>NC_048232.1:43852258-43943597 GCF_002007445.2 Ailuropoda melanoleuca
TTATATATATATATATATATATAAGCATATATATTGTCTGAGTTTTCAGTTTCAGGATCTTTGTTTTGGGGCATATGGGAGAGTGATGACAGCTAGTATGGAGTAGTAGAAAAAACACTGGACTAGGAGTCAGAAGACCAGGTCCTATTTCTGTATCTTTAATACGGTGAAAACAATTCTATGAAATATCAGAGATGTACTTGTAAAAGTATATTTAAACTGTAAAAAAATTCATGCGTATTTAGGTGGTTAATAGGTTTGTATGTGGATATCTTAAGATGTATCACTTCTTTGTCTTAATGGAGCATACCGTATTTAACTGTGTAGGCATGAGTCAGGGTCACTATTTTGATTGTTGCATAGATTATATTGATATCTTCAAGAATTTATTTTATTCACTGAATTCTTCAAACCGTTGTGTAGATATAATTGGTCACATTCCTGTGGTCCTCATCTGTGATGACTTCAGAGGCTGTTGAGATGTGTGGTGTTTGGGATTATTTACTGTTTACTAAATGACTCCAGGTCACTGCTATGTTTTAGTTGATGTTTTGATTTTGCAACTTTTTATTGCTCTCAATGGTTTTGCATTTTGCTGCCTTTTCCCTTCTCCTAGTATGTAGTTCTTAGATATCTGGTCAGAGTTAAAGTCTGTTAGGCACACTTTATCTCAGTAAATTGGAAAAGCAATGTCTACTCCCATAAAATTAAAAGGGAAAGATTTAAAAGCTTTTTTGAGTACTGAATGGTGGTGGTTCTAGACAGTTACGGGTATGGTTGCAGGTTATTTAACCATCTTTAGGTAAATGAGATATTGAATGTATTTGAAACTAACATTTAATTTTCTTTAATGCTCAGAAATCTTATTTTTGTTTCAGGTTATATTTTATCTTGGCCAGTATATTATGACTAAACGATTATATGATGAGAAGCAACAGCATATTGTGTATTGTTCCAATGATCTTCTAGGGGATTTGTTTGGAGTGCCAAGCTTCTCTGTGAAAGAGCACAGGTAAATTCTTCAGCTTAGTCCGTTGTAAAAAGCCAGTTGGGCGGGGCGCCTGGGTGGCACAGTGGTTAAGCATCTGCCTTCGGCTCAGGGCGTGATCCCGGCGTTATGGGATCGAGCCCCACGTCAGGCTCCTCTGCTATGAGCCTGCTTCTTCCTCTCCCACTCCCCCTGCTTGTGTTCCCTCTCTCACTGACTGTCTCTGTCGAATAAATAAATAAATAAAATCTTAAAAAAAAAAAAAAAAAGCCAGTTGGGCAAACATTTCAGTTTACCTCCATCTTCATTGCCTTTTGTCAGAGAAAAATTGTTGCTGTATATATATAAAAGATGCAGAAATTTAATTTCTTAGTAATAAGAGCATATTGCTTGAGAACCTGAGTTCTGGAATCTTACAAACCTGGGTTTGAGACCTAGCTCAGTCATTTACAGCTGTGTGGCTAGGTAAATTGATTTACCCTCTCGAAGCCTCAGTTTACCCTTATTGTAGGGATAATATAAATACCTCATATGGAGGTTATGAAGAGCCAACGTGTAAGAAGCAATGCTTGACACATAGAAATCATTTAAATGTTAGTCACAGGGGCATCTGGGTGGCTCAGTCGTTAAGCATCTGCCTTTGGCTCGGGTCATGATCCCAGGTCCCACGGTCCTGGGATTGAGTCCCGCGTGGGGCTCCTTGCTCATGGGGAGCCTGCCTCTTCCTCTGCCAGCCGCTCCCCCTGCTTGTGCATGTGCGCACTCTCTCTGACAAGTAAATAAATAAAATCTTTAAAAATAAATAAATGTTAGTCACAGTTACTGTATATTAAAAAAATACTGTTGCAATTACTTTCAAAGACAATCTTTAGACCACACTGTGGTAAAAGCTTAAATTTGAGCCTTACTTTGGAGATTATTTTGTCATATACCATTACAGCACTTAGCTGAATTTAACCCAGATAACATTTCTAGAATTAGTCTACTCAGAACTGAAGACTTTTTTGTCTTCGTTCCTTAAATTACATTTGGAATTCCTTTCCCCGTCTGGTTTAGCACAGTCCGTGTAGAGCCTTAGCATGCATGTGTATCTTAATAAATGGGGTGAATACTTTTCACCTGAAACAATTAATTAGATTCTACTGGTATTTCATGTTCAGTAGTACTATAGCTAAAAAGATAGTAATTAAATGGAATATTTATAACTTTAAAACAATTTCATTATATAACCATAATATATATTCATTATTGGGCAGTAGGAAAAGACAGAAAGCTAAGAATAAGGGGAAAAAAAAGACTATATTATAGTTTGTCTTTGAATGTTATTTAAAAAAAAATAAGTTATTTTGAGAAAGAGCATGAGCGGAGGGGTGGGGCAGAGGGAGAGGGAGAAGCAGACTCCCCACTGAGCAGGGAGCCCAATGCAGGACTCGATCCCAGGACCCTGGGATCATGACCTGAGCCGAAGGCAGATGGTTAACCGACTGAGCCATCCAGGTGCCCTTCGAATGGTATTTTTACCTGTTGTTTTTATATTATGTGCAGATGTGTTTTGACCCAGTTGTGAACATACCATATTGAATTTTGTCATGATTCTTCATATAACACTATATAAACATCTTTCCATTAAGAAATCACATTTACCTAATAAATTTGTTACTATTTTATACTTTGCCTTGGGATATAAGCTTTATTTTATAAATTTAAGAATTAACTGTATTGGTGATTTTGTACCCTTTGAGTGTTGAATCTTCTGATAATGTTCTGATATATTGTATAGTTTCTCAAATTGAAAGCATAATTTACAAGTTATCTTTGACTTGAATTCTTATATGTTGAGAGGTTAAACACTGGGGAGATTACGTACCTGGAAAAAGAACATGAATAGGAATATTGATATTTATGAGTTTACGGAGCTGTATCATTAGTCCCAAAGGTGAAAAGAAATAGTTGGGATTGGCACTTCCCCTTAATCATGAGAGTTAGAAATGATAGCATGTGACCAGTAACATTGCCTAAAACCATTAGTTGTTTTTTTTTTTTATTTATTTATTCGACAGAGATAGAGATAGCCAGTGAGAGAGGGAACACAAGCAGGGGGAGTGGGAGAGGAAGAAGCAGGCTCATAGCAGAGGAGCCTGATGTGGGCCTCGATCCCATAATCGATCCCATAACGCCGGGATCACGCCCTGAGCCGAAGGCAGATGCTTAACCGCTGTGCCACCCAGGCGCCCCCTAAAACCATTAGTTTAAAAGAAAAGAAGGAAAAGTGTACCATAACATCAATGAAGACTAAAATAAGTGAATTGTCTTCCTATTGGGATATAAGCTCCACGAGGGCAGAGATTAGTTTATATTTTATTCCTTTTTTTTCCCGTTTCTAGAACAGTGGTTCATAGTAGGTTTTCAGTCTGTATATATTAAATGAGTGAAGGAATCTTCATCTTTTTTTTTTTCCAAGAGAATATTAAATCGTTTATTGATTACACATGATAATGGATGATACACAAGCTTTAATCCCATCTATTTTTATCTGATACCATGATTCAATTTAGATATATTGCATAGGATGTGCCAACAATCATATTAATAACCAAATAAACTCCAGGACTTTGCTTGGGTCCCTTTTAATGGTGAACTCCAAGGTCACAACACATTAACTGTCAGTTCAACTACACCAGGGTTTGTGGAGACAATGGCTTCTGTGCCCAAGCACGTTGCAAATAAATTTCGAATGGAACCTGGCATCACCTTGAAGGAATTCTAACTTCACACTGTTGGGGTAGTATACCAAGATGACTTCAGAGTAGACTAACTTTACACAGCACATTTAAAAAAAGACACATTTATTCAGCGTCATGATCAGACTATTACATTTAGCAATCAACAGCATGGGTGCAAAAAAAAAAAATCTACATTAAAACCCTTTGTTGGAATGCTTTACACTTTCCACAGAACAGAAATTAAAATAACCTGTTATACAATTAGTCACAAATACAGTCCTTGAGTTTTTTACCCACACACATGAGTATTGTCTAAAACATGTCTTCTTTGTAGCAGCTAGGCCCTGCAACTACTGTGCTTGGCTGAGTTCACAAATCGGTTGTAACCTGTAGCTTCCCTGTCACTTCTCTGGCTCTCCTCTCCTGCTAAGCTTTGTTTCCTGGCAGTAATTAAAAACCTTCTGCCACTGCCGTAGCTACTGCTGCTGCTGGAACCACCATAGCCACCTTGGTTTCGTGGTTTGGCAAAGTATTGGCCTCCACCACCATAGGGGCCAGAGCTTCTGCCTCCAAACTTTCCTCCTTTCTTGGGTCCAAAATTTGAGGATTGATTGTTGTAATTGCCAAAATCATCATAGCCACCAACAAAAATCTTTTTCACAATTAAATGGGCACCAGGTCTTTGAGAATCTTCTCTTGAGACAGCCCTCTTTGGTTCCACAACTCTTCATCCACCTGGTGTGGCCTTGCGTTCGTGGCTGCACCCCCCTCCTCCACAGTGGCATACGTGACAAACCCAGAGCCTCTGGAACACTTGGTGTTGGATCTCTCATGACCACACAGTCCGTGAGCGTTCCCCAGTGCTCAGAATGGCTCCTCAGACTCTAATCGGTTGTTTCAAAGCTCAAACCTTCCACGAAGAGCTTCCGCAGCTGTCCAGGCTCTGTGGGAGACTCTGACTTAGACAAGACGGCGCTGAGAGGGGAGACTTAACGATGCTTACTCGGCGGCGTCCACGGGCATAGTGTTGCAAATGGCAGAAAGGAGTTGGAATCTTCATCTTTTAATAGATTTTAAGATCAAGAAAGAAAATCCACTAGGTGATTAATGGAAGTCAGAATTAAAATCAAGTTCCTTTATAGTGGGTTTTGTATAACCCACTGCCTTTTTAGGCAGTCTGCTTCTAAGCTTTAAGCACAGAGCTAGAAATTTCTTTTGTGTTTGAAAATACATATATCAACCTGCTTCTGCATTCACACCCATTCCCTGGGGTCTTTTGGTAAAGTACAAATAAGGCACATTTCAGGAAATGGAGATACGAAGTCTTTTCAGCTAGAGAGACCCTTCTGGTTAGTCAGAGTAAGTGTATGTAATCACGGTACGACTAATTATCATGATGCTTTTCAGGACCTGGAAGCTTGCCAGTGATGTAGTTTTAATGCAGTGATTTAAAATTTAGCTTGTGTACAGTATTTAAACATATATTTAAAAGTATGGTTAAGTCCAGTTTAATACATTTTTATTTTAAAATGTACATCTTTTTCTTTTTTTCCCTCCCTACAAGGAAAATATATACAATGATCTACAGAAACTTGGTAGTAGTCAATCAGCATGGTAAGTTAATTTTGAGTACCATAAACAACACCATAAAAATATTTTAAAGACATTTTATGTATGTGGAGTCATTTAACAGGAAGAAATGAACTATATGAACTAAACATAATACTAAGGTTCTAAGGCATATTTGCGATATGTGAAGTTAAATACCTTATTCCATCAATTTAAGCCTTGGGATATCAGTATTAGAATTTCTTTTGAAAGATATCTTTTCTGGATTTTTTTAGGGGGGAGGAGGTTCACAAGCATTTATTAAACACTTTATTTTTAAAATTTATTTTACATTTTTATTTTAATTCCAGTATAGTTAATATACCGTGTTGTATTATTTTCAGCTGTACAATGTGGTGATTCAGCAAATCCATACGTTAGCTGGTGCTTGTCGTTACAAGTGCACTCCTTAATCCCCATCACCTGTTTAACCCATTCTCCTACCCACCTATCCTCTGGTAACCATCATTTGTTCTCTATAGTTAAGAGTCTGTTTTTTGGTTTGTCTCTTTTTTTCTTGGTTTTGTTTCTTAAATCCACATATGAGTGAAATAATATGGTATTTGTTTTTCTCTGACTTATTTCATTTAACGTTACATTCTCTAGATACATCCATAGTGTTGCAAATGGCAGGATTTCATTCTTCTTTATGGCTGAATACTATTCCATTATATATATATATATATTTATATATATCTCTCTCTTTCTATATATGTATCTATCTATCTATCTATCTATCTATATATATATCTCCTGTTTTCTTTATCCATTTATCTATTGATGGACGCTTAGGCTGCTTCCATAATTTGGGTATTGTAAATAATGCTCCGTTTATCTTTTTGAATTGGTGTTTTTGTATTTTTTGTGTACTCAGTAGTGGAATTACCAGATCATATGGTGATTCTATTTTTAATTTTTGAGAAACCTCCATACTGTTTTTCACAGTTTGCGTTCCTCCAACAGTGCATGAGGGTTCCTTTTTCTCCACATCCTTGCCAACATTTGTTGTTTCTGAAAGGTAGATAATTTCAAGGCCATGCTTACTAGAGATATGATCAAACCTTGAAACATGTATTGAAAGGGTTTGAGAAGTAATATAGATACGTAAGTAGGACCATTTGAATGGATGAGCCCTTTTTTGTTTGTTTTTTTTTTTGTAATAGACAAACCTTTATCAATTTATTCATGTAAGTGGCATTTAATTTCTCTACCTGTAGACTAGCAGTTCTTAACTGGTTGTTTTTGGGTTACATACTCCGTGGATTATCTGATGAAAGCATTGGGTTCTTATTTCAGAGAGATGCACATGAACATATACAGTGATGCGCTGGTAAATGTTTAACAACCCACTTTTCAGGGGAAAAGCCCTGATCTTGTGGTGTTTGCTGAGTTCCACGGTGTAAATAACTCCCACCATGGCCATTTTCAGGTTACATGCATGGAGTTGGTAAGAAAGGTATACAGTCTGCTTTGAGGACCAGTAGGAGCTGGCTCCCCACACACCATAGACATCTTAAAGCCCATCCTTGAACTACAATTAAGAACTGTTCTCAGAAGCTTCTTACAGTGAACTGGCTACTCTTTTGTGCTTCCGCTATTCTGTATTTAGACTTTATTGTTACATTGTTTTCTTACAGTTATTTGTATTTCTGTTGCTTGTATCCTAATCAGGTTTGCATTATGCATCAACAGTACGGTGTTTTATTAATTCGATGTTTAATAAATGAGTTGAATGTTCTTCCAAAGTTAGGACTTAAGGCCCAGAAAGGGCATCACTCTTATCCTAGAGTAAAAGTGACTGTGAGACTGGTGACATATTTTATTGTTTTACAAAGCTCTTTATGAAATCAGGTGAAGGCAAATAGAACAAACAACTACAGTATTATAGTAGTATTTTCAGTTTTCTTAAATATTATCCCTGATGTGTTCATTCATTCGTGTAAAGAAACCTTGGTAGATTAGTAGGACAATTATATCAATGAGATGGTAACCTGTAGATTATTTGGGTTATTTCCATTCTGGATTTGTTTCAGGTTTCAGTTTAGTAGAATTAACTTCAGAACTCCTGTAACTGTGTTCTCAACCTGTCACACCTAGTACTTCCTTTTTTTTTTTTTTTTAAAGATTTTATTTATTTATTCGACAGAGATAGACAGCCAGCGAGAGAGGGAACACAAGCAGGGGGAGTGGGAGAGGAAGAAGCAGGCTCATAGCGGAGGAGCCTGATGTGGGGCTCGATCAGGTAACGCCGGGATCACGCCCTGAGCCGAAGGCACGCGCTTAACCGCTGTGCCACCCAGGCGCCCCCTAGTACTTCCTTTTTATTACATCTGTATTGTAACATCTCTTTTATTACATTAGAACAAAATATAACCCGTCTGTATATATACAACTTAAAATCAGTATAATACATAACCCGTAATATAAAGAAATTATTATGATGTGCATAATTTCAGAATGTTAGTGCTTGAGCCTGACATTATATTAAGATGAGAATGTTTCCCAGGGAGTAATAAAGGGTATTTGTTTATGATCTTTGGCACCTCTGTATATTCCCTATCTGAAATTTTGACTTCTGAGCTCTGGGTCTATATATCCAACTACAAACTAAACCTACCTACCTGAATGAGTTTCATCCATTTAGGTCATTATCTTTTTATCCTAATCTGTTTGTCTTCTAAAGTTTCTCTCTTGGTGAATGGTACCACCCATTTATCCATCCAAGGCAGAATCTTGGAGTCCTTCTTGACACCTTTCTCCCTTGCCTTGTATATCAGACACCAGGACTTGTTGGTTTTTACCTTTTAAACTTCTCTGGAATTGATCTTTTCTCAATGGCATAGTATAGGCTTTAATACTTCGGCATTTGTAGTTTTGCAGTTACTGTCTAGTACTGGCTTCCCTGCCTCTGCTCTCTTTTTCTTCTGTTTTGCCAAAGTGTTTTAGGGGTTCCTTATTGTTCGTTTGATAAAAAACTTGCTGTGAACTAGCAAATCAGTCTTATCTATTAGATTAAACCTTTTTAATGGTGAGTGGCTGCAGCAGTGCCATAGGGCAGCTTCTGAAGTGTCACCTGGGAAGAATGCGGTGATGCAGGTTTGACAGCATGCGTGCTGCTTGCTGACGAAAGACGCTTGGGATCCTAGATCCTGCTTACATTCCAGGAATAATTGACTACCTGTAATTCCCCGCAACAAGCATTGGTACTTCACTTCTGGATGCTTTTTTCATGGGGTGCTCCCTCAGTCTGGAATAGCCTTTCTTAGTCGTGCTGCGTCATGTTCTTATGTGAAACCTTTCCTGATTCCTTGTTCCTCAGACTTTGCCCTGTCCCTACCAAATAATCATTGCTCTGTATTCTTCACTGATTTATCTTACAGTACTTCTTTTATCCTGTTTATTATACTTTCATTACTCTTAATGTAATACTACTCTGTATTAAAATTGAATTATCTTATTTACATCTCCAGTATCTAGCATGGGGTTGGCTTCTGGGAGATACACATTCTATGTTTGTTGAAAGGTTAAATTGTGTAAGGAGTTTGTCCTGGACTGGCAAACTAGTGTCTTTCCTAGTTGTGATTCTTTGTTGTTGTTATTGTTTTTTTTCCCCCCATCAGAACCTTCAGATTCAGGCACATCTGTGAGTGAAAATAGGTGTCACCTTGAAGGTGGGAGTGATCAAAAGGTAATCTTGAAATGAACACATTCTAGTATGATGTTTCTTGGAATGTTATTTTAAACAAATTATTTTTAGCTTCCTGGTGTTACAAGTTCGTTTTTGTCCCCCCCCCCTCCCCGAATGCTTAGGAGCCGGTGCAAGAGTTGCAGGAAGAGAAACCTTCATCTTCAGATTTGGTTTCTAGACCATCTACCTCATCTAGAAGGAGAGCAATTAGTGAGACAGGTACATATGATTGTTTAATAGACACTTTCAAACAGCTTTTCAGTGTTTATTCTCTAATAAAATTAATGCATTTAGGCTTAATGAGATTGTGTGGTTTTTTTTTTTAAGATGAATTTCTGAGTTTCTTTCATATTTTTATGTGATTTATTTGGTTTAAAAATTGCTTTCTTAAAGGGGGGGTAATCAGAAGGGGGAATGAAACATGAGAGTCTATGGACTATGAGAAGCAAACTGAGGGCCTCAGATGGGAGGGAGGTGCAGGAATGGGATGATAGACCAGTGATGGGTAGTAAGGAGGGCAGGTATTGCATGTTGCACTGGGTGTTACACGAAACTAATGAATCATCGAACTTTACGTCGGAAACCAGGGGTGTACTGTATGGTGACTAACACAATATAATAAAAAATCATTAAAAAAAAATTGCTTTCTTAGCAACATCTTTCTGGTCGACTCTAGCAGGCATGGTTTCCTGGGCCCCACTGGAGTTCATAGTTAGTCTGTTGTCTATTATTCAAGATAATAGAGGACAAGTGTATATCCTCTGTATTAGTCCTTAGTTACCTTAGCAGTTAAAATATTTGTTGTTTCTAATAAGTGATAAAACACTGAGTGTAAAATCAAAGTGAATAACATCTAGAACTGAAGATGAGATAAAATAGCTGAGAACATTTTACAGAGAAAAGATAGTGGAGGAGGAGGAGGCTGTTACCTGATTAAAGTCATAATAACTAAAACTGTATGATTCAGATGAAAGAAGGGTTCAAATCAGTGAGATAGAATAGATAAACCCGGACTAGTGCGTACATGAGGGCAGAGGGCGGTAAGGACACCTCTGTTTTGTTAACTGCATGGGACTGAAACAAATGGTTCGTTATTTGGGGAATTAAAAACAAGTTCTCTCTGTACCATATGCAAAATGAATTCCAAAGAAGTTTAAAAGATAAATGAAAAAAATTATATTTGAAGGTTATTCACTTTAAACTTGACAGTGTTAATACCTTTATTACATAAAAAGTTCCCCAAAGTTGATTAAAATATTAAAAATCCATATAGCAAAAAGGGCAGAAACCCATGTTTTTCATAGTAAATACAAATGACTGATAAATAGGGAGTTTATGGATGTTAGTGATTTCGCTTTATAGACAATAAAAAATGCAAAGGTGTCTTTTCTAGGCTATCAAAATAGCAGAGATGAATTTTTGACTCATCCTTGTTAGCTTGTGTGTTGGTATTGTTGTACTGTTGGTATATCAGTTGGTGTAAGTTGTTGGTGTTAAACTTTTGTGGATTATAAGAAGGTATGTAGTTCTTACCATTTTTCCAGTAACTGTACTTCTAGAAATCTATTCTAGGGATATAATCAGAAATTCAAAGATTATATATGTAGAGACACTAATTGCATCATTTATAATTGAAGACATATATGATAGAAAATGTCATCCCTCTAGTTCATGCTTGTTGCCCTGTCTTCTCTTGACCATACAAAAGTGTTCTGATTTTCTTACTCTTGCTTTTAGTGTCCCTTCATGTAATACCAAAAGAGATGGTAAAAGGTAAATTGAATTGTATCGCTTCCCACTTAGCCACTTTTGTTACTTCAAATAAAACCTACATTTTTGGGGGCACCTGGGTGGCTCATTTGGTTAAGCGTCTGCCTTGAGCTCAGGTCATGATCCCAGGGTCCTGAGATCCGGTCCCACGGTGGGCTCCGTGCTCAGTGGGGAGTCTGCTTCCCCTTCTCCCTCTTTCCCTAGCTTGTACACTCTCTCTCTCTCAAAGAAAGAAAAAAAATCTTTAAAACCAAACCACACTTTTTACCTGAGCCTACAAGGCCGTGCTCTACCTTTAACCATTTTTTGGCCCTTTCCCCCCACCTTTATTGTTTCCACTGTACTGATAATTTGGTTCCTCAAGTCAAAACTCCGTCCTGCTTTAAGGCTGTTTGCACACAGTTTTTTTTCTGCCAGCAGTTCTTCCTATCTCTGCTTACATGGTCAGCTCCTCATTTTTCTGTTTTTGCTTAAATGTGACCTTCTGAGAGAGGCTGTCTATAACCAACCGGAAAAGCAGATTCTCTCTTCTTTTCCTTAGCCCCAGCTTGTTTCCTCATAGTACTTACTATCATTTGTAAATAATTAGGTTTTGGTTGCCTTGATGTTTGAAATTAAACTTCCTCTGGTGGCAGGGATGATTGCTGAGTTCACTTATGTGTACCCACAGCCTAGCACTGTGCTAGACAGTAAGCAGGTGCTCGGATTTGTGGACTAAATCTTTGAATTATGATGAACAGTATAGGGGCGCCTGGGTGGCTCAGTCGGTTAAGCATCTGTGTCAGGCTGAGGTCATGATCCCAGGGTCCTGGGATCAAGTCCCACATCAGGCTCCTTGCTCAGCGGGGACCCTGCTTCTCCTCTGCCTGCTGCTTCCCCCGCTTGTGCATGCACTGTCTCTCTCTTTCTGACAAGTAAGTAAAGAAAATCTTTAAAAAAAAAAAGTATCAAGGACTTATGATCTAGTTGTGGAGATCAACACAGAATTACTTAAAATATAGGATATAAGAGTGTTTGGCGAATTCAGAGGAAAAAAGATGTCTTCTGGCTAGGAAGGTCAAGAGAAGGAAGTGGAGTGAGCCAGAGGTGTGCGAGTTGTACCTGTTTCAGGCATATGGATTATAGTTTATTTAATCCCATAACCCTATTTGGTACTGATAAAAGGCAGCAGTAAACACCTTGCCACATACATCCTTAAGTAATTATGCAGGTATTTCTCTCTCAATCTCTAGGATAGAGATTGCCCACAAAATGTAACATTTTAGATTTCTACCAACAGTGTATAAAAATGTCCTTTCTCTCAAATCTCTTGAAATTTTTTCTCTCATTTTAATTTTTGTAATTCTTGTGGGTGAAAAATGGTAATTTGTTTTAATTTGCATGTTCCTGGTCAGTAAGAGGTAGGAGATTTTTTCATATGTTTATTTAGTTCTTTGTGTTCTGTGAATTGCCTTTTCATATATTTGACTTTTTTTTTTTTAAATCAAGTTTTGTTTTACTCGATTGGTGGGAGGACTTGTATTAAGGGATAGTAACCGTTTTATGTATGTTGCAGATTTTTTTTTTCCAGTTAAACATTGCTTTTTAACTTTTATTTTGCCATGTAAGCCTTAATTAATATAGTCTAATCTTGATAAACTTTTTCTTTAGGGCTTTGTAGTGCTATTATCATACTTCCTTACCCCAGTATTATAAGAATATTATTCTCTTACAACTATTTGGATGGTTTTATTCTTTGTTGTTTGTCTCTTTAATTCACTTGTAACTTATTTTTATATTTGGTACACTGCATGGTAGTACTCTCACTTATGTTCCTGACAGATTTGGTAACGTTATAAGTCAGAGATAATTTATTATTTAAAATAAACCATTTTCACTGGTTTTGATTCCCATTGAAAACACAGGGTACTGAGGAAAATGTTAAGAATACCTTCTAAGTAGGGGGTGCCCAGGTGGCTCAGTCAGTTGGGCATCCAACTCGTGGTTTCAGCTCAGGTCGTGGTCTCAGGGTCGTGGGATTGAGCCCTGCTTCGGCTCCGTGCTGAGCGTGGAATCTGCTTGAGATTCTCCCTCTGCCCCTCCCATTTATGCTCGCTCACTCGCTCTCTAAAATAGGTGGATCTTTAAAAAAAACACACACAAAAACTTCTAAGTAAATTAAACATTTTTGGTTCTTTTCAGAAACAAATCTTATATCCTAAAGTATGATTTTGACAAAAATTTTAGCTTACTTAATGAAAGCTCTAGATGGGTTAAATTAGTTGTGACTTAATGGAGATGACGTTCTGAAAAAAGCTTAAAAAACCTTTTTTTTTTTTTCTTAAAGTTTATTTACGTATGTACATAAGTTATCTCTGCAGCCAACGTGGGGCTCCAACTCATGACCCCGAGATCACGAGTCACACGTCCCTCCTGCTGAGCCAGCCACGCACCCAGAAGCTTGAAGAGCTTTTTTAAAATGCAGTGTTCTAGGGGCGCCTGGCTGGCTCAGTCACAGAGCATGTGACTCTTGAGCTTGGGTTCATGAGTTCAAGCCCCACATTTGGTATAGTGCTTACTTAGAAAAAATACAGTGTTCTGTCATAGCTGTCAGTGGGACAGACCCAATAGAAGTGTTGACTTTTGAAACTAGTAATTGTGACTATTTTTAATTTCACTGAAATTAAATTTTTGTACAAATAGGTACTCAAGGCAGCTCATTTGCTGAATAAATCATAGTATAGGGTTTTAATTGACTTGTCTTTCTTTATGTATCCAGAAGAACATTCAGATGAATTACCTGGTGAACGGCAGAGAAAGCGCCACAAATCTGATAGTATTTCCCTTTCCTTTGATGAAAGCCTTGCTCTGTGTGTAATAAGGGAGATATGCTGTGAAAGAAGCAGTAGCAGTGAATCAACAGGGACACCATCAAATCCGGTAATCTCTTCATTTTAAATAAAGCAAGACTCTTGAGGCGCCTGGGTGACTCAGTTAAGCATCTGCTTTCGGCTCAGGTCATGATCCTGGGGTCCTGGGATCGAGCCTGCTTCTCCCTCTGCCCCTCAGCCCGCTTGCATTCTCTCTCTTTCTCTGTCAAATAAATAAACAAATAAAATCTTAAAAAAATTGAAACTACTATATAAACCTTCTCCACTCCCAACCCCAAGTTTGAGAGAAGAGTGGGAGATAGTTGTAGGGTGTGTTTGGTAAAATTAGTACCAATATTAATAGTTGTGAATGTCATCCTACATATTGGAGAATTTTCGTGGGCCACTGCTCCAAAAGTAAAGTCAAATAAATTGGAGTATAGAGTGGTCTGAGGATATGTTGTTTTACTTTTTAAAAAATAAGGGAACAGAAAAGCAAATTTGGTTCAGTTACATATCTTAGAATTCTAAGGCAGTTTTGTTTTGAATATTTAGAATAACAGTGTCTTTATTACTGTAGCTACTAACGAATAAGTCAGCATGGTCTAAGCTGCACATTTGCCACACAGAGGCCTAGATATCAGGAGAGCTCTGTTTACTACGGCTGTGGAATATAGGTATGTTACTGCATGGATGGTGGGAGAGTTTTAGTACTTTTTGATTATTGATAGAAAATCCCAAAGCATTAGGAGTAAAAGTCTTAAGGCATGTCATTGGAAGAAGTTTGGTGTAAAAAAAAAAAAACTAAAAAAAAAGAAAGAGAAAGTTTTTGCTATAAGAATGCCTGACAAATGGAATATTACCTTTCTTTGTCATTAAACATTTGTCTTTAAGATATTAAAAATGGAACTTTTGTGTTATGGCAGTATCTCATGGTCATTATTCTGGATATTAGTGATCATTTTATGTTCCTAGAAGTGTAAGGGACTGAATCAGTTGTGATAGTAACCTTATTCTTACTTTTTCTGTAATGTTACTTCTCACATTATGTTTACATTTTTCTCTTCCAAAGCAGTGATTTTAATGGATACGGGTGGACTGTCCAGTTAGGATTTACTGGAGCGGTTACTTCTGTAGGCCACTAGATGGCATGGAGAGCAAGTTCTTCAGTCAACCGGTCCGTCAGTGTTTTGTGTCCCAGGTTCTGTTTGGTACTAGGGTGGAGTGGTAGTCAAGGTAGATATGGTCCCTGCCCTCATGGGGGGGACACATCACTGACAATGAAATAGGTAATTAAGACATTTAATAAATGCTATGGNTGTCCCAGGTTCTGTTTGGTACTAGGGTGGAGTGGTAGTCAAGGTAGATATGGTCCCTGCCCTCATGGGGGGACACATCACCGACAATGAAATAGGTAATTAAGACATTTAATAAATGCTATGCGAAAAAAATACAGGATCTTGAGGCTAAATATATGCCATCTGAAAATTAAATACAATTAAAACTTGACATGTACACAGACTTCATGTTTGGATGATGCTATTCCTTACAAATGATTTAAATAGAACTCCTATTCCCTGCTAAACTTACAGTCTTTGTTACAGTTGTTTCAGAATTCTAGTTGAATGATACTTAAAGTCCTTGTTTTTGCTTTCTACCTGGGACACTGCCCTGTTACCAAGTAACAGGGTATTTCTTTTTTCTTTTTGTTAGTTCTATCCTACATTGTCTTCTAAAAATTCTATTAAAAACCACTGTTTTTCAGGCTAAATTTCTAATTGTGAAAGCTTTTGGTAGGGCAGGGTTTTTTCCTTCCTTTTAGCTTATCCGATATGAGAATGTTACAGTCCTCATTTGGTGGTGGTGTTCGCCAGTTTGTGAAGGGGGTTAAAGAAAAGTGGATTTGCCTTCCATCTTTCTTATGGGTTTAATAAATTGAGGAACTAGGGCTGTATTTTAGGCTCTATACTAGGCAGTTTATACGATATCTCAGCAGCCTCAAATTCCATTTACAGATGGGAAAGATAAGCTTGAAGAGTTTTAAATAACTTGTTTAAGGTCCTATAACTAATAATTGCCACAGTTGGCGTTCAGGCAAAACCAGGGACTTCTTACTTCAAAATTTAAGATCTTTCTGGTGCTTCTTACATGTACAATATTTTAGAAGTTTCTGGGTCATTCTTTTTTGAACATTAGCCAAAATTTTAAAAAACAGCTTTTAACTTGATTTCTTCATAGCACCCTAGAACAGGGGTCGGCAAACTTTTCCTTAAAGGGCCAGTTAGTAGCTCATTCTGGGCCTTGTGGGCCGTATGGTCTTTGTTGCAGCTACTCAGTCTGCTGTCGGGCTTACAGCACTCGTAGACAACAGGAAATGGCTGTGTTCGGTAAAACTGGATTCGTTAGTGTAGATGGCAGCAGGCCATACTTTGCCAGCCCGTACCGTAGAAGATACTTGCTGAGACTTCAGCCTGTCTTGTGATTTACCCCCATATTCTAAACTTAGTGTGCTAAATGCTAGTTAATTGATGTATCCAGTTTGTTAGGTTACTTTATTAGAGATTGTATTCTAGGAGCCCAGTGCGGAACTCGATTCCAGGACTCTGGGATCACGCCCTGAGCCGAAGGCAGACGCTTGACGACTGAGCCACCCAGGTGCCCCTTATTACTTCTTTCCTAACATCGCTATAAAAAAAGTCTTTTGACCTCAGTGTTTATAAAATACTTTGTTTTTATAGATAATAGAAATATCAAAAGATGATTTAATCCAAACTCTTCTCATCGATGAAGTAGCTGTGGTCTTTACAGGTTAAATATGTCCAAGGTTAAATAGCTCCTTAGTGGCAAATCTAGAAGAAGAATGTTTATATCCTGATTTTTAGACCACTGTACTTCTTCTAGTTCTAGCTTTTGGCTTTGTAGATGTTCCTCTTGTTAGCCACTGATAGCAGATACTATGGGATTAATGGTCTTATTAGGGTTCTTACACTATAAAACGGGGAACCACATGAGCTGATACAGAATTTTTAAAATAAATTTTAAAAAATTATGTCTGAAAGCTCTTCCAAAGAAATTATTCTCAGAGTTCATTAAAAAATCTCATGGGGCTCCTGAGTCATTCAGTCCAGTAAGCGTCTGCCTTTGGCTTAGGCTCCCTGCTCAGCGGGGAGTCTGCTTCTTCTCTCCCTCTTGCCTCTCCCCCTGCTCCTTCTCTCTCTCTCTCCATCACCCTCTCTCAGATAAATGTTTAAAAAAAAATTACTGTGTGGCTTGTAGCTACTAGCATTCTATCAATGGGAAGATCTAGAGATTAAGACATGTTTTTAACTCTTAAAGTGTGTTTAACTCAAAATCTAAGACTTATGCATGCAAGATTATGCATAATTTATGTGTAAAAATATGTAATTGTTATATATTTATATATAAAATCTATTCAGTATGTAAGTAAAGAACTAAAAGGCGAAGTGCTCTTTTAGTTGTGGTATTGACAAAAGCTTTAGCAAAAAAGGATGAGCGGGACTTAAAAACTGTGAGGTTATTCCAGTGAGAGAGCTAAATGTGGAAGTCGAAGTGCCATGTTTGGTTGAGAAAAAAATGTAGAACTGGCTGGTTGTTCATATTTGGGGAGTGGGGGGTGTCTAGTTGGAGAGAAGATACAAATGTTAATATGGTCCTGGGTGAACCTTGAATGTTAAGGGAATTTAGCCTTTTTCCTTTATGTAATGGGATTTTATGTAGTAATAACCCAGAATCTTACTCTAGTGACATTGTGCAGGCGGGATCTAAGGAGGAAATAGGACTGCAGGGATGAGCTAGGAAGCTGTTACAGAGGCCAGTCGGTATTGTACTTTAACTTTTTTTTTTCCTCCCCCTGATTTTAGGATCTTGATGCTGGTGTAAGTGAACATTCAGGTGACTGGTTGGATCAGGATTCAGTTTCAGATCAATTCAGTGTAGAATTTGAAGTTGAGTCTCTCGATTCAGAAGATTACAGTCTTAGTGAAGAAGGACAAGAACTCTCAGATGAAGACGATGAGGTAGTTTTCTCTAATTACAGTCTAAAGTTCTTCAGTATTTTCTGTATTCATTGATAATTGAAATAATAATGTATTCTGATTTCACTTAATCTTTGACTTTTGATTTGTTCAAACTAGAATATGGCTTTGTAGACTTGAGGCTTTTATAGTTCCTTGTTGTCTGGTTTATATTCTTGTAACTATAAATGTCAAAAAGTCAGTACTTCTTAATGAACATTCTTATAATAGTCTTATTTTTAAAAAAATTCCCCTCTTTGGCACACCTAGCTGGCTCAGTAGGTGGAGCAGGCCGCTCTTGATCCTGGGGCCATGAGTTCGAGCCCCACATTGGGAGGTAGAGTTTACTTAAAAAAATAAATTTAAAAAAATTCCCCTCTTTTAACATTAATTTACTTTTTATAAAAGTAAAGCATGCATACAGTTAAAGTCACTGGAGATGACCACCTTCAACATCGTTAGCTATTTCACAGTTACTTAATATCTCCATATTTATAAAAATAAAAATGTTTATACTGAATTTTTTGCCTTACTCATTTTGAACATTCCATCTGATGCCTTTTAACCATAGTGGGTCAGGATTTCATGGTCGTCCACTTTTCCCCCTTTACACTCACTTACTCCATTTGACCTCTGTCTCAGAGTTTCTCATTTATAGTAGCACATGCTTTTTGTTTAGGACTTACCACTCTTCCTGGTTAAGAAAAGAAGGTGATGAATTGATGCTAATGGATTTGTTTTTATTAGGTATATCGAGTAACTGTGTATCAGGCAGGGGAGAGTGATACCGATTCATTTGAAGAAGATCCTGAAATTTCCTTAGCTGTAAGTATACATCTCCTTTTCTAAGGAATTAAGAAAACATAGAGGTTAAGGTTAGAAAAATATGCATAGTCTGCTTCCTGACGTGAGGTAATTTCTATAAAATTAAAATCTTTTTAGAAAGTGTTAAAGCATTTTTGTTCTTTTATTTGTTGTGTCGGAATGTTACTGAATTTTTTTTAAGATTTTTTTTATTTGACAGCGAGCAGAAGCAGGGGGAGTGGCAGAGGGAGAGGGAGAAGCAGGCTCCCCACTGAGCAAGGAGCCTGATGTGGGACTTGATCCCAGGACCTTGGGATTATGACTGAACTGAAGGCAGACGCTTAACTGACTGAGCCACCCAGGCGCCCCTGTTACTGAATTTTTTAGGGGGTGTGTGTGTGTGTTTGTGTGTGTATTTGAACTTTGAAAAAAAAATTTTTTTAAGGTTTTAATGTATTTGAGAGAGAGAGAGCAGTAGTAGGGGGAGTGGCAGATGGAGGGAGAGGGAGAAGCAGGCTCCCCACTGAGCAGGGATCCCGATGTGGGGCTCGATTCCAGAACCCTAGGATCATGACCAGAGCCAAAGGCAGACACTTAACCGACTGAGCCACCCAGACGCCCCGGAACTTTGAAAATTTTTTATCGAAAATTTCAAGTACGTACAGCATAGAGAGTAGTATCTCTAGTGTATTTTTCACCTAGCTTTAACAGTTACCACCGTTTTGCCAATCTTGTTGATTTGTACTAGAGAATGTGGTAGGTAGGATTTGCCATTTAAGAATTCAGGACTAGGGCGCCTGGGTGCCTCAGTCAGTTGAGTGTCCTGACGACTCTTGATTTCGGCTCAGGTCATGATCTCAGGGTTGTGAGTTGAGTCCCGCATCGGGCTTGGTGCTCAGGGTGGAGTCTGTTTGTCCCTCTCCCTGTGCTCCTCTTCCCCTCACCCCTGCTCACACATGCACGTATGTTCTCTTTCTCAAATAAATAAACAAAATCTTAAAAAAAAAAAAATTCAGGACTAAGGGGCGCCTGGGTGGCTCAGTCAGGTAAGCATCCAACTCTTGATTTCGACTTAGGTCATGATCTCAGGGTTGTCAGGGTGGATCCCTACGTTGACCCTAGGCCCACCGTGGAGCCTCTCTCTCCCTCTAAAAAAAAGAAAATAATAATAAAAGAATTCAGGACTTAGAACACTTATATTTCATGCTTCCTGGGGTTCCTGAGGTATTGGAAGTTGTGTTTTTTTAACTGAATATTAATGCTTTAATTTTCATTCTTAATATTGCCTTTCACTATATTTGAATGGGAAATCTCATTTTTCTTTGCTGAGTTGAAAAGTTATTATCCAAATGCAAAAAAGATGAAATTGTAAAATTTTTCAAAAAAAATTTTGCTGTATTAGAAAATAATTCAAGTAACTAGTTGACTCATTTGATGTCAGACATAGATCCTGCAGTTTATTGGGCTCTTTGAAGCACTTTTTTTCCCATATTATAAAACTTTTGTCTTTGGTTTTTATCAGTTGGGTAGCATCCTACTTTGAGAACTTGGAAGAACTAATGTGAGAGAATGAAGTCATCTCCATCCTTACTGCTACTTTCTTAGGTCATTTGTGAGGCAAATTAAAAATGGTTATTCATGGCAAGTTTTACATGGACATTGTCCTCAGGCAAGAACCATGCTTCAGTTAAGATAGGGGGATAGGGATGTGTTCATTAAAGAGCCTGGGGGTGGTAAAGGGGTTTCTTATCCACATGGCGTGATGGTGGAAAGGTTTGGGAAGTAAGTTGAGGTATGGGAGGAGCAGTAAGCACTTACAGAGATGAGGACACAAGAAAGTATAGATAAGTAATGGGCATACATTTCAGATAATGACAAGGATGACAGGTTTTAGCTGGCAGTCATTGCTGAGAAGACTGCTTTAGTGTTTCCTTTGTGGATGAAGTTAGGGAACACTCAGTTGAGCCCAGGCTGCGGAGCACTTCGGAGGCAGTCTCAGTCAGTGGCACGCTGGGCAGTAGCTTCATCTAGGTTGATTGGGTGGACATTGGGCACAGTATCCAGGGTTAAGCCTTTAAGGGAGTGAAGTGAGCACAGGCCTCGTTTCAGAATAAAAGACTACATCACACTTGCTTCAACTAAATGAACCAATTGTATCTGTGTCCTTAAACAGATAACTTTATTGGGACATGGTTAAGATCACAGTGAATAAATTTTTTTGTTTAGGATTCTTTAGCATGGTTTGGCTGAAAAAATTATGTACTTTATGTACTTTATAATCTCATGCTTGAGGAAAGATGGTTAGATGTCACGTTTTATATAAAACATGAAATGCTGAAAATTGAACTGTGTGATAGATTTTACGTCAGACATATTGCAGTTGCTGGCGTTGGCTGTGACTAGTGGTTAAAGGGTTACAGAAACTAACTCTGTCTTTTTCATTGAAGGACTACTGGAAGTGTACTTCGTGCAATGAAATGAATCCTCCTCTTCCGCCTCATTGCAACAGATGTTGGGCCCTTCGTGAGAACTGGCTTCCTGAAGATAAAGGGAAAATACCTGAGAAAGCCAAACTAGAAAACTCAACACAAGTAGAAGAGGGCTTTGATGTCCCTGATTGTAAAAAAACTGCAGTGAATGATTCCAGAGAATCATGTGCTGAGGAAAATGATGATAAAATCACACAAGCCTCCCAATCCCAAGAAAGTGAGGATTATTCTCAGCCATCAACTTCTAACAGCATCATTTATAGCAGCCAAGAAGATGTCAAAGAGCTTGAGAGGGAAGAAACACAAGACAAAGAAGAAATTGTGGAATCTAGTTTTCCCCTTAATGCCATTGAACCTTGTGTGATTTGCCAAGGTCGACCTAAAAACGGTTGCATTGTTCATGGCAAAACAGGACATCTTATGGCATGCTTTACATGTGCAAAGAAGCTCAAGAAAAGGAATAAGCCCTGTCCAGTATGTAGACAACCAATTCAAATGATTGTGCTAACTTATTTCCCCTAGTGGACATGTCTATAAAAGTGATTTCTATATTTCTAACTATATAACCCTAAAAATTTAGACAACATAAAACTATTTTTTTTACATGTATCAAAGGAAGAAATTATCTGTACATGTAGATTTCTTCTCTAGTGTAATTTACCTACTTTGGGAGAGACAATAGTAAATACTTCTTTTAGAAAAATTTCAGTTTTGTCTATATTTTATATTTGGGTTTTAATGTAATTAAAATTGGACATATAGCTCATCCTTAACCCTTACTCCTCATATTTTAAATGATTTCCATTCCTTAAAAATTTAGAGAAGTACCTGATTTTAAAAAATATAACATTTAAATATAAGTTATGTACATTCAGGTTATGGTATGCAGTGATTATGTTACTTACAAAACATTCAAATCTGCAGATAGTTTCTTTCACCATGCTTATGCATTAAATTGTCTAAATTTTTAGGTTTAGTATACGTATATTATTTATTGATTTATAAATAAAATATTAAATGATTAAGAATTGTTTCAAGAATGTGATTATTGGATCTTATAAATTTTTTTTGTAATGAGTTTTAAAATGGAAATTATACTTGAATATCATCTACTTGGGTAATCAAAGGTACAAGTCTGAATGTGCTTCTGTTCTTGGAAAGGCCAAGACTGTCCACTGTGGCAGTACACATAGTAATGGACAGCTTGATGCAGTCGGGAGCCTCCAAGGCATCGAATAAGACTCTACTTGAGAGAATGATGTTACAAAGCTTAGTAGGGCCGTGAAATGCTGTTTTCCCCTCCCATTAGCTTATATTATCACATGGCAAGTTGGCTTAAGTGGTTTCTCAACAAGTGATAGTGAATGTTCTGGAAGGGATATAGCTGGGGTGGGGCGGGGAGCTAGAACTAACCACCCTGCTTCTTGTCAGCATGAAAAGCCCTGTTGTAATTTTCTGTAGTTTCTCTGCATCATCTCTGAAGCTAAATTCCATGAGGCCAAGAACCTGTTTTTGATTGTGACACCAATATGTAGGTGATCGATAAGAATTTATTGAGTGAATCTCAAAGCGTTGGGACCTGTCTTGAAATTGACTTCAAAGCAGGAGTCTGTGGGCTCCAAAGTCAGACCAGGGTTAGCTGTTGGCATCATTTTGTTCACCTTCATTTTTAATGAAGGTTTTAAAGGTACTGATTAGCATTAGTGTGTAGACATCTGTTGGTTTAAGGTGGTAAGTGCAAGTTGTGGCATGGTGAGAAGTTCATAGTTGGACTTTGTACTGGGGTTTGATTTCATCTTTATAGAAAAGTGTTTCTTCAGCTTAAAAAAAATACTGTTTAAAAGTTTGTGGCCATATTGTCTATCATACAGAGCCAGTTTTCACTTATATATAGTAGGGAATTCCTGACATTTACAAGTACTGCTTGAAAAAGATAAATATATTAAAGCAGTAGCACAAAGGTGCTCAGAAGTGTTGTGAATATGTTGTTATAAAGTAGACTGTTAACAGGAACTAATAAAAAGCAACAGAACATAGAACTAGAGTAGTCTCAAGTGCAAGCAGACGGGAGACTCCCCACGTGTTCAGTAACAGGTAATACGTTTGAAATGGTGTATTAAAATTGTTAGAATAATATTTTGGACAAGTAGAATAATATTTTGGATAAGTAGACCGTAATTGATTATTTTTAGGAGAGAAATGATCCTAAAATATATAAATTTTTATTGTTCTTTTTTAAAGCTCTTCTTTAGAGATTCATGTTTTTAAAAATTACGGACATTGGAGCACCTGGTGGCTCAGTCGGTTTGGCCGCCGCCTTCAGTGCACGTCCTGATCTTGGCCTCTTGGGAGTGAGCCCTGTAATGGGTTCCCTGCTCGGCGGGGAGTCTGCTTCTCCCTCTCCCCCTCCCCCTTCTGCTCTCTCTCAAATCTTAAAAAAAAAAAATTGATAGACATTTTCCCCTTATCCTGTTTCAGTCCCACAGACCTGCTGTCAAAATATAACTATTTAGATGTCCTGCTAATACTTAAAGTCAACTTATTACATTAATATCTTTCACATTCCAAATTGCAAAATTTGCCTTTTTTTCCCCATTTTTGTTACTGTCATGTTAGATGAATTCCATTTAAACATTTCTTAGTTAAATTTCAGTACATTTATGTGTTAATTTTGGTCCACACCTTTCCAGGTCACACCCTGCTATTAGGCCTTCTTTCAAGTCAGTGAAACCTACCTAAATTGACCCCTGCCTGTGTTCTCTCCCATTTTTGGTTCATTTATTGATAATTTACAGATAGCTTCATGTTGGTTCCCTCATTTAAATACAGAAAAAAACTTGAATAATTCTATTTCTCGTTGAATATTATCGCAAATGTTCTGGATGTTCATTTTAGACTTTTAGGCTTCTCTAATGAAACAGCTACTTTTCACCACCGTACTCTTAAACACTTTTGCTGCAACAAAGTTCATTTGCATCCTCTCTCATGAGTTATTTTTATTCTAATGGAGTGGGAAGGGCTAAATTCAAATAGATCTGGTACTTGCTTTGTGACCTTAGAATGAGAGCCAAATCTCTAGAGCCTGCGGTAGGGTCTGGCCGGTAGTAAAGAATTATAAATGTTAGCTTTGAATACTTTTCTGACTATTACCACTCCAAAACCCAGCTGAATTAGCCTTGAATTAACCCTGTCCTTTTTATCCTTCTGTATTGTCTCAACTCTGAGGTACTTTGTTCACAATTAAATTTATTGATATGTTGCTTTGTATCTTCTCCAAAAGCAGGTTGTAACATCCGTTTGTACCCCCCCCAGCAGATGCCTAATGCATTGTGTGCACAGTAAGCATTCGGTAAAGGATGATTGTCAAGGAAAACAGCTATGTAGTTTTCTCAAATTTAGAAGAGAAGACAGTTTTAAAAAATATCCGGGAAAAAAGTCTGCAATATTGCAATAATTGCAATAAATTACCTCAAAGGCAAAAGAGAACATTCTAACCAAACCATGGTTTTCAGAAGTTGATACGGTATCAGAACTGTAACAGAATTGGTAAAGCTTTGCTTAAAACATCCCTCTGTATTAAGTTTTTCCACCTTTTCTCACATTTATTTTGTTCTTTTTTAAGAGGCAAGTGAGAAGACCAAATCTCTTTAGTTAAACACTTTTCTAACCACAAGGTGGAAGCACTACTCCGGGAGTTCTCTGCGGGCATCCTTCAATGGTAGGTAGACCCCTAACGGGACATCACACTCCTGCAGAGCTTGCTGGGCTAGAGAGCAAAGACCTGCTGGAGTTCTGCTCTCGCTTGTTAAAACACGAACTTCCCATCTTGGCACTGAAATCCTTCAGTATTCATCTTTCAGAACTTCATGTCCGTGGTCAATAAGGGAAAACAATTTTTAAATGAACTTTCACTTAAATGTTATTTCAGCATAAACTCTGAAAATGTTTAATGAGTGTGTTAAGGTGTAGCAGTTACCTGTGTGAACTGGTGCCTCTAAAATTTGAGGTTCCAGTCGTTAGATCATTTGCTTTCCCCTCATTATAAAAAATAGAAATAGAAAACTTCTGCATAATAGAAAATTTCAAAAATGAAGTCGGAAAAACAAAAGCACATAATTCTGCCATCCAAAAAATGGACTAATCACTTATCTTCTTTTCCCTATTCTAATGTTTTAGAATTTAGTTCATTTTAAAACTGTATCTTGCTTTTTGGGGAGTAATGGACCCTCTAAGGAACTGCAAATATTGAAGTCTAGCTAAAATGTCCCAGGGAACTTCTGCCAAGGGGGTTACTATATATAATGAATTCTCTTTTGAAGATAGAAAACCTTTTCCCATTTACTGAGTTGAGATAGTCGTTGTTTTTTAGAAATTGGTACCTCTAAAGTAGCCATTTTTTAAAAAAGATTTTATTTATTTATTTGACAGAGAGAGACAGCCAGCGAGAGAGGGAACACAAGCAGGGGGAGTGGGAGAGGAAGAAGCAGGCTCCCAGCGGAGGAGCCCGATGCGGGGCTCAATCCCAGAACGCCGGGATCACGCCCTGAGCCGAAGGCAGACGCTTAATGACTGAGCCACCCAGGCGCCCCTCTAAATTAGCCATTTTGTATTCAGCCATGTCTCATTTAAACTGTTGTATACGTGTTTTAGAGGGCAAACTTGAGTCTGTCCTTGGCTAGAAATTTGACATTGGGTTACAGTGATGAGGGTTAGAGGCTGTTAATTTTCCAATTCCTACAGAAGGCAAATCTTTGTTTATAACTACACTCTGTTTCAAAAGCACTTTGAAATCAACAAAATTTATTACTTGGGACAAAAGACTTCTCCCTATACCAGCATTTCCCAAAATGTGCTTGGTAATCAAGGAATTTAAGTTCAGAGGGATGGTACCAGGCTTAACTATTTAAGGAAATGGTTCTCTGGCTTAGTATGTTTGGAAAATCCATTTCTTTCCTGCATGATTTCTCAGAGGCTTCACTACATTAATGTGCATTCTGAAGTTTGCAATTTTTTTTTTTCACCCATCATCTGCCCCATGGTACAGTGATTTAGAATATAACATACACAGTAGGATGGGTATATATCTTAACTGTCCTGGAGTGACTGGGTTTTGAAGAGTTGTTGCAATATTGTTGCCTCATAAAAAGATCATTACATTTGGTCTTGTCCAGGCTTTATTTGGTGGTAATCAGTTCTGTCTTGTATGTGGACTCTGTTACATTTGCATATTTGTTTTTAAGGCGATGGTAATGGAAGGAAACCATATTCATTGCTTACACGAATATTCTTTATTAAGAATCAGGACAGGCACCTGGGCTGGCTCAGTCGGTTAAGCATCTGCCTTTAGCTCAGGTCATGATCTGGGGGTCTTGGGATTGAGCCCCGCGTCAGGCTCCCTGCTCAGTGGGAGTCTGCTTCTCCCTCTCCCTCTGTCTACACCCCCCACCCCGCCCCGCTCATGTGCACTCTCTCTCTCAAATAAATAAAATCTTTAAAAAAAAAATCAGGATTATTCTAAATTTACTAAATTCAGAGGTAGTGATGGCCCCTACCCCGTAAACTTTGTCTTAGACAATTTGTGCAAGTTCTTAATTATAGAAGAAAGTCATTGAGAAAACTTATAAATCAGCTGTGAAACATCTAGAAAAGGCTGTGGAGTAGTTCATGTGCTAAAAGTAGGATACGTTGTTTTGTGGCCAGTAGAGTATCTGCTTATTACTGATAGAATATAAAGTCTCTAATGAAGTTAAACTCTTTCCCTAAACTTCTATTTTAGGTATTGTGAGGTGGTTTGTTTTTGTTGTTGTTGTTTTTTGGCTCTTCAATCATTTTCTCTCCCCTTCCCCCCTGTAAAGTCATGAGGAAGATATAAGGGATGTCATAAAATAGACAACTGTATTGTCACTGTAGAATAAAAACCAAACTTCTTAATAAGCAGTTTCCCCTGTTGCAATGAGACAATATGCTGTGCTCATTTTTTCTGGATTTCCTAGGAAAAGGCATTTCCAATCCAGTATCAGATAGTTTTACTTTCTAAAGCTAGAGGTAACTTCTTAGAACAGCTTAAAAAACATTACAAATGCAAATTCGCTTGTGGAACAAAACACAACGTTGATTTCTTAGACTTCCAAAATACTAAGAGGCTTTTAATATTTATGCTCTGAATGTGATAATTAAGCACCAAAATCAAACGGACACTTAACCTGTGGTGGGGACTTACCATTTCTCTAAAATACTCCTTTCCATTTAGATTCATTCATGTTCATTTATCGTAATTCAGATCATAGAAAAAGCTGTTAGTTCAGGAGGTTCCGTAACTCTTGCTAAATGCTCGTTGCAGCTAGCCGGTATTACAGTAATCAGGTCAATTCTGTTTGTATCTGAGACAAAAGACTGGGTCTTTAATAAGGTTTATTATGCTGCCTTCAAATTACTTATGCCACCTAGTGTTAATGATCCTTTTTCTGCTGGGGCGAGTACCAAAAAGGACATCAAAAACATGGCATCTTCAACCACTGCTTTCGGTAGCCACAGAATCAGTCAAGCAGGGGCCTTCCTTTAACAGGTAAGGAAACTGAATGTGGGGTGGGTTTGAACTTGGGGTTCCTGCCTTTTCGTTAAAATTTTACTCCCGCATTCTGTCGTCTTTTCTCTGTCTTGTAAACCTTTACCATGTTGTTTCCTCCATAAAAGGAATTATACCTGAACTGGGAACCTGAGGAGTCTGCCCCCAGTCTAAGAGGGTAAGGGATAGGAGGGAAGATGGCCTGTGGGGAGGTCTGGGGCTCTGGTCTGTGCATAGTTAGAATTGCATGGTGGTTTCTCCCCTTGGACACTTAACTTGGTTAGTGGAGATTCAATCATACTAAACCCTCACTACAAAGTTCACTTCTGAGCACTTTGCTGCAAAATATGTACCCTGAACGTGCTCTGTATTGAATTCGGGTTTGGTTTGGATTTGGTTTAGAGATTGTTTTACTTATCTCTAAGTGATTTTAAGTTTGATAAAAATTTCTGATTTTAAAAACATTATTTCCTTAAGGAATTTACATTAAGGCTCATGAACCAGTTCAGATTTTGGTTCATGTCCCTTTGAAAATGGGTATCTTAGAAAAGTTAGGACTCAGAATGTCTGATTGAAAAATAAGGCTTGAAGGTAAATCGAGTTCTATATATGTTTTGTAGCAAACCAAAATCATTTCTGTAATATTAATACATACTTTCAAGTGTATAATAAATTACTGTTTATTTAAATAAAAATGATCCAGATATTCAAGTTATTACCAGACTTTATAAGAGATAAGAAGGCTACAAATTCTGTTTAGAATAACAAGTTAGATTCTGTGCATGTGGAATGAGCTTGGTACTGGAACAGCTAAGTGCCCACGTATCTCCCATTCTTTTGTGGTGCTCACGCATTCATCACGTACTGAGCAAGGTATAGTTTTGTTTTAGGTCCTAGAGAACTTGCAATTTAAAGAACCAAGGCAACTCACATTCCATGAACAATACAGAGCGCTTAGAAATCTGCTTAGGAGTTGCTATTTTTTGGTTTGATGTTTCCCCCCTAAGATAGGTCAACTCTCATGATAATGGAGAACAGTTGCTTCAATTGAGTACTAATGGTAAAAATTTTGTTTTCTGATAAAAAAGGTAGCTTGTGTTGTTAACGGGTAACACAATACATTTACTATGAACCTTAGGATAAATGCAAAGCATAGTAAAAACACCATATTTGACTTTATTTGTTGATACATATTTGAACACTCTTTTGTCAGTGCTGCTACTGAGCTGGAGATTGCCATAATATAGGACCTCATTTGACGAAATGACTCAACGCCCAACACAGTGTCTGGGAGAGACTGGGTTTAGTAG
Source organism: Ailuropoda melanoleuca (assembly GCF_002007445.2). Classification (NCBI taxonomy): domain Eukaryota; kingdom Metazoa; phylum Chordata; class Mammalia; order Carnivora; family Ursidae; genus Ailuropoda; species Ailuropoda melanoleuca. Next base: position 43,881,087 of record NC_048232.1, read on the forward strand.
GTTCATGGAACTCTTTGTTCACTCACTCATTCAGTTTCTACTATGTATGGGGCTCTGAAGATAAAAAAATGAATTTTTCAAATTAATAGATCCTGGCCTCAAAGCTCACATTCTATTAGGGAAAATCACACATGAAAGTAGATCATAATACAGTTGGTAAATTCATAATAGAGGTAACCCATTTAATTTGAGTACCGAAGAGGAAAGGTCCCCAGATTGACTGGGAGGGAGAATGGAATGGGAGGGATGATGGTCAGCAAAGGCTTCCTGGAGGAGCTGACACCTGAACTGAGTTGAGGGGGTGGCAAAGAAAATGTGGTGGGTCAGAATGGTGTTCAGATACGGGACGCAGACGGCGCACTGAGTGTACAGGAACTACAAGCAAGTTGATTGTTGTTTTTTGTTTCGAGCAGACCTTCTTCCCCAGTGCTGCACGAGGACGGATTTGAAGAGGAGAAGGCCGGGCGCGGGAGACCAGTCAAGCTGCTGCAGTGGTGCCAGTGAGTCACGGTGGCCTCGACTTGACAACGTTACTAGCCATGGAGAGAGGGTCAGCCAAGGTTTATAATTCACGTCAATCTTTAATGACTGATTTCTCCTCCCTCAGCCCATATCGTCATCAAGGATGACCCTCAGTTTCTAGTTTGGTGGTGCCAGAGACCAGTACAGGGGGAAGAGCAGCTCCAGGGAGAAAAATACGTTCAATTTCAACACGAGGAGTTTGAGGTACCTGCGGGTCCATCTGGTGGATGCGTACAGTGGGAAGTTGGACTTGACTTTGCAGCTCAGGCAAAGTCAGTCAGGACTTGACTTTGCAGCTCGAGTGACACATTTGTGGGTCATCAGCACAACAGAACTGGCAGCTGAGTGCAGAAAGGAGGGGCACTTAATTGATCTGTGGTTCTGGGGCTCTGTAGATAGAACCTCGACATCCCATCAGGCCCATAGTTTTTCTTGGGCCGCTGAGACATGGTTGCCTCTTTCCGCTCCTCTTTCCTTAGAACATTTTTGAAATGAAATATTCCCAGTCCTATCATCATTTCTCCCTGTGCTGAGAATTACATATGGCACTTCCTATATCTTCACATATAGCACTCATGGCCAGGTTTTGTAGACAGTAGGTAATCAATGAATGTTCATCTTCATTGCTTATATTCATCTGGCTCTCTGTATACAAAATTTGCTCCATTTTTTTCTTGCAGGAACTTCTTTCTTGATTCTCAGCTTTTTCTTACAAATTTCTAAGACAACTTCAAGATTAAGTGTAAGTGGACAGTACTTGAAAGGTAGGTGTCTTCCATTCATCAAGATTAAATCATTCCTTTTGTTATCACCACACATGGCTTGTTGTGGTTTGAAAACAACCATTTCTCCTCTTAGGGAAGGACCGTGGCGTTTCTTTGGTCCAGGTCCCGCAGAGGGAGTTAAGAGTTGCAATAACCTGGTGTGCGTAATCCCTGATTCCAGGTGATGATGGGGCTTGTGTTTCACATTTTGCTTTATTTGACAAATATGTGAAAGATAGTCACTAAGAATAAGAACAGACCAGGCTTTGTTGCAGCTGAGTGGCTTGGCAAATCACTATACAGAGGAATCTTAGGACATGAAGGATTTGATACTGGGATAGAATCCACTTGGCCTCTGAAGGGAAGTAGAATATCCTTTTTAAGAGCACTGAAGTTCTGGGATTTTTCTGGAATAACCACCTTTGTGAGGTATGGATCGTGTCCAGGGACTGTAACCTGAGAGGAAACAAAAAACCATCATCTGAGTGATTTCAGATGTTTTGTGGTGCCAACACTAAAAACACTGAAATCCACTGCTAAAATGAGGCCTTTATAAACACACATAGCCAGCTGCCAGGCCTCCCAGGCTAGTAACGGCTTCAGGCCTGCTCACTGAATGAGTTGTCCAATGCCTGTTGTCCAAAGTTATGAAGCGAAATAAAGACAGGTCCTTCATCTGGAGATGTAAACTAGGAGAAGGCAGCCATAGACTGATTCTCTCCCCATCGTTTTTATGGAGAGCAAAGGTAAAGAGCTGACTGTTTCTCTTTGTTCCAAGTCTGTACTTAATATCCAGATTGGGTATCGAGATTTATAAGTGGAATTCTGTTCTCAATTTATTCCATTTTCCTTGCAGCTGATCTAAGTGTATAAGTTTATTGTTTCCTCAAAAGGCTTTGATTTTTACCTGGCTTTCTCCCTGAGTCTGAATCTTCAGCTAGATTAACTGATTGATTGATTTTGGTGGAAGAAATCAGGAAAAATAGACAAATGCTAAACTACAGATGAGAAGTACTTTTTTAAAAATAAATATTTGACAGAGAGAGAGAGCGAGCGCACCCATGAGCGTACCAGCCGGGAGGAAGGGGGTGGGGGAGGATGAGGGAGAAGGAGAAGTAGGCTCCTTGCTGAGCAGGAAGCCTGTCCCAGGGCTTGATCTCAGGACCCGGGGGATCACGACCTGAGCTGAAGGCAGATGCTTAACCAATTAAGCCACCCAGGCGCCCCTGAGAAATACTTTCATTATATATGGAGAAGGAAAAGAATGGGGGAAAATCATTTATATTTTAGTCATTCATTTCAGCTTCCGAAGTCTTGCCTTCGAACCTTGTCCTAGAACTAGTAGCTGACAGCAACAGGTACTGCATTAGTCTAAAAGAGGAAATGAATAATTCATAACTCTATGAAGGTGTGCCTTATTTTGGGGATTACATAAAAATAATTTAGATTCAGTACAATGACCCCCCGCCACGCACACACACTTTTTCATGGAATGGAAATATCACTGTAACAGGAAAATAAAAGGCCTTGTTAGGCAAAAATTTACAGTGAATTGAGGTCTTTCCAGTTCTAGGAGAGATTGTTAAGATTAGCAGTTGATGGGCCCCACTGCTGGGCTTTGTCGGAATAACCTATGGAACAGAGCAGCTGTGAATCCTACAGTTTTATGAACTGACAAACATGCCTTTTGTTATTTCACCTTTAGGACATAACAAAATACAAAGCCAGTTTTTACTACCGAGTAGATGACCACCTTTTCCCAGGAGTTCCTCCGTACAGAACGACTGCTGGTCACTGGCATCAGACCCACTAAGCAAAGCAGAAGAATCTTGAGAGTCTTAGAGAAAGTCGTATCAAGGAGGAAGAGGCACGATCTGGCCAGCTCAATCAGGTACTTATTCATTTAGTTCATTCACAAGTCCAAGCCTCCCTCTAGGAATAAATGATTCAAACATCTTCATAGAATTAAACCTGGTACTTTACTTGCATTGATTGGAACTCACCATCATTTCCTTATGAAAGGGCTGCAAAATATGTCTATCACTTGCTTTATATAGCGGTAAAATTTGTGGATCGAATTTTATTTATAATGAATTCTAAGAACTTGTATTCCAATCCATTTTTTAATAGCAGAAATTATGTTTCATGAAATGGGCGTTGAAATGGTATTCCATGAAGCTTGGAAGGACTTTGGCTACATCGTTTAATTATTCTTATTAATAATCAGGTTCATTCCATCTTTTATCGTAGAACATATCACAAGAAATAGATTTCGGCTTCTATTAAAAACACTGCCAGTTGGGAAAAAAGCATGATTTGTTTGGCATGTTCCTATTATTCCCACCTCTCCCACTCCCTGCCAGATGCAAGTCTGATGATGTCCTGTCCTCCTGTCCTGATTTATCTACTTTTGGGACTTTACAGACTTATTTCAGATTCCTTCTGGGTAAGTACTGCAAGTTCTAAAATGTTTTAATAATCATAATGAGGGCTGTATACTTACATTTATTACATAGGACCCAGGCAAGAGAAGAAGATAATACTCTCCAAATTTGTTGGTTCTATAAGGGCAGATATGTTTTCTGTCTTGGACTTCTACAATTACATTGGGTAATGGATTTCCATTCTGATCAAAAACTTGACCCTTTACACCTGCAAGACAAAAAGAACATTAAATGTTAACACTACATTTTATGACATATGAAAAACAATTTTTGTAGCTATTTAAGAAAAAATACGCCCAATATTTATTAGGCTGTTTGGATGATGATAATAAAGTATTTAAGAGAAGGTAAACCTTCCCAAAAAATTAATATTTGTCATATAACATTAGTTTCAGATGTACAACATAATGATTTATTTGTGAAATGGTCACAGTATATCTAGTTAACCTAATTTAAGATTTTTTGTTTAGAGTTTTTATAAATGGGTGTTAAATTTTGTTAAATGGTTTTTTCTGCATCTATTGGGATGATCATATTATCATCTTTCATTCTGTTAATGTGGTATATTATGCTGATTCTTTTTGCATATGTTGAGCCATACTTGCATATGTTATTCCCTGGAATAAATCCCACTTGATCAAGGTCCTTTTAATATATTGTTGAAGTTGGTTTGCTGATACCTTGTTGTATTTTTGCATCTATTTTCATCCGGGATATTGGCTTGTAATTTTCTTGGAATGTCACTGGTTTTGCTATCAGGGTAATGCTGGCCATGTAAAATAATTTTGAGAGCATTCTCTCCTTTTCTGTTTTTTGGAAGAGTTTGAGGACTGGTATTCTTTAAATGGCAGAATTCACCAAGGAAGCCATCTAGTCTTGGGCTTTTGTTTGAATTAGTAATCAAAAACATGCCAAAAATCTCTTACTAGGTCTGTTCAGATTTTCTGTTTTTTCATGATCCAGTCTTGGTAGGTGTATGCCTCTATGGATTTAACTATCATCTAGGTTGTCCAGTCTTTTATGATCCTTTGCATTTCTGTGGTATCAGTTGCAACATCTCTCTCATTTCTGATTTTGAGTTCTTGCTCTCTTTTTCTTAGTCTAGCTAAAGGTTTACCTTTTCAAAAAACCAGCTCTTAGTTTCATTCAATTTTTTCTACTGTCTTTTTAGTTTCTATTTCATTTATTTCTGTTCTGATCTTTGTTTCTTCCTTCTCCTAACTTTGGGCTTATTTTGTTCTTTTTTCAGTTCATTGAGGTGTAAACTTAGGTTGTTTGAGATTTTTTTAATTTTAATTCCAGTTAACAGTGTTCTATTAGACTCAGGTGTACAATATAGTGATTCAAACAATTCTATGAGATCTGTTTCTTAATGTAGGCATTTATCCCTCTGAATTTCTTAGAACTGCTTTTGCTGCATCCTATGAGTTTTGGTATGTTGTATTTTCATTTCATTCATTTCAAGATTTTCTCTTTTGACCTACTGGTTGTGCAGTAGCATGTTGTTTCATCTCTGAATATTTCTGAATTTTCCAATTTTCTTCTAGTAATTCTAGTTTCATACCACTGGGGTTGGAAAACAGTTGAAATGATTTCAGTCTTTGTAAATTTTTTTTTTTAAAGATTTTATTTATTTATTTGACAGAGACAGCCAGCGAGAGAGGGAACACAAGCAGGGGGAGTGGGAGAGGAAGAAGCAGGCTCCTAGCGGAGAAGCCTGATGTGGGGCGTGATCCCAGAATGCTGGGATCACGCCCTAAGCCAAAGGCAGACGCTTAACGACTGTGCCACCCAGGCGCCCCTGTAAATTTTTTTTTACAGTTTATTTATTTGAAAGAGCAAGAGCAAGAAAAAACACAAGCAGGGAGAGGGGCAGAAGGAGAGGGAAAAGCGTTCCCCCACTGATGTGGGGCTCAATCCCAGGACACTGGGACCATGACCTGAGCCGAAGGCAGACGCTTAACCACTTGAGCCACCCAGGCACCCCAGTTTTTGTAAATTTAAGACTCATTTTGTGGCATGACATATGATTTATCCTAGAGAATGTTGTGTGTGCACTTGGAGAAAATGTGTGATCTGCTGCTGGATGGACTGCTCTATATATGTTAAGTACCATTTTCTGTCTGGATGACCTATCCATTAATGAAAGTGAGATATTAAAGCCCCTTGCTGTGATTATATTGCTGTCTATTTTCCCCTTTAGGTCTGTTAATATTTGCTTTATATAGCTAAGTACGCCTACGTTAGATCATTTTGTTGGATTGACTCCTTTATAATTCTATAATAACCTTGTTTCTTACTAGTCTTTGTCTTAAAGTCTGTTCTAAGTGTAGCTATTCCAGCTTTCTTCTGGTTTCCATTGCATGGAATAGGTTTTCCACCTCTTCACTTTCAGTCTGTGTGTGTCCTTATATCTGAAGTGAGTCTCCTGCAGGCAACATATATAGATGGGTGTTACGGTTTTTTATTTTTACTTATTTTTTTTTTTATCCATCCAGCCACTCTGTCTTTTGATTGGAGAATTAGTCCATTACATTTAATTACTGACAGGTATGTACTTATTGCCATTTTGATAATTGCTTTCTGGCTGTTTTGTAATTCCTTTGTTCTTGTTCTCTTCCTTCATGATCTGTTGGTTTTCTATACTGGCATGCTTAGATCCCTTCATCTTTTTTAAAATGTATAGGTTTTTGCTTTGTGGTTACCTTGACACGTAAAACTGTAACAGTCTATTTTAGTTGATAATAACAAGATTGCATTCTAAACCTTTGCAGGTTTCTTCCCTCTATTTTACATCTTTTTATCTTGAATATTCATTAATTATTGTATAGTTATTTTTGCTACTTTGTCTTTTAACCTTCATAATATTTTTATAAGTGATTAACCACTACCTTTACAACATTACATTGTTCTGAATTTTATTAAAGATTTACCTTTACCAGTGAGTTTTTCTGTTACTAATTAATACCTTTCATTTCAGCCTAAAGAAGTTCCTTTAACCTTTCTTGTAAGGCTGGTCTAGTGGTGATGAGCTCCTTAACTATTTGCTTGTCTAGAAAATCCTTTCTCTCTCCTTCAATTCTGAATGACAACTTTGCAGATATTCTTGGTTGTCAGTTCTTTTCTTTCAGCACTCTGAATATATTGTGCCACTCCCTTCTGGCTTGCAAAATTTCTGCTGAAAAACTGATAATATAATGGGGATTCCCTTGTATGTAACAAGTTGTTTTTCTCTTTCCACTTTTCAGATTGTCTGTCTTTAACTTCTGACACTTTACTTGTCTTTGTGTGGGTCTGAATTCATCTTATTTGGAACTCTCTGACCCTCCTGGATCTGGAGGTCTGTTTCCTTCCCCAGGTTAGGAAACTCTTCAGCCATTATTTCTTCATATAAGTTTTCTGTCCCTTTCTCTCTCTTCTCCTTCTGGGACCCCTATAATGAGAATGTTGGTATGCTCAGTGTTGTCCCATAAGTCCCTTATGCTATCTCCACTCTATTTCATTCTTTTCTTTTTGCTGCTCTGAGTGGATTAGTTCCATTGCCCTGTCTTCAATTTCACTAATTTTTCTGCTTCATCTAGTCTGATGTTGAGTCTGTTGTATTTTTCAGTTCTATTTCTGTATCCTTCAGCTGTGTGACTTATATTTGGTAGTGTCTTGTAGTACCTCTTTGTTGAAATTCTCATTTTGTTCATGCATTGTTCTCCTGAGCTCAGAGCATGGTCATTATTTGAACTCCTTACCTCCATTTCAGTAAGGTCTTTTTTGAGGCTTTATCTTATTCTTTTGTTTGGACTATATTGCTGTTTCTTCATTTCCTTTGACTCTGTGTTGGTTTCTTTTTTTTTTTTTAAGATTTTATTTATTTATTTGACAGAGATAGAGACAGCCAGCGAGAGAGAGGGAACACAAGCATGGGGAGTGGGAGAGGAAGAAGCAGGCTCACAGCAGAGGAGCCCGATGTGGGGCTTCGATCCCAGAACGCCGGGATCACGCCCTGAGCCGAAGGCAGACGCTTAACCGCTGTGCCACCCAGGCGCCCCTCTGTGTTGGTTTCTATACGTTGGATAAAACAGCCGCGCCTTCCAGTTCTGGAGGAGTGGTCTTTTGTAGATGAACCTTATTGTTCAGCTCTGCCCTAGCTCTCGGTTGTTTCTCAAAACTTTGTGATTGTCTAAGCAGCCACTTTATTCTTAGTGGTTCCCAGTAGTTGAGATTTTGCCAAGACCTCTCAGTACCTAGATTCAGGCTGATTGATTGTATGCCAGACCCTCAGGCAGAGGCTTTTATGCAAATAAACCTCTTTCAGGGGAAGACTAGGGGATGGATGTGTCTCCCTGTTCCCTTCACACTGAGCCCTGGGGTGAGAGCCAGTTAAGAACTGTTTGCTAGTGTCCTGTTAGAGCCATGAACACAAACCCCACTGGCTACCAGAGCTAAGAGGAATCCCCTGGGTGGTAGCCCCCACAACTGGGGCACCAGATGTATGCACAGACTCCCTTTTGGGAGAGACTGGTGAGCTGGTGGGAGGGAACATGCAAACATGGTGTCTGCCAGCCTCCATCTATCTGTGGAGAGTATTTCAGTAGACCCCTAGCAGTGTGTTAAATTAGCTGCCTGCCCCTCAGGTCAAAGCTTTAAGACCAGCAAATAGGTCTTTTTCTCAGAAAAACTGGGCATCTTTCAGTTGGCTGGCTCTGCACTGGGCCCTGGCAGGCAGCCAGATGCACCTGTGTGGACCCTTTAAGCACGATTTCCCAGTTCGAGTGTCTCGTGGATGCAAGCTCTGGCTTTCAAAGCTAGGTATTTTCAGGGATGGTTTCTTGGTTGTAGCTTTTAAAAGCTGGGGTGCCAGATGTGGGGTTCAAACCTTTTGCTGCTCAGGGAGAAGCTTGGAGTTGAGTTCCTTCGGTGTGGGTTGCTGCAGGAGAGATGGGGTGTATGGCAGGATTGTGTCCCAGCCTCTCCTACTCATGGCCGTGTAGGTTTATTCTCATTCACCCGCTGTGCAGCCATGGCTCAGGTAGCTTCTGGGTTTCCTTCAGAGGAAACTGTCCCATCTGGAGCTGTAGATCCGGTGTGTCTGTGGGAGATGAGTTCAGGATCCCCCTGCACTGCCATCTCGAACCAGAACTTGGTAAGCTTGTTTTTTATGGAACTTAAAATATAGTCAAGCTAACAATCAGATTTATAGGCTAAATTTGTTGACAAATAGTCCATTTATAGCACCTGTTATCAAAATGAGAGAACATAGACCAACCTAAATCCATTGCTGTCCTTTCCAAGTTGCTTACTCAGTCACCAAACTACTACACCACTGCCCGCAGTAGCATCCACTAAATCCTAAACTAAAAAATGCCAGTGTATTTACAAAAAGTGGGGGAGGCGGTGGCACCTGGCTGGCTGAGTCAGTGGAGCCTGGGACTTTTGATCTCGGGGTTATGGGTTTGGGCTATTTAGTGTTACTCTGCCTGAGTGTAGAGATTACTTTAATTAAAAAAAAAAAGCCAGTGTATTAATTTACAGTAAGATACTTACCTATGTAAGGGACTCAGTAGTTTTGTCTCATGGTCAAACTACATGGGAAACAATTACAATCACAAGATTGCTTGGAATCATAGAATCGATTAATGGTGTCTTATTACTAATAACAGGAGTGAACATTTATTGTTAGTATATTTCAGACTCTATGGCAAATGCTTAACGTGCATGTTCTCCTTGAATCCTCCCATCAACTCTATGACGTAGGCACATTATCATACTTTTACAGGTGAGGAAACTAAGGCTTTGGATTATTAAATAACCTTAATCTCCTAGAGCTAAGTGGTACACCCTGGCTATAAATCCACACTGGTCTCCAGGGCCCACACTGAACCTGATACCATACCCCTCACCTCAAAATTTCAGGAGCACAGTTAAGAAAAAGTCATTTTAAAATGTTACATTTTACCTTCCAGTGTGTTCATTCAGTGACATATCATCTTAATGACATGAGAAGAAGCCACAAGGTAAAAATAACCCTGAACTATCTCCAGACCATTTTACTTAGTAATTATTTACTGGAGCAGAAAGATACGTGGCATATATTATAGTTCCTTCAGAAAAGTTTAAAATGAAATGTAAAAGTTTTGACACTTAGCAACAAAATCTTTGTTTCAAACATAAAGGCAAGTTGGGTCACCCAGAAGTTTCCTTAAACTTTCCTAATTCATTTCCGACCCCCCCACCGCCGCCGAGAGAAGAAATTACTAAATGCCATATTTCCTTCTTGCATATTCAACAGATAGCAGCTGTGAACCTCTACTTTCAGGTAATGTGTCCTTTTACCTCTTCTAAAAGTTTCCTTTATATTTATTCTTACTACTTGGTATGTATCCTTTTGATCTTTAGGTAGGACCCAACCATAAACATCAGTCATGACTTAGTAACCCAATTATGCATTTTTTATTCATTGGAAATCAGTGGCATTATTCTTTGCAGAGATATTCCCATCATGCCCTTCTTAGGAGGTCTTTTGACACATTAGGTAAGTACCAGTCAGGTATCAATGTAAATCCCACATCACTAAACATTCCCAAGACTCCATATCATCACCTATAAAATGGGAGTGATAATGTACTACCTTCCAGGCCTTTCCTTCCCAGACAAGGTAAGCCAGAGACATCCAGATGAGTCAAAGTCTCAGATGCATCTTAGCAAGTGGTGAAGCTAAGCCACTGAAGGCAACACCACATGACAAATATCAGTAAGAAGGTGTTTGCTCCCATCATCCCCAAGCAGAGACAGTCTTAGGTTCTCTCCATTTCCGTGTGTAGTAGGAAGACAATCAAGTCACAAGAACCACACTATGGGTTTCATTATTAAATTAGAAAAAAAAAAGCCTCTGTCTTGTCTTAAACCACAAGGGGGCAGGGTTGATGTGCTTATATATATATTTTTTCAAGTAGGTCCTGCATTCCTGATTATAGGGACAGCAGATATTCTTTATAAAACCTAGTATAAATGGACTTGTAAGCCCTCCAAATTAATAATAGTCATGCTATAATGTGTATGTTACTTAACAGTTTACAAAGTCCTTCACTGGCATTATTAGGTCAGCATGATACTCAGAGCCGACCTTAATTCAGTGCTTGGAAAATAACCTTTACAGCTAGACTGAAATTCGAACAGAGTAGTGCAGTTGTGTACGGCATATTTTTTGTTCAGCTGCACTCCCATGTTGATGGTGATGAAGGAGAAATTTTAGAATAGGCAGAGTAACACTAAAAAAATACAATAGAAAGGCTAAATTACTGTGTGCCTCAGGAGGAAAATCTAGTAGCAGAATACCAGACTAGTAAGAGAGAACCCACTAATTTTAATAAATGCTAAGATTCTGATGAAAAATGACTTAACATCCCTTATATGAAGTAGGCTGATTCCCTGTGATATATCTCAGCCCTGCAAATTCATCAATAATCTTGGTGTACCTGTGCTGTGGGGGTGCTGGAAGTTGGGGAGAGAGGTAGGGGGGAGGGGCATATATGGGGCCCAGGGAAGCTCTTATCCTTGCACTCAGCCCTGGACCCCGTGTCCTTCTGACTCTCCCCTCCATCTCTCTAGCAGGTGGAAAGCTTTGGGGTGAAACATGCAGAAAATTCCAGGAGTTGTGCAGTTAAGCAGCAGGCCTATGATGCAACCCTCCTCAACACAAACCCACACCTACTTTAGCTTGACGTGGTAGCCTAACTGCTACGCCAACTTCTGAAGCCATTCTGAATGGAGAAAAAGAACTTAAACCCTGGCAATGCAGACAGCCTTCCACACCAGGCCCACAGAGATGCAGCCTGGCTAAATAAGCTTGAACTGCACGACTCCATCGCAAGCACTGTTTCTCTGGTAGAATGGTTTTCAAAGCGTGGTCCCTGGACCAGCGGCAGCAGCATCTCCTTGGCAAAGATGCACCATTCAAGACGCACTAAATCAGACTCCGGGGCTGGGGCCTGGCAATCTGGGTTGTCACAAACCCTCCAGTGAGTCTGCGGTGCAGGTTGGAGAATGACCACTCTTGCTCTGGTCAGTCTGCCCATCTACGATAAAGGCTAGATAGCTGTCAAAAGACTAGACGGGGAAGATGGCCAGAACCAGGGAAGTCATGTGGCAGAGCTGCAGGTGTGAGGGGTTTGAAGCTATTGGTGCTGGCTAACCACCCCAGGACTGGGAAAAACGCAAAATGGCATGTCCAGGGTTCTCTGGATCTATGATGTTGTGGGACAAGTGACAGGCAAACTGGGCATTTTCTAGATGGGTGATGATTTAACAGTAAAAACTGGTTTTCCTGGGTCTTTTGTGAGATTTCCTGGTCATTCAACATGAAAAATTTGAAGTATTCTGGATTTTCCACCCCCATATTAAAGTAACATACATCACGTTCCCTTCTATGCAGTGACGGGCATTGCATTTCTCACGTGCTACAGATATTCATGCAGAGAAAAGTCTTAATCGTTAGTTCTGGTACTCAAAATGAGGCTGTACCAGGAAAACAGAGGGGTTTGCATTTTCTCAACCCAAAGATTTTGCCAGATTCTATGTTTCGTGTTAACATAAATTAATAAAAAGAATCTTACAAACCTAGGTGCACCTGTTTTATATATTCAATCAATGAGGCCTTGTTTTTGTTCCAGAAGAACGGAAGCTTCTCCTCATGAGGATATTTACAGCATGACAGCTCCAACGTAATTTCAAAACACTGGGCCCAGATGTAGTTGTAATCTTGCATTCCACCTAAACACAAATTTTCATTTTTTTAAGGTCTAAAACTGGAATGGAGTCAAGTATCCTGTACCTTGGGGACAAGTCAATCAGTTGCAAGGAAAGTACATGTAAACAGGAAAACATGAATTTGACGTATCAGCATATAAACTTAGGACTTGATATTTTATTACGCAGGCACGAACAGGCAATCCTAACTACTCCCATATGGGTACCTGGATCAGAGCAGGCCGAAGTTCAACTGTGCAGCCACTGAGGGGGAGGGTCAGTCCTTTTTTGTCAATCATACATTACAAAAAGGATTCATCAGCGTACATTTCTTCTGTAAATTACATTCTAAACTTATGATAAACTGTTTGTTTACAAACCATTCATAAATACATAATGTAAAGCCAAGTATACTCATTTACAGAATAATGGCTAAGTTTAGTAAGCATTCGCTAGGACTGGGTACCATTTGGAGCGTTTGTCACAGCAATGACTCCCCAGGTCTTACAGACGAGGAGACTATCCCAGAGGGAAGTAACACGCCAGTAATTGCAGAGCCCAGCATAGGCCTTCCAGCTCAAGGCCCGTGCTCCTGCCTGTGACACAGAGCTGCTCCGGGCATGTAAGCCGGGGGCCCGGCCGGCTCTCGGGAGAGAAGGGAATGCTGCTGCCTTCTGAGGCCACCAATGCCCATGCTCACCTCCCAGTTCTCACCTCTGGAGACCCTCTTTTCATGGGGTTATAATCCTATTTCGTATTTTCTCAGATGCAAAACTTTTCATATTTTAAAATCTCTGAATTGGGAGGGGTCTTAAATTTGATGACTGAAAAACACCATCGTCATTAGTTTGGCCAGAAACATTTTCTTTTCTTCCTTGGTGGTACAGTGTATTTTATAATCAGTGGTATCTTGGATTTGATGAAATACAGTAACTTTGAAGGAAGTACTTTCTGCCAGATTTTAATTTGTTACGCTTGATATCTGCCTAATAAAAGATGTATTCTCAATTCCATCGGGGCATTTGGGAAGTACTGAATTAGAAAAAACCTCATGGTAAGAAAATAGTCAAAATGTATCAAAATATTTAATATCTACATAGGTCTAGATTCTAGCAGGAAGAATTCCTCTGTCCTTTGTATTTACTTACCTTCTAAGTTTTGCATCTCTCGGACCTCGTTTTCACCAAGAAATTAAAAAGGAAGAGAGAAACAAACCCGAAGTTCTCTCAGGTTGGACGGCTGTCAGGCCGAATTTAAAGGGCAGGACAGGTACAAAGCGCCAGGAGCGGGGCTGCTAGGTGAGAGCGTGCAGGGCTCCGGGTCCGGATAGTGCGTTTCCGGCCAGGCGGACAAAGCCCCCGCACTGAGCAGGAGTGCTTGTTCTAAGCTCCTCATAGGAGCTGGCTCTGCCTGCTTTTCTTCTCAGGACACACCACTTACACACGGGTCCCCTTGGGGACACTCCCTGACAGCAATGTTCGCTTCCTAGCTCATCCCCACGCATCTGGATCTGCCTTGAGGGTTACAGACAGTGCCCTGAGGGACAGCTCCGCCATGCGGCAGGATGGACGCCTCCGCGGTCTGAAGAGGCAGGAGCATCCCGGGGACGACAGAGAGAAAGGCGGGGTGCTGCGCTGTCGAGCGGGCCCTGCTGCTCACAGTCATGGTCTCTGCTAATCTACCTTACCTGGAAAGCCGGCAGAGAGACACGAAGTGCCAGCCTGTGCAACAGGACGGCGCAGCCCGTGCGTCCACGGTGACGACTGGGAAAGGGGCCCATGTGCCGAGGGGCAGCCTCCAGCTTGCCGCGGGCAGGCTCCGGCCAGCCAGTCTCCAAGGTGGCAGCTTCCGCCGGGTGATGGAACCCAGTCCCTGCCCACCGTCTCCCCTCGGGCTCTCCCACCCTAGGGCCCCCCCCACAAGCACGAGTTCTCCTACATCCCTGGGCTTGCGCTTACAGGATTCCTTCTACAAGAACATCCTTCCCCCGCCCCCCATACCCTGATCCCTACATGGCAGTCTCCTTACCCCTCCCTCAACCGGCCATCCTGTTCCAAGGGCAGAAAACTAGAACCTCCCTTTCCCCCCACCTCATATCCACCTGGAAAAGTGCTTTTGTTCAGCTTGCAAAGTGGCTTTAAAAATCACCATACCTCATGTAAAAGTTCAGCCTATTTTACAAACCGGATGACCTGGCGATACCTGGATCCCTCCTATCTCACGGCCCTAGGTAGCTGGATTAGCAGCTGTCCCTGGTGGACGTGACAGAAGCGTTACATTTCTCCAGGGTCTTCTCTACTCCCTATTGTATTCTGGCTTTCTACCTCTGTGGCACACTGTACCTTTTCTAAATCGCTTATTTTTATTCTAATTACACTGCCACCACAGAGATTTACTTGCATGTTGCTCTTCCCTGTTAAGCCTGGGGGTAGGGGCTGGGTCCCGCTCCGCTCTCTTGGCACAGTTCCTGGCTCATGGTAGGTGAACACTGGGCGAGTTCCGAGCAGCTCTCGGGCAGTCACCCCCCACCACTTCTGGGACATCAGCTGACGGAACACGACTGAAAGGACGGCAAGGTGCCCAGCAAACTGACAACTGCTGGGGTCAACCAAAGCCAGCTGGCAGCTATGGATGAAGGCAATAAGGACAATGCTAGAAGTGAGGAGAAAAGAAACTTACCTTTGAGTGGATACCAAGAGTAGCCATTCGTGATGCCATTGGGAAAGTTCATTTTGTTTTTACACTGGTCTCCTTTCTTCATGGTGGGATTTCTTGAAGCGTAGGTATGTGCAAGGTGTTGAAAAACATCGTCGTCGGGGGTTAAGCTACGGGAGTGTAACGTCCCCGTCGCTGTGTGGGAAAAACAAACCAAGACCCTTCTGTTGGTGTCGGAGGTCGAGGAGCCGCGTGGCGCCGTGTTAGCAAACACGCCATCGCATCACGTGCAAAGACCCTGTTTTCCCAGAGGGACACCTGCCCCCTCCCCGGAGCGCTCCCTCCACCCTTTCTCCTCGTTTGTGATGAACAGAGTGATATCACACCAAATAAACGAGATGCATATGCCAACTCCTCCGGTATCGGCCTCCAAGTTAAATATCGTCTTAGTCAGTCTACTAGTTTCTGGAGGGCGCTGACCTTGCCTTACATACTGGAGGGGTTGACTAAAGGCACCGTGCTCATTTTAAGTCCTCGTCCCACAGAGTTCTAAAAGGAGTCCAATGATCGCTCCTATGATTAGCAAAGAAAGGTAAGGTGTTCTGCTTTAATTTTCTCTCAGGCATGCTGCGTATGTGGGGTATTCTAACCCAATTTTCCTGTTTTTCCGATGAATCTCAACCCCCTGGGGTGTCAGGTTCAGCCACACTGCCCATCTGCGGTGCATAAATTGTAGGAAGGGTGGCCCAGAGGTGAGAAAATGAGGCAAGATCTTCTACCCCTGGCAGAGGAGGGAAGAAGGCAGACTTCTGCCCTCCGGAGGCCGTCTGTGCAGTCGCACTGGGGACGGAGAGCCGGGCCAGGCCGCTGTTTGCTCACCTGGAACACCGTTGTCAAACGGGTAACTGGCCACCAGGGCACCGCCGTGGAGGTTGGCAGAGAGGACAAACGTCTCCGTCTTCAGCCACTCCATGACGGCCACAGTTTCAGGCTGCCTTGATACATTATTAAATTCAAAAGCGTCGGGGAAATTTCTATTCAGGTCATAGTAGTTGTTATTTTCCCTTTAAAAGAAAGAACATTTGAGGGTTTACTGATGGTATGTCAGGAAGTGGATTCGTGCAGGGTGTATCCCTTTGGTTTGGGCTCCAGGTGTTCTTCCAAATGTGAACACAGGGAAGGTGGACGGTTGTCCTGGCAGCCTGAGCCGAGCCACACCTGGCACTCACGCACTATTAACCCCTCCCGTGTGACCTGTCCTCACCAGTGGGAGAGTAGTAGTGTGCTGTCAGCAGGGCTTTGATTAAGTGTTTGCTTTCGGGGCTTTTGCTCTTGGAATGCTCCCTGTGGGAAGCCTGAGGCTCGGGTGCTAGGCCCATGGAGAGTCCGCCTGGAGAAATGAGGAACCCGGGTGACAGCCAGAGTGCAGACTCCAGACATGCCCCAGACTGGCTGTCTCAGCCAGACCCAGCTGAGGCTCCAGACAGGATGGGACAGAGACGGCCAGCCTTGCTCTGGCTGGTCCAAATTCCTAACTCACAGGATTGAGAATAAATAAAAAGGATTTAAATCCCTAAATTTGGGGATGGTTTGTTACATAGCAAGTGATAACAGAAACAACAGGAACATACTACTTTATACAAATGTATTTCTGGAAAGTGGACTGGCGATGTTCAAATACTCTAGAAAAACCTAAAGTTGAAGGGAATCAAGTGGTGAGATTTTATTTATTTTTGGTAAAAGCAAACAAATGTTTGCACAAATATAAATGTATATTAGACATCTGAGAAATTCTAAACTTCCTGAGGCAGATTGCAACAAAACAAACTGTTTAAATCAGAAATACTGCAAGATTCCCTCTTTTTTTTTTTTTTCTAAAGACTTACTTATTTTAGAGAGAGAGCACAAACGGGGGGAAGGACAGAGAGAGACGCAGACTCCCCACTGAGCACGGAGCCTGGTGCAGAGCTCGATCTCACGACCCTAAGGTGATGACCTGAGCTGAAGTCAAGAGTCAGACACTTAACCGACTGAGCCACCCAGGTGCCCTGACTCCCTCTTCTTTTTTGGTTAGTTCTTGTACTGGGTTAATAAACCAACCGGTAATTACTGAGGGCCTAGCTAGGCCCTGGGGATTTAACAGTGAGCAACACAGGCGACAGGATTCCTGCCCCTGGGTAGTTTACAGATTTGTAAGGAGAGACGCTGAACAAGAAATCAGACCTTAACATTTGTGCTATGAATGTGAAAGGGCGCGTGATATGAACCAGGGTCTTACTATAGGATAGATCAGGGAGGGAGTCTTTGCGGAAACATTGTTTAGCAGTGAGGGGGATGAGGAGTGGGAAATGAGGTGTGCCCAGTGCCTGAGGCGAGAAAGAACCAGGTCGATCCAGGAGATGGCGGACACTCCAAGCGGCCGGGGCAGGGTGAACAAAGGCGAGCAGCAGGGCGGGCACAGGAGTAAAGCGGGCTTCTTTGGGATTCTACTTTTCCTCCTCAAAGCAGCAGCAGCCTGAAGAGTTTTCAGCGTGGCAGTGACATGACCCAGGCTGAGCTGGTTCACAAACCAGGCCCCAGGACACTGTCTGATGGGGGCCTGGTTGTTCCACCTATAGACTAGCCCATCCTTACCTTCCAATACTGTAAAAACAGTCAGGCTTGATGACCGCTTCAAATCCATCTGGGTTCATGGAGGGCATGAAGTGTATCCGGGTTCGGTTGATTAAGTTTGTGATTTCAAGGTCTTTTCCATCATTGGTTACGAGATGTTCAATCAAATGGAGCAGCAGCTCCCGCCCCACAGTCTGTATGTGTTAAAGACAAAATGGGATATTATTAGGTCAGAGGAAAATAAGAAAAACAGTCCCTAAAGCACAAATTCACTGGCGAGGGATTCTACTCCAATTTGGTATTTGAAACCAAAACCAGTTGGGAGCCCACTGTTTCTCAAACACGTGGTGCTCTGGCAGGTGGCAGTCCCGGCGCTGAAAACCGTTAGTGGACATTAGGGGGGAAAAAAATTAAAAAAAAAAAAAAAGTCCCATCTGTAAAGAATTTACTTTTTATTTATTTATTTTTTATTCTTATTTTTTTTTTAAAGATTTTATTTATTTATTCGATAGAGATAGACAGCCAGCGAGAGAGGGAACACAAGCTGGGAGAAGTGGGAGAGGAAGAAGCAGGCTCCTAGCAGAAGAGCCTGATTGTGGGGCTCGATCCCAGAACACCGGGACCACGCCCTGAGCTGAAGGCAGACGCTTAACCGCTGTGCCACCCAGGCGCCCCAGAATTTACTTTTTAAAAAATGAATTAGGTGGGATAAAGATTATTCTGTTTCCGATTTGTTTCCCTTCCAAAACACTTTCTGGAGTGGAAGGGCAGGGGCGGCGTTACCGAGAGGGCCCCGGAGCGCAGCTCCATGAGGATGGGCCGGCAGCCGGCTGCTGTCGTGTGTCTTGGTGGATCACAGGGTGACAGTCACTGCAGCAGACACATGACACAGATGTAGGTTTTAAT
Organism: Ailuropoda melanoleuca; assembly: GCF_002007445.2. Lineage (NCBI taxonomy): Eukaryota > Metazoa > Chordata > Mammalia > Carnivora > Ursidae > Ailuropoda > Ailuropoda melanoleuca. Next base: position 43,899,730 of record NC_048232.1, read on the forward strand.
AGGGAAAAATTCAGGTTTGTAACAAGCATAATTTAAATAGGTCTCAGATTTTAATATCCCCCTATTTCCGAATTGCCCTCTTGCGCACTTGGCCACGTTGGCCATCTCTGCGTATTTCCGACTGCCGCAGTCTCGTGTTGCCGAAACCTGAGTCATTTGCACATCAGCCTCACAATTTTTTTCCCCGTATCTGCATATTATCTATCCACTGCTTCGTTTATATTTTCTTTAAATCAGCTCCCTTTTTACTCATGGGAGAAATGAAAACCTTTGTGTTGTCACTATTTTGCTAGATAGGTTTCTAATGTGCGTTGTTTAAAAAGCAGGACTATGAAAATAAAAATGGTCATATTCACCTTACATATCACCAGTGACTGGGAAACTAAAAACCTATGAGAGATCTCGTTTTATAATCCCCAATGGTGAGGACTATTTTTTTTAATTAAAAAAAAAGTAATTCACACTTCAAGCTTACTATAGAAACATTAGACTAGGCTCTATCAACCTGTGTCTATAATTCTGGGTTCAAGGAATCGGCTTCTGAGTAGGAATGCTGGCCTCTTACCTAAGACCAGACGCTGCTCAGGGTTGGTGAGTCACAGGGAAAGTGGCTACATCAGAGGCACTAATGTGGGCAGTGAGCAGGACAGGAGTTTCCAGTTACAACTCCACCGTATGACTTCACTGCTGTGACAACGGAGGAGCAATCCTCGAATGCTAATTCCTCACTTTATTCCCCCCACTGGCAAGCAAAGAAACCACATTGTATGCATGTGTTATCCTAATGAACATGGAATAACTGAGACTAAGAAAGTTTGGAATATGTGAATTACATATTCACAGGTAGTCATCAATTTCAGAGTGGAAATATATTCAATGCTGACTTCAATTTCTTCCTACTTATTTCTATCTTCTACTACCTTGATTTTTGTTTTTACAGTCAAAATTGTCATCTTGTGGGGCACCTGGGTGGCTCAGCGGGTTAAGGGTCTGCCTTCAGCTCAGGTCACGATCCCAGGGTTCTGGGATGGAGTCTCATATCAGGCTCCCTGCTTCTCCCTCTGCCTCTGCCCTGCCCCTCCCCCCTGCTCATGCTCTTTCTCTCTCTCACAAATAGGTAAAATCTTAAAAAAAAAAATAAATAAAATCGTCAGCTTGAAAAAGTCCTCACAAACTAATAACCAAAAAGTCAAGTAAGTCACACGCTAGGTTTCCAGTTCTCTGTTTTGGGAGCTCAAACACTCTGGAAGCAATCTTAGGAGCTACTTGCTGGCCAGAGGAGGAACTGCTGGTGACTCTCTTTTGTAAAAAGTTCATTTACATGTGGAGAGTGTAGCGATTTAAGGAGCATTCTGCCAAGGGGTTCCGGAGGAGGAGAAGGTTAAGGAAAGGGAGGAGGCAGAAGGTTAAGGAAAGGGAGGAGGCAGTGACCAGGAGTCAACTGTGGCTCCTGAAATTTCTAAACGTTGGTTGGGACTATCGGATGGCTGGTTCAGGAAGAACCCAAGGCCCATCTGAGTCCCCAGTCAAGTACAGAGTACATCCCCATGGGGCTCAAGATGGGACATTCCCCGAACTAAACCACCTCAAGCACGCCACAACTCAAGACAGGCGTTGGCAAAGACGTTCATCCAACTCAAAGCAAATGGAAACAAAGAGGACTCCAGAAGCTACTGTTAAGCTGTAGAACGAGACTGAGAAACTGCGGGAGAACAGGTACAGAACAGAATGTAAAAGTCAATGCTTATCATTAACAGAGGGCGGGGCTGGGGGAGAGAAGTATTCATAGCCAGGGGTCAGAAGATTCTATCAAGAGCTAAAGATTATATATTTTAAATGATTACAATTTCCAAGTTTTCCCTCATTTTTTTTCTTGACTTTGGAAGAATCTTCCAATAATTTCTTATTTTGAGAAAATATTTATCAAGTTCACCAATTATTGTAGTTTCACTTGTTTTATCCTGTCCAAGTAAAATGAAACCTCATACTTAAAGGGTACCATAGAATATGACACTCATTTTATATCCTTTTATTTTTTCTTATTTAATTTTTAAAGATTTTATTTATTCATTCGACAGAGACAGCTAGCGAGAGAGGGAACACAAGCAGGGGGAGTGGGAGAGGAAGAAGCAGGCTCACAGCAGAGGAACCTGATGTGGGGCTCGATCCCAGAACCCTGGGACCACGCCCTGAGCCGAAGGCAGCCGCTTAACGACTGAGCCACCCAGACGCCCCCATTTTATATCCTTTTAATCCTTCTCATTCTCTTACTACAGAAATCCATAGATGTCTAGCATGATGTCTGACAAATATTAAAGAGGATTATTTCTGAGTGGGGGTTCTGAATTATTTGTATTCCTTTTATTTTTCTGGCGTCACTTTTTAAAGAAAACCTTTACTGTTTTTACAAAACCAATAAAATCATGATACTTTCAAGTAAACAAATGTAAATCCAAGGCATTTTCAGTTTGTCTCCATATTCCAAAACAAATCACAAGTCCTTAACTGCAGAGGAGAAGTAAAAAATCTTGGAAATATGGTAAAGAACCAGTTAAGAGTCAGATAACTTAAAAATTGCTGAGGTTAAACAGCTAAAATTTCAGGGAGTTAAAGTCCTCTCTTTTTGTTGGGCTATATTTTGCTGCCTTCCTAACAGCAGATTTATGCCAAATATTATTCAAATTAATTCTTCCCAGCCTTAATATAAATGTTTCAAGCACTCATTCATGTTTTATGCATAAACCTCCCTTCTTTAATTCTTTGAATATGAAACCTCAGAGAGTCCAAATTTTAAAAAAGAACACGGTCAAAGCAATCCCAATAGCTTAATCAGCTCTCCATTTAGCACGCTCAGTTCCTCTCTGTGAGGGTGTAGACTTAGTATGAGAATCCCTTGTGAAGAGACTGAAAGACTGGATGAACACACTAGTTTCGGGAGCCTTTCACTGATCATTCACCTGCCGGTTAAAATGGCCATAACCCAGAAAGCAGAAAATAAATTCTCCATCAAGGTGGGATTTGCTAGAAATAAAAATGAGTGTTCTAGCTCCTCAAAGAATGTCTTTTAACTGTGGAAAAAAATTTTTTGAAGAGTCTACAATCTAGCTAACTTGTGAGACAGTCAGAGAGAGAGGGAGGGAGGGAGGACGAAATCCAGCTATTCCAATGATGGAATCTGTTTTTAAAATGCTACACTGTAATGCAGCTTCTCAGTGAAAAAAAAAAAAAAAAAAGTCTGTGAGTTCTGGGGCTCCCCAAATGGTATGTTACCGATTTAATTCATTTGTCTGATCACCTTGTTAAGTCCTTCTTCAAATATCAACCTAAATATTACATTATCTAGCAGACTTTTTCCTGGGCGCCCAAAGTCTGGGTTCCATGACCTGCCTGTGTGGTCCCAGAACTCTGCACATCTGTGTTTCTCCTAATACTGCCCCCATACATTTACAACGGCCCGACTGACCTTTACTGACCTTGACTGACCGCCCTGCCCCCCACTCCATCCTCTAAGCCTTGAGCGCAGGGTTCCCAACAGGCTTTGTAGCCCTCATATCCTGCCCAGCTCTGGGGATATCTTGTACTCAATAAATGATCGCTGATTACTGTTGACAAATCCATTACAGGGTCAAGACTACTCTAAGGAGGAAATTTCTGAAAACATGAGGACTTAAGCTGCTTAATGAGGGCAGATGTACAAATGATCAAGTTCTTTCCTTTGAACCATTTTCAAACACTGAACCACTTTTCCAGGGGTAGCTAACAATTCTGATCATGCCGAGGACTCAGGATATCGGGTCGGCCTAGCCCAGCCTTTTTTTTTTTTTTTTTTTTTTAGATTTTATTTATTTGACAGAGAGATAGCCAGCGAGAGAGGGAACGCAGCAGGGGAATGGGAGAGGAAGAAGCAGGCTCCCAGTGGAGGAGCCCGACGTGGGGCTCCATCCCAGAACGCCGGGATCACGCCCTGAGCCGAAGGCAGACGCTTAACGACAGCGCTACCCAGGCGCCCCGGGCCTAGCCCAGCCTTAACAAAAGTGGAGATGAAGAAAAAAAGCACAATTACAGGAGAAATTTAATACATGCTTAAAAGAATCAGACACTTCACTTGGAATAAAAATTCTAACTCCAAAAGGAAAAAAATAATGGTCTAAAGCCACCCTGCATAACTGAGGACATTTTGCTATCATCTGGGATAATGGTGGGAAAAAGAACTGGCAAATGGCATCTGGAAGGACAAGCTTTAATTCTGCTGTTTTTTAGTACATTTGGAACCTGTACTGAATGCTGACTACACATCTCAGATTTTCCAGCACAGGCAAAATTCAGATATTATGTCCCAGTGTTCATATAAACCACTAAAATACCCTCTAAATACAAACATCTAAGCATACAAACTGCCTCATAAATTGTCTTACATGCCTAGAAGGTGTGTGAAAATCATTTTTCCATTATCCTTTATTTTTAAGTTGAAAAATATGGTCACTGTTATCCAGGGAATGTTTTTGCTTTCAACTTATATAGAGAGAGCACAATAAATTATAAATTAATGCCATCCAAATGTGAAATTCTAAGTGTGATGTGGGTATTTCAAAAGTCTACCCGAGGGACGCCTGAGTGGCTCAGTCAGTTAAGCGTGTGCCTTTGGCTCAGGTCATGATCTCAGGGTCCTGGGATCGAGTCCCACATCAGGCTCCTTGCTCAGCAGGGGAGCCTGCTTCTCCTGCTGCCTGCCGCTCCCCCTACTTGTGCGTGCGCCCTTCCTCTCTCTCTCTGACAAATAAATTAATAAATAAATAAAATCTTAAACAACAACAAAAAAGTCTACCTGAATAACCCATCACGGTAAAAGTAATTCATTGATGTTTAAGAAATAGGAGGTTAAGGGGGAAAAAAAAGAATCCAAACTGGGCAATTCAGTTCAGCATAACAAGCACATATTGAGTACCTACCCCCCATACTACTTAAGACCATGGCCCTGAGATCAAGGGAACCTTGTGAACCCAGCCTGTGACCTCTACTTTGCCTATTACTGGATTAGCTTAAAACTACTGGCCCTCAACTTTCCAGCACATAGTCATGCCTCACTTCAGTATTTCCATTAGACAGGAATTAGAGATGTCTTAACAATCTAGAGATTAGCCAAGTTTAAAAACCACGGGATAGGAGCAGGCACAAAACAGCGTGAGGCGGCCTTGAGGAAGGAACGAGGAGTGATTTTCCCAGGCTTCTCTCCTGCCCACACTGAGGCTGAAGGTAGTAGATGTTCCCAGTTTGGGGGCCTGGGAGATTACTGGTTAGAGCTTATGACAAAGCCAGCCGGTTCCAGAAGGAGGGCAAGGAGGACAAAGAACCCATTCTCAGACAGTGTCAGTATTGGTGGAGTAAGGGAATGGTAGGGAGTCCCACTCAGTGTGTGCTGGCATCGCCCCTTCCAAGGAGAAACCATCACTAGACCTCAGCTGTGTCTGCAGAAATTAAATCTAGAATCGAGGCTTCTGCAAGGCGACATGTCAGTGTGTGAGCACACGGAGGGCCCAGATGAACTAGAAAAACACCTGCTAGTCTCATGAAAATGAGAAAGATGGAGACTCAGAAACACTTCTCCCACGTTGTTCTGGAAAGAGCATGAACACCAGGTGGCAAACACTTACCAAAGGGTGCTGTTAGCTATCCCGTGTGATTCTCCCGCAATCGAGGGGGAGGCAGGGAGTAGAACAAAAAAAGGGACAGAGAGGGACTTGGATTTCTATCCAGGGTTCCTCTAAGAGCTTGCCACTCTTTTACATGATGAATGAGACCAAATCTCATCGAAGGGCACTGTTAGGTATCCATCCAAGCAGATCATAGATCTGTACGTCAAAATGTAAAGAGTACAAACAGAACCCTTAGAAGGCAGCAGAGAGACGGGGCGCCTGGGTGGCTCAGTCGTTAAGCGTCTGCCTTCGGCTCAGGGCGTGATCCCAGGGTCCTGGGATCAAGCCCCACATCAGGCTCCTCCTCTGGGAGCCTGCTTCTTCCTCTCCCACTCCCCCTGCTGTGTTCCCTCTCTCACTGGCTGTCTCTCTGTCAAATAAACAAATAAAATCTTAAAAAAAAAAAGGCAGCAGGGAGAGTCAAGGAGGCAGACCCGTAGCTGGATAAGGCTTGGTGCTTGGGCTCAGATTCAGACAGCCTACGACGACGACGCACACGCCTGGCTCCCTTCTGGGTAACCAGGACTAACCCACATGCCTTATGCAGAAGAGATCGAAAGAATCGATGCCCACCAAGCACTTAGTGTAGCCCATGCTCATTAATGTTGGCTCTCGTTACTATGTGCTTGTAAAGCACTGCGGAGAAGGTAACTTGCCAGCCTGATCAGCGAGGCACAGTGAGCCAATGTCATCGGAAGGACATGAGCCAACGGCAGGGGGATGGAAGACAAGAAAAGTATTATACAAGAGGAGGTTTAATGTCATGTCACTTCTTTTATAACAATACCCGCTGCAACGAGGCTGTTTTAAGTTGATTTTGCTACCCAAAGTTTGTTTTTTTGCAACCCTCAGTATCAGCCAAATTAATTCATCTTCATGTTTCCTATGGGTCTATTAGCTAAAAAATGTTTCACCTAAATACAGCAAACCTTTACATTTAGCTTCCAGTTGAAAGGAAACAGAGGGACTAGAGGCACAAGTTCAATGATACCGTAAGAAAGGAAGCAAAAAATCCAGAATGTGGGACATTCTGAAGGACAGATAATTGATCAGGTCTCTTTATTAAGTCTAGGGGCATGAAAAGATCCTTTAAATGCTAGAACAGAAGAGATTCAAGGGAATGGACCACACGTGATGCCTGGTCCTGGACTGGCTCCTGATGCAGACAATCTGGGAGACGTTTGAGAGACTAGAAAGTGGGGTAGAAGACAAAGACAGGATAAACTCCTATTGACATGCAAGGGTAGCTAGTATTAATTAAATGTTACAAATAGCAAACCAGCATAGCTCATTTAATAGAAGTGCACACGTGCACGCACAAACATCTAGAAGAAGTGTAAGGAATTAACTACTAATTTTTAAAAGGTCAATATACAATGTTGTTGTCGGCTTATGTTTTTTTCTGAGATGCACATGACTGATCTTATAACAACAACAACAACAGATTATCTTTAATTTATAAAAGACCTGATTCAAAAACAAGGTATAAGGGCATAAGGTAAACATTCATGGGGGAAAGATCAGGTATGATCGGCAGAACTGGGTCTTCCTAATGCTGCTGATACTCACTGCCATCTAGCCGGGTACCTAGTGTGGGAAACACACACCTCTGTGGGGTGGAGTCCAGGTAAGAGAGGAAACATTTTAAAGAGTGTGGTCACTTCTGTCCACCAGGCCACTCTGTGCATATGTGTCCCCTGTGGGGCTTTCCACACAAGGCCCACAGACTCCTAGAAGATCTATACATCCTGAGGTCAGCACCCCAAATCTGTGGTGGAAAAGCAAGGTGTCCATCTAAAGACGGTGAGAACTGAGAACCAGTGCCCTAAAATGTTAGCTTTGCAGCTTTTTATAGTGGGTTCTCGAAAATGCTCTTTCAGTTCCAGAAGATCTGAGAGAAGAAGAAGGCTGGGTAAGGTGGGTGGACCCTCAGACTCGTCTGCTCCTGCGTGAAGCCATCATTGTCCCCAGCTCCTCACGGCACCAGGAGGACAGAAGGTACGAGATCCCACATTCAGCATACGTTCTTCAGTGGCCCACAGAGCCCAGACACTGCCACCAGCTAGGACACACGGGGGATCACAGGGCCTCAGGTTCCCGCCTCAAGGGGCACCGGGACTTTCCCCCTTCACGATCTCAGTCCTTAGCATGCCTAAGAATCTGGGTGAACTACAGAGCCCTATGTGATGGGCTCCGTTAACTACCCAGACAGCAAGATGCCGCAAGTTTGGGAAAGCGCATGTTAGGAATAAGCAGACTTGGAGGTGAGTGAGGGAAAGGGCTCTGGCTTCTCTTTCAAAGTTTCAGCTCAGAGGATTATTTCTGACAGCACGCTGCAAACTCTCAAGTGCGAGGAATTCAATAAGTAAACTACTGAAGTTAACGATCGCTAGACGCTCTTACTAAAACTGGACCCCACGGGCCTGGATCCAGAGTCCACAGCACGAGCGAAGCACGGGCGGCCACCTGCAGCGAGCAGTTCTCTATCACCACAACGCTGGTCTGACTCCCGGCGACATCAAGCCTCTGACAGGCACAGTCCGATCACACTCAGAAAGTCTTGGGGGGACTGACCTTCCATCCACTCACAAATCCGGTCCAAAGGCCACCCCGTTCTTAGGAGCGAGGGTTTGCGTCTTGCTGCCGCTGCAAGAAGTGCCCTCTGCTAGCAGGACAGGTCGGGCAGCACGAGTCCCGAGAGGTGGCTCCTGCTCCTACGAGCCTGGGTCTGGGGAAGGCGAAGCCAGGACAGGAAGCCCAGCATCCGAACAGAGCAGCCAGTTCCCAACTGTCTTCACAAGTCAGCAGATTGTACCTATCGGACTACGCCTTTACTTCGACATGACATGCCGTTCTAGAGGGCGTTACACACACTGCTATGTAAACGTTCTTGACTGTGATGACTGGGAACCCACTTCCCCTTCCATTTGACTGCCCTGGTGTATGGGGTCCCGGGAACAGAAAATACCACTGTCACACTCCGGAAGTCCTCGGAGCAAGGGTGGCGAGAGACAGAGGTGAGCACCCTCAAAGGCCTGCTGGGGACGACCGCCCAAGAGGGTCATTTGCAAAATGAAATAAATAACGGGACATCAAACAAAACAAAACAAAAAGCTTCTCTCTGATAAATTGGAAAAGAGGCAAAACATTATGATAAAATTTAAGGGTGTTTGTTGAGTGAGAGAACCCTATGTTTGATCACCCCAACCTCGATATTGAAAACACTGAGTAGAAAATTAAGAGAAGGTGACAAAGCTTTCAAAAACCAGATATTAGGAGTTTGGATAGCTCTCTGGGATCTTCTGATTGTTTGGAGTTCAAATACAATACAGCTCCTTAGCTGGGTCCCCGATGCCCACCAGGAGGTGGGAAATGCCAACCCAGGACGGGTTCAGGGGCTCGGCCAGCCGTGCAGAGCTGGGCACTGCGGTTCTCCCAGCCCCGGCACAAGACCAGCTCCAGTGACCCTCCCAGGGCACTGGCTGTGGTGGTTGCCGGACCCTGGTTCCTTAAATTCTCTCAGAAGGCCTCGCTGGAAGACCTTTCCAGACTTTTTGGTACGATTTATGCTGCTTCCTTAGCATTTACATGGATCACGAGAGACCCGAGGGGACGTTTCTCTGCTGACATCACATTCAAGCCGCAAACATACCTCGTCTCCGTGCATGTTGGCCACGTATTTGAACTCTGGAATCCCAATTCTGTGCTCCTTTGGAAAGCGCCCCACGACAAGAACCCACAGGTTTCTACCTTTACAGGGAAGAAAAAGATAGACGAATAAGTTGTGTTTGCAAATGACAGAAGAACTCCAGGAGAATGAGCTGGGAAAGCAAGCCGCAGCTTCTCCCACCTGACTCGCGTCTCAAGAGAAGTGCGTAGTACTAAAACCTCGTACTCAAGACGCCTCGCCCCCGACCAGCCCTACCCGATATTCCACTTACTATTTCAGAATGTGATTTTTAAAAATTGAAGACTGATTAGGCTCCATGGGTCTGATTTTTCCAAAACGTTTATATACTTTACTCTGAGTTCCTAGAGCTTTATAGAAATGACCTTGCTAATTCACACGATTACACAAACTTAAATTATAGCTGATGGTTGACTGGGAGGGTGCCGTAATTCTCAGTTCAAAGAAGGTGAAAAAAGCAACAAGGAATAAAATATGGAACTCAGAAGGGAGATTGTTTTTCAAGTAACAAACCCTGAATCTTGCCTCAAACACCGATGTATCACAGCTCCCTTGCAGCAAGTGTCCTTGACGTGCACAAGTCCTGTCAAGTAAACTGGGAACCATAATCCATCCTAATGATGCCTCAAGGGTACTTCTAAGTCCTAATCCTGCCGTGAGGAGCATGATTCGGGCAAGGAAGGGCAGAGACTAAAGATCACTGAGGATTTGCTCTGTGTAGACATTACGGTTGGTACTCTGGTACATGTTATCTCGGTAATCCCTTGTCATCACCCACCGAGATGGATTTTTCACCAAACTTTACAAATGAGAAAACTGATCTTCCAAACACTTGCGTAAGCTGCTTCTGATCACACAGCCAGTAAGAGGCTGTGACTTGAGCCCCAGAGCCAAAGCGTGAGCTATTTGACTTAGATTCTAGGGTTCCTTCCACTATAACTGCCCATCTCTCAGGAGGCTTGGTTTCTTAATCAGTAAAACGAAGAGGTCTCTCTCGGTTCTTTTAATCATCAGGCTCTCTTAATACAAAAGACTTTAAAATCAGAAATTGAGGAATGTGTTCAGAATCTATCACGTATACACAAAGTTCAAAAATCTGTGATATCTGAGCTTTCTGTGGAATTCAAGAGTCCGGGGAAGGAACTTAATGGCAGCTGATGGGCTAATGTGGAACAGGTTTCTGTGGGATTTCAGAGCCAGTCCCTTAAATCAGGGGTCCCACAGGCTGAGGAACACTCAGTTGCCACAAAGAACCCAGGAAGAAACAGATACTTGGCCTGTCTTTTTCACCATTCATTCTTAATTTATTGTAACAATATTTTAGGTAAATTTTTCATGACAGGGTGATGTTCTAAATTTAGTAACTGCAGGATGTCTCAGAAAACACCCACAAAATGCTGTTTATCTGACTGATGCCACCTGACTAGAGCAGAATCCTCGTTCATTCATATATTCATTCACTTAGTACGACTATATCCAGCCATTTAGACATGTGATCAGATGCCACAGGGAAGTTATACACTCTACACCCAGTGAATTTCTGATCTAATGGAGAATAGCAATGTGCAAACATATAATTATGCTAGATGGTGACATATACAGCCAAAGAAGTGTATACAAGGTACTGCTGTGCATGTCGAGTAAAAGAAATGGTTAATTCTTTCCAAGGAGGGGGATCATGAAAAGCTTTACAGATCTAGGGGTTTATAGAGGACTTCTGAACAGGGTTTTGAAGAATGATTCTAAGTTTGCCATATGGACAAGTATAATCCATCCAGTGATTTCCCATCAGAACCATTTCATTAATCAGAACCTTCTATTCCCTGGTATGATTTCTCAGGTCATCTGGAATTTCAATTCTACAAAGTTAACATTTTCATGTGAGCAAGGAAGTTTTTTTTTTTGTTTTTTTGTTTTTTTAAAGGCTGGGTGTGGAGCTTACTTAAAAAACAACAAAAAAACACGAGCCTTGAACTCATGACCCTGGGACCATGACCTAAGCCGAGATCAAGAGTCGGATGCTTAACCGACTGAGCCACCCAGGCGCCCCAAGGAAGAACTTTTTCTGAGCGAGCTAATAAACCTGTTTCTTTAGGTTTCCTTCTGCAGAATTCTTTTTTTGTAGATATTAATGCTTTTAAAACTAGAATAATTACAGATTTGTACAGAATATGATTTAGTCCCCTCACCTGCAAAGGGGAAATTCAATATCATCAATATAATACTTACCAATTGTTATAACAATATAACAACCAATTTGCAACAGCTGGCCTGTTACAGAGGGATAGGGTAAGACAACAAAATCTGACTTGAACTGGAGATCCAATCTTAATTGGCTTAAGGAAGGAGGGAGATCAATAAAACCTAAGCGCAGCAGTACTTTGTGGGTAATTCAATCCCAATTTTAGCATGAATGGCCCCTAAATGAACTGCGAGATGAGAAATTTACCTTGAATAACCTCAATGGCACAAAGTTTGAGAATGAAAACCAACCAATAATCCTAGAAGATATTCACGCAATGCTTTTGGAATTACAAGCTTCTTGAAGGTTTTAACTCCCCTTTCCAACAAACACTGGCCATCTCTGGCTTAGACCAAAGTAAATGCACCAAAGACAAACTTTACTTTCCACAGTATGATTGCCAAGGTCAGGGTAATTTAAATAAGATTTTTTTTTTTCCTATCAAGGTTGGAAAGGCTACCCTTACTCCCCCCTTTCCAGTGCCAGGTGTGCTGAAGAGTGCTGAAATGCTTGGCCTCTTCCTCTTCACTACAAAGTAAACAAAACCTGGAGGCCAAATATTTTAGTAACTATATTATATTCAGGAACTTGGAGCTTGACACAGATTCCAGGGATGTGACACAGGTGCCCAATTAGGTTTGCTTGGAAGATCAGGAAAAGCTTTACAAATTTAGAAGGATCCCACAAAGATCCCACAAAGATCCAAAGACAAGAAAGCAGGTGAAAAGTGCCGTGAAATACTTCAGGAATTCAGGAGAAAGCCGGTGGCGAAGTTCAGAAACTTAAATATAACTTCAACAGGTAGAAATAGGAGGAGTGTCCTGCCCACAATGCCAAGCCCTGAGCCCCATCGGCTAAATCAAACTCTAGGGGGAAAGCTCAAGGCCTGCATTTCACAGGCTCCCTTGGCGATTCTGAGGCCCATTAAAATTTGAAAGCTTGCGGAGGCTGAAGCAGTGAACATCCAGATAGATCCGGGAGGCACTTGGTTTTTAGGTAAAACCATTTCATCTTACATATAATCATGAGCATGCTTCTATGTTAACAAATATACTTCTCTATCTTTTTAAATGGCTGATTATTTTGCTGAGTATACTACCATTGGTTCAACCACTCCCTTTTGTTAGATGTTCAAAAATAGTTTTATGTGAACTACAGCATATCCACCAAAATTATATACAGAATTTTGAAATCAGAATACAAAATTGTATTAACTACAGCCATGTAAAAATCAATTGTTCATTTAAAAAGTACCATGGAAGGAAACTGCTCCATGCATATAAAGCCTTGAATTAACAGACGGGTCTACAAGAGTCAACAGTGACGCACTGAGTGATAAGGGTTCAAGTGATGGGGTGATAAAATCAAAAAACTTTTTTCCCCACTTCCGTACCTTTCAGTTTTTAAAAAATAAAACTCCAAATCCTATCACTCATGCAGTAGAGATCCTATGCACCAGACCCCAGCACTTTGCTACCTGACCTGCACAACATCTCCCCACGACGGGTGGTACCCACGGCTTACTGCTGGGGAAACAGATCCAAGTGGCCCAACCAGGGTCCACACCAAGGTCTGTCTGATTCTAAAATCTGTGTTCTCCTGATGATGCCAGGCTGCTGTAATCTCCCTGAAAGCACTGGGTAGGCCAGAGCCAACCTCACCCTGGGGGAAATTTTCCCAGGCAGTTCTCTCCATGTGGTGTTGCTACGGTTCACACCTCAAACAGGACCCAGGTGCCACCTGGCTATGACCAATGGAGCTAGGACAAGAGCCCCAACTCGAGGGCTAGCTACCCTGTCAGACTCTCTGCTCGGAGGGTTTCAGACTCTGCCTGGGTGGCCTGGTCCCCGGAGCAGAGTTGGAGTGATGAGGCACGTTCCGGTTTTTCATGAGGCTTGTTTGTATTGTATGAGCCACGAAGCTCTGGTATCCAGAGGGATGACTCAGTGGCTGGTGTCCCAGGCTCCACAGAGCTCTGCGTATCGCTACAATCACCGCCCGAGCTAGGTCAGAGCTTGAGAGAGCTTGCCCGAGAGCTGGGGTGTCCTCATATGAAAGTGGGAATAACAGCTCAATGGACGAGGCTGTTGTAAGGCTGATGAATCCCTTCCTCCTCCCCCAAGGATGAGTCAAAGGTCTGAAACCACACCTTCAGTGTCACTCGTGCACGTTCCAATTACCACCCACACAAAGAGCTCAGCACACATGGCTTAGCCCTACAGTAAATAATGGGCGAGGTGAACACAACACATTGCTTAAGTCACGTTAAACACCTGGCTTCCAAAGTCCACAGGGCCTCTGGCTTTGAAGTGGAGGAAAAGAAGTTCCTGCTAAGCAGCTCATTACAAAAACAACACACTCACAAACAGCAAACAAACAGGGACAAAAGCATGGGCAAAAGTTTCCAGCCTGGCTAAGCTTGCAGAGTAGCATCATTCATAGCTCACAGCATTTTCTGTGATAACCACAAGCGGGAGGCACGAGGATGCTCCTTTCAGCCAGCTGGGCATAGCCGTAGGTGACCTCAGAATGATGTCATTCTGGAAGTGTGGTCTCGGGACCAGCAGCATCAGCTTCATCTGGGAGCTAGTGAAACAGGCACTTTCTCGGGCTCCACCCCAGATGGGCTGCACCCGAAACTGAGAGTAAGGACCAGTGGTCTCGGTTTTAATAAGAACCCAGGGGATTCTCATGCACACTGAGTTGACAAACTGCTGTAACAGGAGCTGAAGATTTGGGGTATTAAAAATTTCTGTAGCACAGTTTAGCTGTAACCAACCTGCCCCAAAGGAGCCTCCCCCCGCTGCACGGTCATCACTCTCACTGTTGATAGCCGGGGCTCCCAGAACCCTAAGATTTTGTGGGGATGACCCAGAGGTGAGGAAAGCTTAAACACTTTGCTTTAAAACTACTCAGTCTGCTTCTTTACTTCTCCCTCTGCCCCTCCCCCTGCTCGTGCTCTTGTTCCCTCTAAAATCACGGGGCGCCTGGGTGGCTCAGCCGCTTAAGCATCTGCTTTCGGCTCAGGTCATGATCCCAGGGACTTGGGATGGAGCCCCGCATGGGGCTCCCTGCTTAGCAGGGAGTCTGTTTCTCCCTCTGCTTGTGCACACGCTCTGTCAAATAAATAAATAAAATCTTTAAAAAAAAACATCAATCAATCTTTAAAACTACTCATGTGGGGGCACCTAGGTGGCTGAGTCAGTTAAGCAACTGACTCTTGGTTTCCACTCAGGTCATGATCTGAGGGTTGTGAGATCAAGCCCTGCGTCAGGCTCCATGCTGGGCATGGAGTCTGCTCTGTCTCCCTCCAACTCCCACACCCCCCTTCCCCACGTGTGTGCACTCTCTCAGGAAAAAAAAAAAAAGTAATACCATAGAAAGACATCACTGGCAAAGCCTATCTCTTCAAATTTCCCCCCGGATAATCTCATTGTATCTGTCTGCATCATCAAATAGTATTTGTATGTGGACAGACATGATTCCAGAACTGGAATAATGTTTTGAGTTCGAGAAGTGCAAAGCGGGACACGAACAGAGAAAAATGGACAACAAAAGGACCTAAATACTGGTCATATGGAAGTCGAGTGAGGCAGTCTCAAGCCAGGTGAACAGAGGAGGCCCTTTAAGGATGAGGTAAAATCCAGGCACAGGCCGAGCGCTAGCCCGGTTACCTGCTGGAACACAAGCCCACCTGACCTCAGGAGCCAGGAATGGGACAGCAAAGGCTTTGCTGACCATGGCGAGGAGACCAAGCTGGGGGCACAGCCAGCATCGCAGCCTGGATGGACTAAGTGCTCCCCGAGGCAACCGGACTCCTGCATGAATCCTGGTATGGACCTGACAAAAATCAGATACATCTTCACTGTGAAAGCTACTATCCTGCACAGAGGCTTAGCCTTTCATTTTCCCATTTATTCATTCAATAAATAGGTATTGAATGCCTAGCCTGATTCTGGCATTTAGTCAGCTAAAACAATTGTAAATCACTGATTATACTGGCCTGAAAAACACTAATTTTCTACTTTTTGAAAGTATTTTGGAATGTAATATTTTTTTATTTAAGTAATCTCTACACCCAGTATGGGGCTCGAACTCACAACCCTGCGATCAAGAGTCTACTCTACTAAGCCAGCCAGGTGTTCCCTGATTTCCTGATTCCTGACATCACTTTCATCATTTGGAAAAAAAGGAAAAAGAAAGAAAGAAAAAGAAAGTTCAAATGAAGCACAATGTCTTATAAACTTTCCATTATTTGGGGCGTTAATCAAATGTGAATCAAATCCCATGGCTCGACTGCTTATCCTACAGTAGCTCCCCATGGCATTATGATAGAACCCAAGCCCTCAGTGGGGCACATCGGACCTCTCATGGTCTGTCCACTTTCTGCTTCAGCACCAACCCTCCCCGCCCCAACCACAATCCCATACACCAAGCTCTAGCCATTCTTAATTATGTGGAGTCCCAGAAGAAGCCAACCATCCGCCTCTACCTTTAATGCATGCTGTTTCTTCTGCATGGACAGTCCTCTGTCCACCTGATCAAAGCGGCCCACTTCCACTGGCCTTTTCAAGGCTTAACCAAAAGCCCCCTTCCATCCAACACTTCTCTTACCCTTCTCCTCCCTTGGTGCCATCCCTTGCCAGCCTGAGTTACTCTCCCTTTTGAACCTTTGTAGTACTTCTGCAACCCCTCTCCTAACGCTAATTGAAACCACAGGTTTTCCTGCAAGCAAAGGATGGTGTATCATTGTGCTTGCAGAATCTCGTATAGTGCCTGGCACATACATAGTAGATGATCGACATGTGATTGTTGATGGGATGGATGACTGGTTACGTTAACAACTCAGGAAGTCCAGTTGGAGCTGGGGTCACCCCTCGTCCAGAAACTAGATGGAGTTTTCCAGTATTATGGAGAAGTCTGCAGCTAATCTACAAAGTACAATTTGGGTAGGATCTGAAAAGGATCCAGTTTTCTAGATTACAATTCCAGGGTAGATGGACCTTCTTGGAGCATTACCATGGCAGAGTGCAGATATCCAAACCAAATATCTGGCTTTGAGTTAGACTCTTCCAACATTATGGGGAGATGGCATTTCATTTGCTTCCACATTTGTCCCCATGCACAGCACTAATGTTTTGAAATGATGCCTGGGAAACGCAGACGTTAGGTTCTATTTTATGTCTTCCTGAACAGGTGAAGGGGGTGGGAGAGGAGATTTCAGTTACTAAATCAGGGATTCTGAAAGACATTTCCTTTTTTAATTGAAAAACAGAAAGGAGGGACGCCTGGGTGGCTCAGTCGGTTAAGCATCTGCCTTAGGCTCAGGTCATGATCCCAGGGTCCTGGGATCAAGTCCCGCATTGGGCTCTCCGCTTGGCAGGGAGCCTCTTTCTCCCTCTACCTGTGGCTCCCCCTGCTTGTGCTCTCTGATAAATAAATAAAATCTTAAAATAAAAAATAAAGAAAAACGGAAAGGAAAAATTTGAAGATGCATTGAGTTGGGATAAATTTTTTTTTTCTTTCTTTTTTTTTTAATTTCAAAACAGGTAACGACTCTGGAGAAGCACAGCAGCTCGTCTTGTTAATTATTAACCAGAGCATCCTTGGCAATTCCTCTGCCTTTCTGCTCTGGCGGGTCTACCTTCTCTGGTCCTCCCACTCTATTCCCAAGTCAGAGGCTGAGGAATCTGTCCCTTCCTCTAAAAATTTTAGCATTTGAGCTGTAAATCAGAAGAAGTTTTTAAAAAATTGAGTTTTAAGAACTATCCATCATTCTCACATCCCAACCACCATAATCTCCCTATGCTCCTTTCTAGTCTTTTTTTTTTTTTAATACAGAGACAGGAAACTTGTTTTTAAATCCCCAAAGTGAAAATCTCTAGAGGCTTCATACTATAAAAAGCTGAGAACTTCCCTTTTTGGTCCCTCGGGAGAGAAGTCAAACACCAGATCATCCTTTTGAAGAGCAGTGCAGCAATCGTGGTAGCCACGCTGAGTATTATCTTAAAATGCAAACAGAACTTAAGATTTTTAAAATCTTGTTTTAAAAGATGCAATAATTACAGCTAACACTACACACTTACTGTCCATTTGAGAGTTCTCTTTTATAGTTTGTCAGGAGCATCTGCATTAGGTATTGATGTTCCAGTTCTTTCCCCCCAGTTGTTTTTATTTCTTATGAGTTCCTATAGGCGTCCCAGAGCTGTGATTTGTGATGAGGTCAATTCAGATCCATTTGACCCAGAAAAAGACAGTGTGTTGGAGGCTGGCTTATCCTTCCTGCCTACTTATTGTTACCCTAAAAACTCATCTTTTCGTGGCAAGGAATAACGGCAATTAATTTACTGGTTTCCTCATAAGCTACTTGGGAGGATAGAACTTTTTCTTTCCGTCATCCCTCTCCCTGAGCTTGTGCCCTAACAGGCTTTCTTTGGAGAGTGAAGCCACTAGAGTCCAGACAAGGATGTGGAGCTCCTGACTGACAGCAGGAGGGGCCCTGAAGTGGCCAACATGAGATGAGGTTCCTTGGAGGACTCGACCTGACCAAAAATTGGGGCATCTGACAGATTTGAGGGATTAACAAAGGTGGACTTCTCACTAGTACCATGGTTCTGAGATTTAAATCTCACAAAGGAATCAATACTTTAGTAAGGACATCAAAACCAGTATTTCAGTGGCACACCATCTGCCTCAAAACAGCACCTGGGATTTCTTTCTTTCTTTCTTTTTTTTTAAGATTCATATTTATTTGAGAGAGAGAGTGCACAAGCAGGGCAGAGGAGCAGAGGGAGAGGGAGAAGCAGGCTCCCTGCTGAGCAGGGGCCCAAGGCAGCACAGGGACTCGATCCCAGGTGGGACTTGATCCCAGCACCACAGGATCATGACCTGAGCCAAAGGCAGACGCTTAACTGAGTGAGCCACCCAGGCGCCCAACATCTGGGATTTCTTAAAAGATACTCAGTATCCCTGCAGCAGCATTTTATGTACTGATACAGGTTCTAGAACCAAATTTCCAGGGTTTAACCCTCAGTTCTGCCACTTACTAGCCATGTGGTATTGGGCAAGTTACCTCATCTCTGACTGAATCCCTTTTGTCAGCTTTGTTACAGGATTAAGAGTACCCACACCTCATGGGGCTGCTATCTCACTTAATCCCCACAAGCTTTACGAATAGCGCCAGAAACATCGTAAGCGTGCATCTGCTTGAGGACCTCAAATGCACAGAACTGGCTGATGACAAACCTCAGGCTCCAGCAGACGAGGCAGCAGTGGAGCAATTACAGAAAGATTTCAAATATAAAGTGTCCATAACATACGGATAGAGACCTTCTGCCAAGAATCAGCTGCACTGTATGTCCCAGAAGATCTGCACATCAGCTCAGCGCACAAACACCAATACCCACTTAAGTTTAAAAAAAAAAAAAAAAATAGAAGTATGGACCCAGGAAGCAGAAGGGGCTATCTTGAGAAAACCCGTCCTTCAAAATCTGTTAGCAAAAAAACAAAAAACAAAACGGCTACAAACATTCCTATCACCAGACATCCAGTGAGTTTACTTTTTGGAGATCTCATTCAGAATTCCCAGAACCAGATGCCTGAGGATGGTGTTGGGCCTGCAGGTTGCAGGCACACATGGCCAGAGGGCAGGGCAGGCAACTAGTCACCTCAGCTAATGGTGCTGAACCGTTAACCATAAACATGTCTCACATTTTCTTACACGGCTTATTGTCAAAGTGATTGAAGCCATCACACAGATTTTAACTATCTCCAGTCTAATATACGATTCCCAGTCTGGAGGGAGTCCAACTCATCACTGAAAGAGCACAACCCAAAAGCTTGTAGATAAGGAATTTGTTCATTAACAAGTCAATGACATAAAACTGGTTCAATAGGAGTGGGTCAATGTCAACAAAAGGGAGGGGGAGGGTCCCAGATTACGAGACTAAAAAGACATTAACACTATATGCAACATGTGAGCCTTGACTGCATTCTAAGAAAAAACTAAAGTTCTAGAAAGGCATTCGTGGGATCATTGGAGAACTTTACAATGGAATATATTGTTCATTGAGTAGCATTTTTCCTAGTTTAATAATGGTATGTTGTGGTAAGGTAGGACAAAGTCAATTTTAGGCGATGCATGCTGAAGTATTTAGGGATGATGCGGCGGGCTACTTAGCATGTCTAATAGCTCAGTGAAATCTACAGATAGAGCGCAGAGAGACAAAGCCAACGTGGCAAAAGACTAACAACTTGGGGTTCCACATGAAGACTATGCGAATATTTTACTATTTTTACAATTTTTCTATAAGTTTGAAACATTTCAAAATAAAGAGCTGGGGAGAAGGGAGGTTTCAAAAAGGTTAAGGTGAAAAATCATGGCCTGATCCACTGGCTTCCACAGCTTACAGAGGTGAGATGCAGGATCAAGAAAGGTTGGAGTTGTTCATCTGAAAGTTGAGGCCATGAGGAAGGGAATGGAGGCCCGGAGGTGAGAAATTCACAGGCTGCCTCTTCCCACTGAAAACAGGACTATCCTACGAAAGGAGTTAAGAAATTGCTATGTCAACTGTCTCAAAACCAAACCACATTAGCTTCTTACACATCTCCACAGATAATGAGAAAGAAAAATCATCCCAATGTGAATGTTAACTAAAGGACAAACTTTTTTTTTTTAAATTTTTACTATAACCGGAAAACAAACCACAAATTTTTTTTCTTTTTAAATCATATGATTTATGTGACCATTGAGCCTTTGGATCACCAAGTCATTAAGCCAGCAAAGGCCAAGTGACTAACAGAGGATAAAAATAAGAAATGAGTAAAGCTTGGGTGTTGGGCAACTGAATCATGACTCCCATCTCTTCCCCAAGATTGGACTGTGGATCAGGAGAAAAAAGGAATGAAAGTGGTTGGAATTCTTCTCTCTGCCCCAATGTGATCACCATTCCCCTTCAGGCTTTAGTTGAAACCGAGCAGCAAAACTATTCCGGGGGAGGAAGGGTGAGGGGAGGCAGGGACAGGGGCAGAAAGTCTGGGAAAGAAGGGCCTGTCACCCAGCCCTACACAGACTCCGAAGAAGCCCTGCTTTACCCCGTGGACATCAGTGCAGGACCATACACATGTGGCTTTCACGGATCCTTTCAATTTATCCTTGGACAAGCAAACAAACAAACAAACAGCATATATATGCTGTCAACAAACTTGAGAAGCTACATGACTATCACAAGGGCTTTCAAAGAAGTGGTGACTGGGAGATTTATTTACATTTCTGTTTCTGTTCATTTTTAATACAGCCAAGAAGACTGGGTATACTTTAACAGCATAGTTCTAGATAGGGCCTAGAACCATCAGCTGGGGCTAATTTTTTTTTAAGATTTTATTTTTGGGGTGCCTGGGTGGCTCAGTCAGGTAAACATCTGACTTTGGCTCAGGTCATGATCTCGGGGTCCTGGGATGGAGCCCCACGTTGGTCTCCCCTCTCCGTGGAGAGTCTGCTTATCCCTCTCCTGCTCCTCTCCCTGCTCAAGCTCTCTCTCATTCGCTCTCAAGTAAATAAATCTTTAAAAAGAATAAAAATAAAGATTTTATTTTTAAATAAGCTCAACACCCAATGTGGGGCTTGAACTCATGACCCCGAGATCAAAAGTGGCACGCTCTGTGGACACCCAAGGAGGCAGCCCTGCTGGTGCTAATTAATTTCTCTACCAAAGTAGCATGTTACATTTGCTGTCCCTATTGTTGCAAAGTGGATACAAATAAAAACATTGACTTAAGAAGAACCAGTGCCCAGGCATTCACATCACTGCAACAGCCTACTTTCAGAAACTGTCAACACCTATCTCAAGCTTACAAAGCAATCCCCAATGGTGTTTTCAGCAGATCCACTCACAACGGTCACTCACTGAGGGGCATTATAGAGCGAGCTGCTTCAGTAGGAATTTCCATTCATTTTGGGCTTTTCCAGGGCTTCACTGAGAATTTGATTTGGATTACAAAGGAAGAAGCATATTTAAATGATGTCATAATTTTGGAGTCAGAGGAACAACTCAAAGATTTTAGGAATTCCTATCTGCTTAAAATACTGATATTTGACATAATTTCCAAGGTGTTTTCATACACTTCATCATATTATTTAATCCTCAGCAGAAACCGCATGAGATAGGTAAGGCAGGCATTATTATCCTCATCTTACTGGTGAGGGAGGGAACAGGCTAGGATAACCTTGGATTTGAAGTATTTTTTGTTTCACTCTGAGACTAACGTTTGTTCCACACCGCTCTTCCAGTGTAAAGCAGCACTTTCCCTGTTACCAACTTAGATGCGATACATATTTACCTTTCTTAAGACAAAAACTTGAGGCATCTAACTCCCAAAACAAACAAGAGCTTCATCTTCCTCATCCCTCTGCCCACCCTACAAAAGCAACTTCTCTGTGTGTGTGTGTGTGGTTAGTGTATATTGTGTTTGTGGTGTGTATGTGGTATAAGTGTTGTGTGTGTGGTTTAGTTGGTGAGTGCACGGTGTGTGTGTGACATAGGTAGGTGTGTGTGTTTGGTCTATTTGTGGTTTTTGTGTTATATATATTATGTGTATGATGTACATGTGTGGTGCATGTATGTTTGAGTGTGTTATATGTGTGGTGTATATGAGTGTTTTGTAGCTCTATGTGTTGTGTGTGTGATGTATATGTGGTAATCGTAGTGTATGTAAATGTGTGGTATATATGTGGTGTTTGGTATATGTGCGGTGTGTGTGTGGTGTGTGTAAGTGGTATTATTGTGGCGTGTGTTTGGTGTATGTGTTGCATGCACTGATATACCACACATATACCACACATGTATTACATACACAACAAATACCACACATACAGCACACCACAAAACATATACTACAAATACACAACACACATGCAGCACACACACGACACAACATACATGGAAACCACACACCTCAAACATTTGACATGCTTCTATACCACACATATACCACATTTACCGCAAAAACCACACGTATCACACAGAGCACACATGACACACAGAAGACCAATACACACATACCCCACACAAACCACAAATAAACCACATACACACACTCACTTACACCACATAAAACCACAAGTATACCACACCCTCACCATATTAAACATGTACACATCACTTATATCAACAGTACACTACACACAACACAAATATACCACATACACACACTCATATACCACACATACAGTACACATACACAAAAGCAACTCAAGTCACTTCTCCAATAGCGACATTCAACTCAGACTCATCAATGAGAGATGCCTTCTGGGATGTCATGTGTTTATTTTCTTTTGTGCCTATAGAAGCTTTGAGAAACTAACTGTTTACCATTCAAAATCAACGTTATCTGGGGTATTTACCAGAAGAAAATACACTAATTCAAAAAGATAAATGCACCCTTATGTTTATTGCAGTACTCTTTACAATAGTTAAGATACGGAAGCAACCCAAGAATCCACCAACAGATAAATGGATAAAGAAGATGTGGTATATAGATAACTGCGTATTACTTAGCCATCAGAAGGAATGAGATCTGGCCATCTGTGACAACACAGATGGACCGAGAGAGTATTAAGCTAAGTGAAATAAGTCAGAGAAAGAGAAATATCATATCATTTCACTTATATGTGGAATCTAGAAAACAAAACAGATGAATAAACAAAAAGCAGAAACAGACCTATACAGAGAACTGACGGTTGCCAAGGTTGAGAGGGATGGGCAAAATGGGTGAAGGGGAGGGGGAGGTAAAGGCGCCAGCTACGGAATGAATAGGTCATGGGGATGAATGGCACAGCAGAGGGAATATAGTCAACGGTATTGTAATAGTATATGGTGACAGAAGGTGGTTGTACTTGGGGTCAGCATAACATACAGACTCGTTGTCGAGTCAGTATGTGGTACACCTGAAGCTAATGTAACACTGTATGCCAACTATACCTGAATTTAAAAAAAAAAGTTTTAAACCCTTTCCCCACCCCACCCCCCAAAAACCAAAGTCCATGTTATTTGCAAAGTAGGCCTCTGCACACACAAAGAAACCAGCATTTATTTTGGAAGTTGCTATGTTTCCCAGCTCTTTCTCTGGCTGTGTATTTATAATCGGCTGGCTGATCCTAATTCTTTTCTAAGCGGAAGACCGTGGCCTTAAAGATGCCGCCTTGTACTCGTAACTGCAGCTTTTACTCAATACACCTAAAGTGACAGCACTGAGTGTTCAGGTTCCGAACTGCCTGTCAGAGTAGATCCAAGTTGTGTGGAGTACTGTAAGGCCAGAGATCGCTCAGGCCCACCTTTTTGTCCTTATCAAACTGTGTAATTAAGCTTACATCTCAGGTCAGCTCCCACCCTAAAATGTGGGCCGAGAAATGCCCACTTCTGAGGAGTATGAGGAAACGCAGCTGCTAATAAGCCACCTAAGTGTACTCGCCCATTTAAGCACATCTTATCTTGATCTTTGGTAGTTTATAAAATATTTAACAATTCATGCCCTGCCAGTTCCACAAGGATATGAGGCAGCTTGGTCAGAGAGCACATTGCTCACTGGCAAACTATTCGCAAGAAAGAGTGGGACTAACAGACTCATGAAATAATGCTCAACATCGCTCGGCATCAGGGAAATACAAATCAGAACCACAAAGAGACACCATATCACACTGATCAGAATGGCTGCAATTACCAAGGCAGGAAACATCAGATCTTAGCGAAGATGCGGAGAAAAGGGAACGTCTTGCACTGTTGGTGGGAAGGCAAACTGGTGCAGCCACTCTGGAAAACAGTAGGGAGGCTCCTCAAAAAGTTAAACATAGATAGAGCTACCCTATGACCCAGCAATTGCACTACTAGGTATTTACCCAAAGGATACAAACATAGTGATCCGAAGGGGCACATGCACTCCAATGTTTACAGCAGCAATGTTCACAAGAGCCAAACTATGGAAAGAGCCCAGATGTCCATCAACGGTTGAATGGATAAAGACAAAATGGCACGTGCGTGCGCACACGTGCACACGTGCACACACACACACACACACACACACAATATGGAATATTACTCAGCCATCAAAAAGAATTAAATCTTGCCATTTGCAATGATGTAGATGGAACTAGAGGGTATTATGTTAAGCAAAATAAGTTAGTCAGAGAAAGACAAATATATTGTTTCACTCATGTGATTTAAGAAACAAAATAGATGAACATGGGGAAGGGAAGGAAAAATAAAATAAGATGAAAACAGAGAGGGAGGCAAATCATCAGAGACTTAATTAGGGAACAAACTGAGGGTTGTTGGAGGGGAGGTGGGTGGGGAGATGGGGTAACTGGGTGATGGGCATTAGGGAGGGCACTTGATATAATGAGCAAACTAATAATACACTATGTATTAATTAAATTGAATTTAAATAAAAAAATTTTTAAAAAGGAAGACACTTGTCATGATGAGCACTGGGTGATGTATGGAAGTGATGAATCACAATATTGTACACCTGAAACTAATATTACACTGTATGTTAACTATGCTGGAATTAAAATAAAAACTTAAAAAAATAAACTTATATGCTCAAACCCTATTAAAGTCCCAGAGCTTCTCATGGTCTGCTAAAAAAAAAAAAAAAAAAAAAAAAGGGGGGGCTACATGCCATGTCCAAAGGCCTAGAACTGAGTTCATGCACACAAATGCATGATGCAAGACAAGCTTCTCAAAAGGCACCTATATTTCCATGGGCTGTGACACAGGAACCGGAACAAAAAGTCTCAATAAGGAGCCATTCCAGAGACACTTTTTGACTATATTAGACACTTTTTCACAATGGATCAATGTTGCCCTGGCTTCTCTCCCACCTGTTGGGACAGTCACAGCTCTGCACTCATCATTTGCAGCACCTAGTGGCCAGCCTCGACCTTTTCTGAGGTATGTCTCTATTTTCCTCCGTTGAGTTTAAAAATTTTGTGAATGGAGACTGTATTTAAGCTGTTGCCCAGCTCACTTCACCACACTCAATCAAATGAGTGGGCTGAAAAAAATGAGGCAGATTCTTAGGAGAGGACAGGCAATATGAGATTTGCCAGGGTTTTCTCATTGCTCAACAAGTCAGCAGTGCTCAGCCACAGAATTACTAATAAATAGGGCACTACCTCGAGACAGACCCAACCATAACTCAGTATTAGATACAGTCTTAAAGACAAAGGAGGATGTACTGTTGAAGTGACCCTCCACACTCGACACACAGGTAGGTAAGGCATGAAATGGCAAGCCAAAGGGGGAAGGCTGGGGAGGAGCTGTTTTAACCACGGCTTTTGCGTTTGGGTGGAAGGGGAAGACGAGGGCTGGAGGATGTGGATGGTGATACGGTCATGTACAGATGACTTCTACCTAATGGAGATAAACTTTGGTAGAACAGAGCCAGGCCTGGCATTTATCCTCTTTCCATTAAAATGCAGGAGGATTTGTAAACACCTCTCATAGAGGCATGAGAGGGATTCAGAGAATTCTTGTTGCAGTAATTTTATGCAGTGGTTCTGCATTTTTGTGGATTTTTTAAAATCATGTAAGATATATCCTACAGTGTGAGTTCAGTCATTCCCAGAAATTCTCTTGCTCTGCTCATACAGTCCTGTTGATGGCCAGAGTTAAGCAGATCAAAAGCAGACTAGACTAGGTTGGTAGCATTGCTGTGTTTCTTACAAGCGTATCTCTCGAGGCACCTGGCTGGTTCAGTCGGTAGAGCATGCAACTCTGGACCTTGGGGCTTTGAGTTCAAACCCCACATGGACTGTAGTGATTACTTAAAAATAAATCTTAAAAGAAACAAAAATCCCCGAACAGATCTCCAGACTACCTGCAGCAGAATTACCTGGGGTTTTGTTAAAACTGCGAACTCTCAGGCCCCACCCAGAAAGGGAATCTCTAAATATAAGTTCAGGAGTTTGCATTTTTCACAATACCTCAGCTGACTAGAAGGCACACGATTAAAAAAAACAAAACAAAAAACCAACCAACCTCCTTAGTGAAATACAATATACACATAAAAATTGAATTGTATAAACTGAACCCACAGTGGTGTAGCTAGGGCCCTCGAAGCACCCGGTGCCTACTTCCAGGCACTGGGATCACGCATCTGTTGTGTATACATGTAAACCATTCGTTCTCCGGGCTGCATAGTAGGGCAGCGTGTGATGCAAACCCAATGGGGAACCACGGCCTTCCAGAAAGAAGCATAAACAGAACTTCTCTCTGCACGATCGGCCACATCTTATATCTGAGGGCACTCTTCTCCGTTTTTTTACCACGAGGCTGAACTTTGCCAGGAACTACAGAACTCACAGTCGCGGACGCCAGAGGGCCGTCTGGGTGCAGGTGGGCTATAGGCGCAGCTGCTGTTCAGCTGGGAAGGCGGCCTGGGAACCACAGACACTTGGCACATAGGTTTCTCGCTCTGCCTCACGAGGACTCATGGGAGCGTAGCTCTCCCCGTCCGCCGCATTTGCAGAAATAGCCAAGGCGGAGGCCGTAGCAGCGGAGCGGTTCTGCTTACCTGGAGCGGGACTCCGTGGGTCCGCGCTGGGATTCTGCTATTTCTGGCGTGACCCTAGGCACCCAATTTAAGTCCTTGCAGTCTCAATTTCCTTCTGTGTCAAACAGGCTTATAACTGTACCTTGTCGGGTTGTTAGAGGGAGTAAACGAGCTAACCTTCAAAAAGCACTTAGAACGGCGTCTGGCGCATAGCAAGCTATCACGCGTGTTTGATGAACGATCTGGGATTTCTAAGCTCGCTGGTTTAACACACACACTATAGGGTTGTATGGTTCTAAATGCCAAAAGAAGAAGGGTACTGAGGTGATTTTGAGTGGACTGGCCCAGACTAGTTCCCACTCCAGCCTTCTTTAAAGAATCATCTACTGAAGGCTTACTGGGTTGTTACCCATATTTCAGCCACTGGGCATCCTCTTTCAAGTTCTGAGGATGGAGACCGGCTTCATTAAGCAGTTGGAGGTGGGAGGGGGTGGGGAGAGTGTTCAACAACACGAGGGCCAGTCAGGAGTCTCATTTCTGTTTTGCATTTGATGAATCCCAGAGCAGCCAATTGAGGCTCCCTAATTTTATAAAAATCACAGTCTTATGAAGACTCAAGTGTTAATGGGATTTTAGCTGTTTATTTTGGTTGCATTTTCCAATTTTTAAAAATGTTTAGGTAATCTCTTCCACATTCCCCAAATCCCAATTTTGTAGATTCATTAATGTTAAGCCAATGCTTTCTCATGTCTCAATTTTTTGTATATGCATTCTTTTCAGATGTATTAAACAAAAAACCCTTAAAAAATAAACTCTCTGAAGAAACTCTCTTAAATCTAAAAAGGGTTAATTAACATACCTACCACTTAGTGGTCTACTTTGAACCTCTGGTTGCCAGAATTAATGGAAATAAAGTCAATCATTAATCCAAGGTAGGGTTATTCCCTCCTCCTCCCCCCAAGGTTGGGTTACTTTTACATAGGATATTATCACAAAGTCATTTTTTGTCCCAGATGATGGATTAATAATCCTATTGCATTACAACTAGAAATACCGAAGAATCCAATCGCTGAATCATTCTGGCTTATTTTTGGTTCTTGTATCCGAAGCTGTGACGTTTCATGTATTTGAGAAGTTTCATGTATTTCCTGAGCAACCAGGACACAAGGTCAACCAGGGGCTCAGCTCATCCTGCTGCCTTCATCCCTCCTACACCCATTATGACCCAGTTTATTCGACAGGCTACAGCCTTCTTTCCCATCACTTTACTCTTTCTTGACATCTACTCCTTAAGTGTCTTTCTTTTTCCTTTTTTCTTTTTTCCAGATTTTATTTTTAAGTAATCTCTACACCCAGTGTGGCACATGAACTCACAACCCTGAGACCTGAGACCAGGAGTCACATGCTCTACTGACCCAGCCAGCCAGGTGCCCCCTAAGTGTCTTTTCAAAGTCTTCACGTTTCTTTCTGCTTACAGAAATCATACACACTTTTTAAAAATTCGAACATTCAAAAATACATATACTGTATGTAGGATGTGAAATCTATCTGCACACACTCCATTCACAAGAATAGATTCCAGATGGAGTCAGGTGCCAAATGTAAAACTAAAACTATAAAAATATTGGAAAAAAGCATACACTATATATTTATGACCTTAGGGTAAAGGCAGTCTTTTTAAATGAGACATAAAACATAAAAGCATAAAGAAAAAGATTGATGACTATGCCTTCATAAAAATTAAAAACTTGTGTAAGGCAAAAAATATTAAAAACAATATTTATATTGTATATATATTAAACAATAAAAGACAAGCCACAGAATGGGTGAAAATATTCACCACATATATCACAGAGAATGTCCAGAATATCTCAGGACTACAAATAAGCAGAAAAAGAGGCAAAGGGCATGAGGAAATAAAAATGACCAATAAACTCTGAACGTAAATTCCTGGGGGCAGGGATTTAATCTTTGTTCACTGCTGTCTCTAGCATCTACCCCAGTAGCTCAGTGTTTAGTGTTAAATAAATGTGAAAACACGCTCATTCTGATTTTCAATCATGAAAATGCAATTTAAAAATGGAGGGGTTTTTTTAGTTTTGTTTTTGTTTTTGTTTTTTTACTGATTGGATTGGAAAAAAATTCAAAGTGTTGGTTAGGATTGGGGAAATGCACTTATTCATGTGGTGCTAGAATGTAAATAATATATCTTATTGAAGGGCAATTTGCCAGTATCTACCAAGTACAAAAATGCACGTACCTTTTGACTTAGCAATGCCTACCTTGAGAAATTATGGAGTCTATATGCTTGTTCAAGGGTATCTATCATAACATTGCATGAGATGTCCGAAAGATGTTGTAAATACCCTAAATACTCATCAATGTGGAAATGATTAAATAACCTCTGAGAAAAATCAAACCATGACTAGTATGAAGCCGCTAAAGACAAGGAGGTACAATTACCCCCCCGCTTTTTGAAAGTTTATATTATACTACTCCATTTTTGTGAAAGACCTTCATTACTACCAGTTTTTGCTAACTGAAAAAAAATCTGAAGTAGGATTTTTGCTTTATGAAAAAAGGCAAAAAGAGGAAATAGTATCCAGCATTTGTTTTGCAGCGAGCGGTTAGAGGCAGCATGCCCGAACAGCAGCAAGAGGGCCCCCCCACCTACTCTCAACACCTCAGCATCAAGCCACCACAGAACTGTGTTTGCCTCTGTGCTTCTCTTGATTATTTTGTGCATCTGTTAGTACGAGGTGTGCTAAGATATGAGAAAAGCCTAAGAGAAGTTATTTTTTGGGTCTGTGAACACTCAAAAACTTTTCCATATAAGTTAATGGTAATTGTTTCTTCACTTTACTCCATTGCACTAAGGAAAGGGGTCAAAGGAACACTGTACTTTTGGGTAGCAGGGGAAACCTGTAATACTATGCGTACCAACCCCCAACACACATTAAGTGAAAAAGGCAAGTTGCATAACAATACTTAGGTAGCGATGCCCACAAAAGTATGGACATGTGCATATATATAAATGCGTAGAAGAATTTTGGACATGAATTTTTTTTTCCTTTACAATATATTCTGGACATCTTCCCTATCAAAAACATAAATTACCTTGTTCTTTTTTTATAAAGTTTATATAATATTTCATTGACTGAGTATAGCATAATCTAATCAGTTTCCCATTGATAAACGTATGGTTTTATTTTTCAAAAGCTTTGAGAAAATTTACATTCAATTCACCACATAGAGTGTACAATTTGATGGTTTGGGCACATTAAATTATTTTTTTTAATTGTGGTAAAATATAAAATTCATCATTTTAATTACTTTATGTATACAATCTAATAAGCATTAGTTAGAGGACTATCATTTTCAGTTTTTACTGTTAAATTAAAAAAAGTGTAGATTTGCAGCATTAAGATTTTATTTATTTGACATAAGGGGAGACAGCCAGCGAGAGAGGGGACACAAGCAGGTGGAGTGGGAGAGGAAGAAGCAGGCTCCCAGTGGAGGAGCCCGATGTGGGGCTCGATCCCAAAACGCTGGGATCACGCCCTGAGCCAAAGGCAGATGCTTAACGACTGAGCCACCCAGATGCCCCCAAATCTACATTCTTATACATACTTAGTGCCAATGTGTTTCTCTATTGAACAGAAAGCACTCAGCTGCTGAGGGCCAGTGATAAAAATACGGGTTGATCTTTTCCTAAGATTACTACATTATTGTTAAACATGACATTAAACCTCTTAAAGAGGCAAATTTTCAAAGCAAATACAAAAGTGGAAAAAAAATCCTATTATTCTATGTTCATTCACATTGTCAAGTATACAAATACAAGCCAATTAAGCAAAGGATGATTTGTTATCCAGTATCTGACAACTCACCCTGAGTCTTTTTTGCCAAACAGATCATAAGCAATTGGGCCCTACATAGGAGAGATACAGCCCTAATATTAAATCTGGTTTCCCCATCTGGGCCTCACAGTCTAACTAGAGGGGGACCTTTGGCAAATCACTTCATCCAACAGCCTCATGTTCCTCTTCTGTCAAATGGAAGGTCTGGCTTGGATGCTGGAGCCTGTACGGCCCAGGTCACAGGTGTGCCGGCAGGAATGAGGCCAGCCTAAACCTGCAGGTGTGGGGGTGGCCAAGCTCTGAAGACAGACAGTTCGGGTCTGAATCTGCCAGCTACTTACTTTGTGGCCCTGGGCAAGTTACTTAACCACTGGCAAGTCAGTCTCCAAAGCTGTCAACTGGTATTTACCTCACAGAGAGCTATAAAAACTCAATGAGAGAAAGCACAAAGACCGCCTGTCCCTGTGCCAGATGGCATAGATGCCCTCAGCGAATGGTGGCTTCAACCGCTCAATGCCAGAGCATGTGGCAGGGCTGTGCTTCCCACTCACCACAGACCCCAATTTCTGCAACAGCGATCGTAGCGGTACTTCTGTAGCATTTCTCAGGTGCCAATCATGTCCTGAGCACCTCATATGTATTAATTCATTTACCCTCAACAACCCAGAAGGTTAATACTATTATTTCCATGTTACAAAAGAGGAAGCAGGCCCACAGAGATTAAGAATCCTGCTCAAAAATCACGGTTACTGAAAAGCATAACAGACTCTTAACCACTATTCAACTGTCTTATCGTCATTTTCAAATATCTGTGTATTTGCAGATCTGAGTATAAACATTTCACTCTATTCTGATAGCTCCCCAATTTTAATACCTGCTACCAAGATCTCTTTCTCACCAAGATTTTAAAAATTAAGATTATTTTGCTAAACACTCAATTTTCACCCTACCACTTACTTTAAAAACCTATTTTTAGAATAACTGCCAGATGGGAACTTGTTTTAACGGGGACTCTATAAAAAAGAGTGAATGGGAGAAGAGGCATTTTTCAGCTTCTCACTTGGCACTTACGACCTCAGAGATCACGCCGTGGTGCCTAAGGAGCCAAAGATACTTGGGAACTCACATGCCTCGACAGTTACCTTCCCCAACTGGACAACACTCTATCCCATTAGTTCACTCTATTTCCCTACCGTTTCCACCTCAAAAGTGAAGGATTTTTCACTAGACCGCACTAACTTTATGCTAGCTCACGAGGCATCCCTTAGAGGACAGCAGGCCTCAGGGTGGGACAGCCTCAGATTCTGTTCATTTCCCCATTGTGAAAGGTTACTCTGTTTTCCTTCCTTAACTCACTTCTATCTCCATCTCTAGCAAGCGGGACCCTGATGGGGAATGACATGGTTACTTGTCTGACCTGACTGTCGCATTCACAGGCAGAGGCTGGCATGCTGCATGGCCACCTTCTCCTCCCAGACATTAAGGATGCTACAAGAACTCTGTCCTGCCAGTCAGACGGCTTGATGTCTTATGCACAGTTCTCACCCAGGAACCTGCAGTGATAGCATCTAAGGTATCTTAGTCTGTGCTCACTGGAAAATCCAAAGTTCCTGATGGCCAGATTCTATCCCCTGCTCTCTCCCCTTCCACCTTGTCAATCAACCGAGCCTCTATGAGTCTGAACCTCAGTTGTGAGGGATACTGCTGGGCTCAGGCAAATGAGAAGCTGTAGTTAAGTGTTTCCAAGCATTTTGAGATATTTAGAGAGACTGCCTCCCTAGAGCATAGCAAGGATTTGGGCATGGGGAGGGTCAAGAGTGAGATCTTTTCCCTAAACCAACACATTGGTCATCAGCCAAGACACTCTTATGTACACAACCTCCTAGCATTTGGTTTGATATACAGAGTATATTCAATATTCTCTGATGGATACAATCTTGTCTTGATCAGTTTCAGAGGTCTCTGAGCCCTTTGTAAAGCATCTATGTTCAAAGAGCAGGGACTGATACTCCTTCGCACGTAACAGGGAGCCTGGCACATTGCCTTGCTTACGGCACACCGTCAGTCTGTTCTGGCAAAGGTATCATGGTCAATGCAGTAATTTTCATGCTACCCACTGTGGGTCATGTGACCTTCATTCCAATAAAAAAAATCCAATGTAAAAACTTAAAGCTGAGCTGCTCTGCATTACGGAAGGGCAACCCAAGCTGTCTTCTGTTTCCTTTCCCACTGAAGAATCCCAAGCCACCTCGACAGGAGCCTCCAGGCTCTAGAGACCATTTGAAAATCTGAACAACTGGGACTCTGAATTCTGACAGATGTGGGTATGAATTCCCAGCCCTGCCACATACTAGCTAGAGTGTCTTGGGCGTGTCATCTTTCTCAAAGCCTCAGTTTCCCATCTATAAAACAGAGAGACCACCACTGAATTCCCAGATTGCTATGAGGATTTAAAATAATGCATACAAGTAAGTACCCAGCACATAGTAAGCGTTCAATAAAGTGTAGAACTTTACTACAAATCCTCAAATACCCTTTATTATTCCTTTTTAAACATATTTTCCCAAGGACAGAGAACAGAATGTCCTATGGAAACATAATTCCCTTGGGGCTACAAATATTGCAGTATTTTCCCTATTTATCACTGTTCTTTGAACAATCTGTTTCCCAAAAAACCAAAAAACCAAAACAAAAGCCGCATGACAACAAAATCCTTCTAAAATTTTGTATCTTCCAGTGAGCACAAACTAAGATACCCTAGACGCTAAGATACAGTAGAAACAATCACCAGCAAATCTTTATCTTTGATCATACATACAAGGGCATCGTTGTTGGCATACACACACACTGCTCTAGTGGCTTCTGGCAGCAAACCCCACAAACCCCCTAGGCTGTAGTCTGTTGTTTTTGTTTTGTTTTGTTTTTCATTCACTTTACCTGGAATTCCTATCCTCTCACCTGTCCGCCTGATAACATTCAAAGCTTTGTCTAAGTATCAGCTTCCCTGGTAAGCCTTCCTCCACTTTACCAAGCATCTTGGAGGTTAGTTCTTTGACAGTCCATGGTCCTGTCACAGTGCTTGTCTCATTAAAGTGCCTGGGTATCAAGCCCCCAGCCCTCGTTCCTGCAGAGAAAGATCCAGGCCTTGTTCTTTGTATCGGCCCACAGATTCTGGTAGACAACAGAAGCTCCCTACATATTTGAGTAAATATATACGTGAATTACTAAGAGACAAATTTGGGTTAATGACCCAAATCTACCAGTTACCAAGATAGAAGCTTGGCTCAGCAATTGCTTCATCTTTGAACTGTATTTGTTCTCGCTCTAAAATGGGAATGTAAAGAATTCAGAGTTTTTAGATAGCTTAAATGAGGAAAATTTGTGAAGGGCCTACCTAGCACAGTGCCCGGTATGTAACAGTGACTCAATAAACGGCACTCGCATTTCTTTCATTTCCCATCCTCACTGCTCTTACTGAATAGCTTCCCAGAAAATGAGACCATGACTCAGTTCCCTCTCAGTGCCGCTACCACCACCTGGAAATACAAATGGTGGTGTTTCATAAGAACAATACCCCCAACGTTATTTTTAAGTACAAAGTATCTGTGCACTGTTGGTGGGGATGTAAAATGGTGCAGCCATTACAGAAAACAGTATGGCACTTCCTCAAAAAAATTAACACTAGAACTACTATATGATCCAGCAATCCCACTTTTGGATGTATATATCCAAGGGAAATGAAATCACAATCTCTAAGAATGAACACAATCCCTATGTTCACTGCAGAATTATTCACAATAGCCAAGACATGGAAACAACCTAAGTGTCCAGAGAGGGATGAATGGATAACCAAAACCATATATAGTCTATACAGTCTATTATACATAATATATATTAAATCGCCTATTACATACTATATTAAATTTTCTATGATATATAATGGAATTTTATTCAGCCGCCAAAAAGGAAATAACTGCCATTTGAGACAACATGGATGAAACTTGAAAGCATTATGCTAAGTAAAATAAGTCAGACATAGGAAGATAAATATTCCATAATCTCACTTACACGCGGAAACTAAAAAAGCCAAAGTCATAGAAACACAGGAGATTGGCGATTGCCAGGGACCAGGGAGTGTGGGAAATGGAAATGGGGAGATGNACAGGAAAGTCATAGAAACACAGGAGATTGGCGATTGCCAGGGACCAGGGAGTGTGGGAAATGGAAATGGGGAGATGTTGATCAAATGCTACAAACTTCCAGTTACAAGACAAGTTCTGGGGCGCCTGGGTGACACAGCGGTTAAGCGTCTGCCTTCGGCTCAGGGTGTGATCCCGGCGTTATGGGATCGGGCCCCACATCAGGCTCCTCCGCTATGAGCCTGCTTCTTCCTCTCCCACTCCCCCTGCTTGTGTTCCCTCTCTCGCTGGCTGTCTCTATCTCTGTCAAATAAATAAATAAAAATCTTTAAAAAAAAAAAAAAAAAGACAAGTTAAGCTCTGGAGGATCTAATGTGCAGCATGGGGACCATAGTTAACAATACTGTAATATATTCTTTTAAAGTTGCTGAGAGTGGATGTTAAATGTTCTCACCACCTCCACAAAATAGTAGTAATGTTAGGTGAAAGATGTGTTAACTAATCTTATTATGGCAATCATTTTACAATATATGCATATCAAATCACCATGTTCTACACTTTAACCTTACACAATATTATATGCCAATTATATCTCAATACAACTGAGGAAAAAAGTATCTGTTTCTACATACTCTGGTATTTCTCTTTTAATTCTGGATTTAATATTTATCAGTTTCTCT
Source organism: Ailuropoda melanoleuca (assembly GCF_002007445.2). NCBI lineage: Eukaryota > Metazoa > Chordata > Mammalia > Carnivora > Ursidae > Ailuropoda > Ailuropoda melanoleuca. The sequence continues at coordinate 43,935,581 of NC_048232.1, forward strand.
ATAAGTTTAGCATACACAGAATCACCTCCAAAATTGCTGATTAATAAAATCCTTCCCACTCATGTGATCTGTGCTCTGTGAGGGCAAAAAGAAAGGATAGTATGTGTCATACACTGTCAAAACGTTACTAACAAACTGTATTGTAAAATAATCTTTAAGGTTTAAACGAACAGTTCAGTCCAATTACAGGATTTAAATGAGAACTTTTCACACTGATAGTTGTTGGGAACTGTTATTTTTACAGATTTGATATTACATTTTGTGGTGCTCTGATTCACTCAGTCTGGTGGGTTCATATTTTCTCACTTACCCCCCCCCAAATGGCTATTCCATCTTCTTTCTTAAAGGGCAGCTTTACCGTAATGCAAAATGAAATGTAAAGTTATCAGAAATTTTCCAATCAAGAAAACGAATTTGTCATTTTCCTATCAGGCATGAATCCCGAGGAGGATTGTGGTTCCTTCTGGATGAAGCCAAAAATCTTCAACAAAGTGTGGGGTCCTCCATGATCCCCTCACCTTGCCTCCTCTCTCCCCTCCACACTATCCTCTTCAAGCACACTGAACTTCGTGGGTTCCTCAAGGGCAATAAGCTCCTTCACCACCAGGCCTTCGAATGTGCTATTTACTGCCTCGCCTTCCCCCTTCCACCTGGACACCTGCAGGTCTCGGCCACAGTGCGTCTCCCACGGGGCCACTCACACCTGTTATCTCCTGAGGTGTCTCTTCCCTCCCACTCACTTCTCAGGCTGTCAACCCCATCAGGGTGGGAACCAAGTCTAACTTCTTTATCTCTATATTCCTATGGTAGCACATGCCACAAACTACATTAGGCATTCAATAAATATCCTCGGAATAAATATGTCTAGAGAAAAACAATTTAACACCACTTAATGGCTCTCAGTTTTCACTGACAGCAACAATCAACATGGTTGTTAACCCAGACCTCAGCAAGGAAAGAGTTAAAACAACCTGTCTGTTTTACTCACCTCTTACCTCTGGGAACACCTGCAGTGGCAGTAATGACCCTTAACCAAACTCTGAGTGCTATACTTCTGAAATGCTCACTAATTAATGTTATTCTGTACCCTTAAGTCATGAGTACGTCAGGAAGAACCAAGCCAAAAGCATTGTTTAAAGTAAACAAGAAGATTCATGATGTGCACCTGGTATCTTGCAGGAGTCCGCACTCTGGATGGTTGCTTAGTTATGTGAGCAGCTCCCTTGAAGACTCTGGACTGCCGAGATTGGAGTGGGCTTCCATGAGTAGAGGTACAGTTCACAGCTGGAGAGAAACACGGATCTGTGGGTTCCTCACAGAGGGACAGCCAAGAAGCTGATGCTGACCCTTTGGGTCTTTGCCCTTGTAGATCATTATCCTGCTGTCCCTGCACCCTATCCTTTAATAAACCTTAGCTCCAGGATGCCTGGGTGGCACAGTCAGTTGGGTGTCCGTCTTCGGCTCAGGTCATGATCCCGGGGTCCTGGGGTCGGGCTCCCCACTCAGTGGGGAGTCTCCTTCCCCCTCTCTCCCTGCTCATGTTCACTGGCTCTCTCTAATAAATTAATTAAATCTTAAATAAATAAACCTTAGCTCTGAGTAGGACTTTATGTTGAGCTGTGAATCCTTCTAGTTATTCACTAGTAGGTAGCCAAGGGACCCCAAAATAGCCTCCTTCTTGAGCTGCTGCCCTTCCTTGATGTCTATGATCCCACTCTTCCTTTTCCTCCTACCTTATTGCTTACTATCTTTTCATCTTCTTTACTGGCTTCTATCTTTACCAGACTCTAAATGGCATAATGTCCCATAGCTTTATTCTGGCCTTCTTTTATCTTCACTTGCTTGTTAGATTATTTTCAGTTCCATGGGTTTCAATACCATCTATATATTGATAACCCTCAAGTGTATTTGCCTATTTCTCTAGCCAACCTCTCCCCTAAATTTTACACCCATACCTAACTACTGGACATCCCACTGGATGTCTACGAAGGACTCCAAACTTATAAAAAGTTGTCTAAATCACAGGTCTTGATTTCAACCCAAACTTGCCTTTTTCTAGTTGTCCCCATCTTGGTCAATAATACCTCCACACTCAATTGGCCAAGCATAAAAGGTCATTCCTGGATTTTTTCCTCCCGATATTCTCCTTCCCCTTCCAATCTATTAGCAAGTATTGTTGGTTTTGTTTCTGAAACCAATCTCTAATCCTACTTCCTTCTGTTACTAATACAGCATTTTAATCAAAATCACCACCATCACCATTTGCCTGGATTATTATAAATGGATTATTCTTTCTGCTTCTATCCTTGCCCCTTTCTAATTCTCTATTCAGCCAGTTATTTTTTATAAACCTACCTCAGTTTATATTACTGTCCTTAAAATGCTCCAGTGGTTCCCTATTATCCTCAGAACAGACTTGACCTTTCCATGCTTGAATGGCTTGCAAAGTACTCTATGATCTGTCCCTACACACCTCTCCAACTTCATCCAGTATGACTTTCCCTTTGCTCATTATCCTCTGGCTCCCCAGGTTTTGCTTCTATTCTTAGAATATAGCAATAACCCTGTCTACCTCAAGGCCTTTGCAATTGTTGCCCACTTCTGCACTTGGAACTAGTGTGTGCTGTAGATCTCATAAATGCATTGCTGTGCACTTAAAAGTACATGTCCTTAAAACTTAAAAGATGACCAAGCCCAATTAAACTGTTTATTAAAGCCAGAATGGGGTATATCCCAATTTATCTTTCTGTTTCTTTAAAAATAGAATGGAACTTATCAGTAACAAATAAGCCAGCTAGGCTTATCTCTAGAATGGTAAGATTATTCAACTGAGTTCCTAAGAGTAATAGGAAAAAATAAAACATGTTCTCCAATTGAGTAGCCTTTATCTGAAACTTAACTCCATGTACATCTGGTATTATTAAGGTGTACGTAATCTTCCTAATAAAAAAGTAATGGGGAAACTGAATTGCTGCATGTTAAAATGATCTGTGCGGGGGACCTGGGTGGCTCAGGATGAACTCAGGGACCTGGGATGGAGCCCCATGTTGGACTTTGTGCTCAGCAGGGAGTCTGCCTCTCTCTCTCCCACCACCCCCCCACTGCTCCTTCCCTCTTTCTCTCTCAAATAAAATCTTAAAAAAAAAAAAAAATGGGGGCGCCTGGGNTCTCAGGGACCTGGGATGGAGCCCCATGTTGGACTTTGTGCTCAGCAGGGAGTCTGCCTCTCTCTCTCCCGCCCCCCCCCCACTGCTCCTTCCCTCTTTCTCTCTCAAATAAAATCTTAAAAAAAAAAAAATGATTTGTGTGCTCTACACATCTCCAGGTGTCTATACTCACAAGAGTGACTATCCCCCTCCCCCTTGCCACCTTTAAGAAAATTTTAATGGGTGGGCCTGACTGAGTTGCAACAATGGGCAAGGGAATGAATATTTGGTAGGATCTAAACATTAAAGTTAAGGTCCTTCAATAGTCTATCTCCCTGTGAATTTCCAAAACCTGTGCCTTTCTGAACCACTCGAAGCAAGAAAAATTAAATGTGTCAGATTCCTTCATCTTAAAGCTCTACAACATTCCTGAGTGTGGATGAAAAAAGACACTGAATCAAGGGTTTCCATTTTCTGCTGAGCTGTGTGGGGTGGAGGTCAGGTTTCATCACAGGATTCTTTTCTTCTCTTTTTAAATTCTCTAAATAGACACTTTAAATTATCTTTGCACTGTTCAAATAAAACAAGGCATATTTAACTCAAACTCTTCTTACTAGAGGAGCATGCATATCTCCTATATTTATTCTCTCTTAATACATGTTTGGTTAGTGTTTGGGGGACCCAAGGGATAGCAGGACAGAACCACTGTAGGCTTGTGAGAATAATTCAATTATGCCCTTCACTGCCTGAAAGACACTCAGGTAGGTCCCTGCTGCCACCTCTTACACTCCAGTGAATTACCTTGAGCTGTGGCATCTACCTCTCCAGTTTATATTATTTGCCATAAAATAGCAGCAATTCAAGTTTCCCCATTGCTTTTTAATGAGATTTATTTATACCTTAATAACAGTAGATACATATGGAGTTAAATTTCAGATAAAGGCTACTCGGTTAGGGAACACAATTTTCTTTCTTCCTACTACCCTTAGAAACTCAGTTGAATACCATAAAAATACCATGAAATACTTGAGAGACTGAAGTACTTACTACATACAATTTATGTAGCAATGTAAAGTTATATACCCAAGTTATATATGGTAACTATATAAAAACACATATAAAAATATAGATCCTATATACTTACAGTGTAATAACAGGAGTGTACACTATACTGTGTAAACGTAGATTTACATTCACGTTTCACTTACTATGCATGGAAAGACTTGAGCTTTGCCCCCGAGAGTGCTTGCCTTTTAATAAGCACACATCTGGGCCTAGGATAGGAAGGTGAGCACACCCCGATCCCTGCCCCCAGGTGCAACATAGCTAGAGCCACCAAAGTTGCTCAGAAAGAGGAGTGCAGGGAGGTGCTAACCCTGCCCAGGGGACTGGAGAAAGGCCTCCAGGACAAGTTAACATTTTGAACTAAGCCGTGAAGAACTGAACAGGTGATCACAAGGTAACATCCATTCCCACTCTAAAAATGGGACACTGGGGGCGCCTGGGTGGCTCAGTCGTTAAGCGTCTGCCTTCGGCTCAGGGTGTGATCCTGGAGTTCTGGGATCGAGCCCACGTCAGGCTCTTCCGCTGGGAGCCTGCTTCTTTCTCTCCCACTCCTCCTGCTTGTGTTCCCTCTCTCACTGGCTGTCAAATGAATAAATAAAATCTTAAAAAAAAAATGGGACATTGTACTAAATTTTGTCTGACTATATTAATAATATACTCGTGTACTTTGTCAGGAAGTATCTGAGGCATGAATTTGGATAATTGTTCATGTGACTTCAGTTTTGCTCAAGTATGGTTCGAGTTTCCTCAGAGATTTCTTTTATTTTTTTTTTTAAAGATTTTATTTATTTATTCAACAGAGATAGAGACAGCCAGCGAGAGAGGGAACACAAGCAGGGGGAGTGGGAGAGGAAGAAGCAGGCTCATAGCAGAGGAGCCTGATGTGGGGCCCGATCCCATAACACCGGGATCATACCCTGAGCCGAAGGCGGACGCTTAACCGCTGTGCCACCCAGGCGCCCCCCTCAGAGATTTCTATCAGAGAAATTAAAAAACTCAGAATGCGGCTAACGGAAAGCTCTTTAAACAGAAGGGGGTTTCACTGGTTTCTTCCACTAAACTCTGTGAAAGGGTAAACCCTCCCAATACGTAAGCACGACTGTTCATGCCTTTACATCCCCCCATGAAGGCTGTTATCTTCAGCTCCAGGTAAGTTCATGATAACTCTGTGGAGCCAGTTTGAAGGCCATTTGTTTGAAGCTGGCAGCCTTTTTCTGATGCGGTGTAGACAGCCCTCCAGCTGAGCTTGCTGAAGCTACTATGCCAAGGGTCACAGACCAGAAAATTTGTACTTTAAAACATCTGACATGCAGCAATCCCTACAACACTGTGATGAGAAACATTCTTAACATGCAACTCATGTCTTTTTCCATTTAACCAAACTCAAATTAGGATTTACGAACTTCTCAGCAAACTACTCTACTCTTACATTGAATCACTGAGGAGCTAGGGAAAACACCCAACTGCTTTAAATCACTAGATAGGAAGATCCACTTTAATCCTCTCCTAAACCAGATGCAAGTTGGTGCTTGAAATAATCTTAATTTTTTTTTTTTTTTACTTTAGGATTCTTTTTTATCTTCCTAGGTACTCTTAAAGAAAGGGACATTCTAGATACACAAACTGAAAGAAGGAAACAGGACTAATGGCAGTTTTTATCGCTCAACTCCAGATACCGCTGTCACCACAGCGTTGCCTCCAGACACGCACGTTCATTGGTTCAGAACAGAGACCAAACACCTTCTGGATGCTGGCTACATAAACTTGAATCTAGGTCTGCGGTTTCACTTCAACAGCTCCTAGCCCTATCAGTTTATGCCTCTTTTCTCCTGTCCAATATTCTGCAACACTTCCTTTACCATGCTGGCATAACATTCACAGAAAACACATTTATGTAGATAATTTCAAAAAGATCAATATAACATTCAAATTATATAAACGAGAAATAAAAGGGAAACGACTTATAATAAAACATGGTAACAGCAGGTAAAACCTTGGGCACGATCCCCAAGAAGCCACGAGAAAGTCAGCCGCTTACACCTACACTCGAGTCACCATGGAGACCGCGGTGACAAAGGCTGACTGATTCAGCTGTGTGGTCACTGGCTTCAGGATTTTCTGAATGTGAAATCCCTCTCAATCAAGTTCAGAGTGACGGAAAATAGAACATCCCCTCAGTTTATATACAGTTACATTCCTGGAAAGTTCAGTATGTATTAAAACTGGGGGGAAAGTATTTTTATTTGTACATAAAACAGAGTTTGGTTTTAGGTTCAGATAATTATAAACTGGTCTTTCACCTCAAGGGCATTAGAAAATGTGGGTGACAATTTGTTTACTCTGCATAACTATTCGTGCATTGCTGACAAGATCAGAAGGATGCATCAGAAGGGGTCTCCCTCCCAAGACTTGTAAGTTAGGGCCTAAACCACTCCCTCACATTTCCAAAACTCCCCCTAGGGGGCGGTACTGCTCTTAATGAGAACCACTGTTCTCTAAAGAGATGGCATTTTGGTGGGTGGTGTCCTATAAGCATGCAAACCAGAATCTCAGACGTCTCCTTTTGCCTCATACTCAAAGAGTGTTGGCATACAGAAAAAATTTATCTTTACAACAAAAGATGGAATCTGAACTGCTTTAGATGAAACTGAATACCTTAAAGGGGTCAAGGAATTCAACAGACGACCACTTAGCACAAAACAAAATCATTTAACATAGGCTTTTCCTGGATGATAGAGGATGCTTGTCAACTTTTTCAGAATCAGGGGTCAGAGGCGAGATGGGGGGGGGAGCAGGAGATACAGGGTGGAGGAGGTAAGGAACAAGGACAGAGAAAAAGTAACTGGAGAAACTTCACAGGAAAGAAGGTTCAAAATTTGGCACCAAGATAGACAGACTGGTTTTATTTACTAATAATTTGGTTCCACTCTCATTTACTATGCATAATAACTTAATCTCAATTCTTCATATGTAAATTGGAGGATAATAAGAGTATTTCATACCATTGTTAGAATGATCAGGTGAAACATAATATGTAAAGTACCAGGCAAATAGTAAAAGTCACTTGATGTTGGCTGTCACTATTTTTTTTAAAGTTTCAAATCCACTTGTTTCTAGAGTATTGGTGTTTAGATATATTTGAGATTTGGAATAAAAATGGTTCCTAGACAGAAGAAGCAGAGTAAAATTCTATGTTACTTTTTGGATATTCTGTCTCAATTTCTTTTAAATTATCATACTACAGACGTAGGTGGAAAAAAAAAGGCAGAATCTTTAAGAAACCCCAAATGGTGAGGGGCTCCTGGGTGGCTCAGTCGTTAAGCGTCTGCCTTTGGCTCAGGTCATGATCCCAAAGTTCTGGGATCAAGTTCCGCATCGGGCTCCCTGCTCAGTGGGAAGCCTGCTTCTCCCTCTCCCAGCCCCCTGCTCATGTTCCCTCTACTGCTGCCTCTTTCTCTGTCAAATAGATAAATAAAATCTTAAAAAAAAAAAAGAAACCCTGAATGGTGATAAACAAGGCTAATATTTGTAAGATGTTTCAGAAAAGGACTTTGCATTTCAAACCTTTAAAGAAGCAGAAAGGTTTGCCAAACCATTATAACTTTAAATCACAAACGTGTATTACAGCTGAAATTCCTAGATTTTTTTTTTTAAAGATTTTATTTATTTGACAGAGAGAGACAGCTAGAGAGGGAACACAAGCAGGGGGAGTGGGAGAGGGAGAAGCAGACCTCCCGCTGAGCAGGGAGCCCAATGCGATGCGGGGCTTGATCCCAGGACCCTGGGATCATGACCTGAGCCGAAGG
>NC_048232.1:43943697-43952152 GCF_002007445.2 Ailuropoda melanoleuca
ATTCCTAGCAGCAGCTTTTATGTAGCACTTTCTATGTGCCAGGAATTATCCAACAACTTCAGGTCCCATTGCTACAGAGTAGAGGATCTAGAATTTGTACTTGGGCGCTGTGGTTCCAGATTCGGTGTTCTGATAACTTTTGTCTTAGCTATGAAGAGGTCTACTATAGCATTGTTTGTAACAGGAAAAGTTTAGAAACAAACTAAATGTCCATCAGTGGGGTAGAAGTTAAATAAACACTAGGATATCCATTGATAGGACAAAAAGCAGGCATTAAAATCAAGTTTTAGAAATAACATGTTTGCATGGACAAACAAGATAATTGGCTTCGTGTGAGGGAGAAAGGCACAGAACAGTACACATAGTGATTTTGGTCTACTAAATGTTTTCTTTTTATAGTAAAATTTTTTCCTTGGTGTTTTGCTGTATCTTCCAAATTTTCTAAATGAACTTAAATTCCTTTTGTAATCAGAAAAAAAAGTTACTAACAAATTTCTCTCTAGGTCAGCACAGCCCAAGCAATATATAATCCAAGTCATAAAATTTAAAATGTTCTCGTAACCATAACCACATTAACAAAAGTAAAGAGGTGGAATTTTAAAAATATTTTTAACCTATAGTTCTAAATTATTTCAACAGATAACCAACATAAAAACATTATNCTTAAATTCCTTTTGTAATCAGAAAAAAAAGTTACTAACAAATTTCTCTCTAGGTCAGCACAGCCCAAGCAATATATAATCCAAGTCATAAAATTTAAAATGTTCTCATAACCATAACCACATTAACAAAAGTAAAGAGGTGGAATTTTAAAAATATTTTTAACCTATAGTTCTAAATTATTTCAACAGATAATCAAGATAAAAACATTATTTTTTTTGTATTAAGTTTACAAAATCACTTTTAGCACATCTTAATTCTGTCTAGTCACATTCCACATCTGCTCAACAGCCAGATGACTAATGACTACTGTAATGGACAGCACAGCTATAGATAATTGGCAGAAGCTATACTTTCAAATCACACGCGCCCAAACCAGGACTCTGCAACCCTCCACTAAACAACCTCAATCTCCATGTAACCAACTACACCTGCGTCAACTGCTTCTTTTTTTTTTTTAAAGATTTTATTTATTTATTTGACAGAGATAGAGACAGCCAGCGAGAGAGGGAACACAAGCAGGGGGAGTGGGAGAGGAAGACGCAGGCTCATAGCAGAGGAGCCTGATGTGGGGCTCGATCCCATAACGCCGGGATCACGCCCTGAGCCGAAGGCAGACGCTTAACCGCTTAACCGCTGTGCCACCCAGGCGCCCCATCAACTGCTTCTTTAAATGCAAAAAGATGTGCTTGGGAGATACATGGATCTGCATTTGAATCCTCTAACACTTATTAGCTGTGTGCTCTTCAGCAAGTTAATTAACTTCCCTGTGTGTCATTTGACCTGTTTTGTAAACAAGGATAACAACACCTACTCAGAGTTGTTGAGATTAAAATAATGTATTAAAACATGTAATATGGAAAGCACTTGATAACAGATTTTTATTATCTACTCCTTGCCCTTTGCAACCCTCTTTATTCAGATTAAGTAAAGGTTAGACTTAGCAGAAGGGAAAATTCTTAAAATGGAGATGGTAGAAAATCTCATTTTAAATGGTCCTAAAACTAGAAAAAGGAATACTCATTCACTGTAGGGAATGCAGACTAGTGCAGTCAGTCAATCTGGAAAATAGTGTGGAGTTTCCTCAAAAAGTTAAAAATAGAACTACCCTACCATCCAGTAATTGTGCTACAGGGTATTTACCCAAATAATACAGAAACACTACTTCAAAGGTACACATGTCCCCCTGTTTGTAGCAGCATGATTCACAATAGCCAAGATATGGAAGCAGCCAAGTGTCCATTGATTGATGATTGGATAAAGAAGATGTGAGATCTATCTATCTATATATACACATACACACAGAATATTATTCAGCCATAAAAAAAAATAAAATGACATGGATGGAGCTAGAGTGTAATGGCAAGCAAAATGTCAGTCGGAGACAAATAACCTAGGATTCCACTCATATGTGGAATTTAAGAAACAAATGAACAAAGGAAAAAAAGACAAAATAAAGAAACAGACTCTTAATTATGGAAAACAAACTGATAGTTACCAGAGGGGAAGGGGAGTGCAGGATGGGTGAAATGGGTTGATGGGGATTAAGGAGGGCTTAATGAGCACTGGGTGATGTATGGAAGTGATGATCACTATTGTACACATGAAACTAATATAACACTGTATGTTAACTGGAATTAAAAACTTAAAAAGCCAAAAAAAAAAAAAAACCACACAAAAAAGTCCTACAACTAATTTTGGGGGCTATGGAGAGGATTGTTGGGGAAATCCACAATAAATACATTTGTCCTTGGGGGTGGCTACCTAATGACAGGCAATGAATGGCACACAACTTTGCCTCACACGGTTTTCACTCAGCAAACATTCAATTAACAAACAGATATAAATTACTGAATGTGTGCCAGCATTAATACTAGACAGACGGGATTAGGAGTGGGGTAAAAAATGCGGGGGGTATATTCGCCTAACTAAATGGAGGAATGAATAAACCAATGAATATTGTACCTTTTCTAATTTTTCTCAACTCAGTTGTCAGTTTTTTGAGTTGCTGCTCTTGTTCCACCTAAGATTTTACCAGGTCAGTAGGTAATGGGGTTTCTTCCAAAAGGTTCAAATGAAATATGGTCAGTCTACTATGGCTGAATCTGGGTGAAGGGTATATGTGGGTTCAACTTTTGTGTAGGTTTCAAGCATTTCAAAATAAAAAACTGAGAAGAACATCACCAGTTACAACGGAAGGTAATCATCACGACACGTTCAATGCTTTTAAAGCATCATTGTTTATTATAGATCATCAGAACCATAAGGTGAAGGATTAAGACAATCCCCATAACCAAGAGGATAAAGTACTATACGGCAACCAACTTACATCTGCAGACTTTGTCAATTCATAGAAATATGTAATGAAATGTGAACTGAGGAAAAAAGCAGACTAGGATCCATGATTACAACAACAAAAATCCACGTGATGTGCACTTACAAAACCTAAAAATGTATTTGACTGGGCAGGAATAGTACTTTCTCTTCTAGGTGGATTGCCCAGGTTCATAATAAAAATAAATAAATAACATCTATGGTAAAGGCTGTTTGCTAAGCAAACATATCCTACACCAGAGGGCAGGATAGCCAGGGAAAACCGCCTGTCTAGTGAAAAGAGCACCAACAAAGGAGCAGTGGTTTTCAGTGGTCATGATAACATGCAGTGATACGGGGTACAGTTTAACCCACCACTTGGAACCTTTTTCCTAATCGGAGTAATTATTCAGAACAATATACTCAACACAAACATTTGACGACTAGTGCCAGATTTTATCTTTACATGATAACTTCTCAATCTTTTAACCACAAGAGTGCATACAAAGGGGGGGGGGAAGCCCACTGCCTTTCACTGTTACTGTGGTCTGATATCACGCAACATGGATCAAAGTAGCTGGTTCACATTAAGAGACTGCCCAATTTTCTTCCACAAGCACTTTGTGGTTGAAAACATAAAAACTTGCCAAATCATTTAGTACTTAAAATTAACAACACTGTCATCATCTTGTGGTTTAAATGATGACTGAACAATAACTCAAGATACTTGCTTTATTAATATAATTAGTATTCTTAGAACTTTTAAAATTGCTCTTCTCTAACCCTAGGGGGAAATGATTTCAAAAGGCTGAATACATATGCTGATTCAAGATACGATTTCTCACACATCCAATCTCTGTAATTTGGATTATAGAGCAATATAGAGTAATTCTGGCACCAACTCTTCGGCAATGTTGTTTGAAAACAAAGATACCATTACACACATGACCCAGCATTTTTTAGTTTGCATTGCGTGTAAGTAAATTTGTATAATAGGTCTTCTTTAATATAAAGTCCCAGATTTTTTTTTAAATGATTGAGAATATGGTTATTAAGAGACACTCCTTGGTTCAAAAGCTCAGAGGTAAAAATCTAGGTGGAGTTTGAACACACCTTATAAAGAGAAGAGATCCAAATCGCATTAACTTGACAAAAACTTTTGATTTAAGCATTAAGTTCTCAGGTAATCTCTTTGGGGGTACAAATACAAAAATATCAAGAAATAACAATGTTTGATAAAGTATCTGCTTTGTCCCCAAAGTATCTACGCCTTTAAATAGAAGGATCTAAATGCCAATTCTGGTTATAAAGTCTAAGATCTGGTGATCTTGAGCAAAATACTTAATATCTCTCTGATTCAAATTCCCTGTCTATAAAATTGAGACAATATACAGTTATTTATATTTAATATATAATTTCTAAATTAAAACAATTAAATGATAAATGGGAAAATGCTAGTCCCAATCATTGCTAAGATATTACCCAGCAACTGTCTTATTCAAATAGATAATTTTAAAAGAGCCTTTAATCAGTATGAGAAACACTTTTTTGCATAACTTCAAGCCCTAGGGCTAATTACACATGACACAAATTTTGCCAACTACACTGTTTAATATTAAAAGAAACTTATAGTTTTGCATCACTTTATGTCATAGGGTTAATTACACACAACAGAAATTTCACCAACAGAACTGAACTATTTTAGCTTAAAGGAGACTTTGAGGGAAAAAAAAGAAACTAACAGTCCAAATCACATTTAAAGAAGCCAAAAAAAGGAAAGCTGCGATGGATAAACAGAGACTTTCTTGACGTAAGTTTATCTACCAAGACAAACTAAAATACACACCTCAAGCAACCAGTGCCTGTAAGATGGAAAAAGAACGCCATTAACGCACAGGACTCAATGACACTAAATGACAGCAGCGACGTTTACTAAAGTCAGGTCTCCCTACTACTTCTCTGACAAAATAAAACAACACGACACACAAAAGCGGAAAACCGCCAGCACGCAAGGCACTGGCTTACCCGCTTGCAGCTCCAAGGAAAGGGGACAGGAAGCTAAGGTATATTCAATGAATGAAAGCGAGGACTGGGGGTTTGGGAGAGTGCACGAGACGGACCCTACCTTTCACAGATTTCCCAATACTGTGTAAGCGAGTGATGGAACTGTAGTTTTGGGCCACATTCTTCAAAAACGCTTCCATGTCTTCCTGGTGGTGGTAGCCGAAATCCAGCGCAGCTACCAAAGGCAGCAGCAGCCCTAGCCAGAGGCGGACGAAGTCCATGTTCTAGAGATGAATACAAATAACAAAGCTGAGGACAGAAAAGGAAAGGGTTGTGGACGTCACTAGCTCGGCTCAGCGCTGTACTGTCAAGTCTCCTGACACTACCGCTCCCTGCTTCCAAGAAGGTAAAAGTNCCATGTCTTCCTGGTGGTGGTAGCCGAAATCCAGCGCAGCTACCAAAGGCAGCAGCAGCCCTAGCCAGAGGCAGACGAAGTCCATGTTCTAGAGATGAATACAAATAACAAAGCTGAGAACAGATAAGGAAAGGGTTGTGGACGTCACTAGCTCGGCTCAGCGCTGTACTGTCAAGTCTCTTGACACTACCGCTCCCTGCTTCCAAGAAGGTAAAAGTTGGAAGCAACACCTTCGGGAGTTGCTGTGAGCGGAGCACGAGTAGCCTCGAGTGCCCTCCATCCCGCCGCCCGCCCCTTCCTCCCTCTCGTCCCGGAGTCGCCGCCGGCCGGCAGCTGCAACAGCTGTGAGGAGCTCCGCGCGCGCCCTCAGCCTCACCCCTGCCCCGACGCGCACCTCCAGCCGCCGCCTGCCGCCCGCCGGGACCCGGCATTATAGCCGGGCGAGGGGACGGGCGCCCCCGGGCACCGCCCCCGGCGCCTGACTGACGTGCCGCCGGCCCACTCAGGCGCCGCGCGGCTCCCTGCTGGGCGGGGCTGGGCGGGGCCGAGCGGCGCGGCCAAGGCGGCTCAGCGCCCTTCGCACCTGGGCGAACAGGAACGCGCGCGGCGCGGGGTTACGGGGGATGCGGCGGCCCGTACGGGTGAGCTGCCGGGCGGCGGGAAACCGAGTCGCCTGTTGCGGTCCCGCACTTTGCCGGCGCCCCGGGTTGGAAGCGTGTCCCCCCCTCGGCCACGGCTCTGGCTTCAGCTGCTGGGAGTTTGCCGCTGTAGAGCCGGGCCGGGCCCTTGGCTCACCTGCAGCCCCGGAAGCTGTGAGAGCTCCACGTGGCTCTCACGGGTCTCGGCGGCGCGGGTCGTAGGGGCTGCGCTCCCGGCTGTGCCAGGCTCCCCGGCACTGCTCTGAGGACGCGTGTGTAGACGTTTTAAATTGCCAACTGTGCAGTATAGGAAAATTTCCGACAAATTTATTTGGTGTGCGAGATTGGCTAAATCAGTTAAATTTAAAACGGGAAGTCACATGCAAGAAAGCACAGCCACTATTTGTAAATCCAACACTCCTTCCACCAACACGCCCTAGGCCAATTTTAGTTCTCTTTTTCTAAAATGCTTCGTTCTGGAAGGATGAGGTGGTCTACATTTGCATGAGGAATAAGAGATTTCACCAAAGCCTGAGAGGAGGTTTGTGGCGTGGGCCAAGGCCACACGCCTGTCACACGTTACCTGTCAGAGTAATTGAAGATTCCTGCCGAGGTCCAATGAATATAAAAAGCTTGAAAACCACCGATTTGGAGTAACATTCCTCTCTAACAGATTAAAAAAACTAGTGCCCCACTGAAAACTAATTGAACAAAATTTCTCTCCATGAGATCCTGGAAAGAACATTTTTTAAAAAATGCCTTGAGTGAGTCCAATATGCCATCCGAAGCTGAAAACCGCCATTGATTTGCCTGCCTCTTCTTTGTTGCAGATACAGATACAATTGTAGAATTGAGCTCTCAGGAACAATGAGGCCCCCTGTGATTCCCAGGCCTCAGAGCCCAGAGAGATAAAACCTAAGACTGTAGCGTCACAAGATTTGGGTTCCAATCCCTGTGCGGACTCTCAGTGGTTGTGTCAACTGACTGCGCCTTAGTTTCCTGGTCTGTAAAATGGAAATAATAATTATACGTGCCTAACTAAAGTTGGCAGGCCCATTATAACAACTGTATGAGGTGTTTATTAAATAATCTAGTTTAATTCATAAGTCTTTAGACTTTTCTAAGAGTTGGAAAATCTTGACATTGTTGGGGTTTTGAGCAGATTCTTTTTAAGTGTGCAGCAGTTATTGCCGTGACTTCTAGCAGATGGCTTGAAGAGATTCTTTCACTGTTGTTCATTGACTAAAAGGTCTCAGAGCAAGTGGAATGGAGTTGAGGAGGTTACATTTAGGCAAAGTTACTGTAAAAATAGGAAAGGGAGTTGATGAGGAACAAAGTGAAAGCTTGCTGATTGGACTTTAGAAATGCTACATTTGTTATAGAAGAAAGTAGCAGTTATAGGATTTCCTTCAGTGGTACTGTGGCTGGAGACTGGAGAAATAGTGGTTTTGTCAATACTGAGGTAGAGATCGCAAGGGTTGTTGTTACAGAAAATCAAAGGGGTGAAGTATAGTTGAAATTACTACCCTTGGAATTCACAGTAGGTAGGAGGGGAAGCAAATTCAGAGAACCATCCAGAGAATTGAGGTAAAAAGAGTACAGAGGATTGAGGGCTGAAGGTCTAAAACCTAGTGACTCAAAGTGTGGTCCAGGTACAGCATTGACATCACCTATAAACTTGTTGGAAAGGCAGGCTCCCTTGTCTCATTACAAACCTACTAAATCATAATGCGAATTTTAATAAGATTCTAGTTAATTCATAGGTACATTCAAATTAGATTTGCACTGGTCTAGAGGTAACAAAAGCTTAGTACTAGTCTTGTGAGAAATAAAGAAAAATAGAAAGTTGGTCTAATACAGTAAAACACTAAAGTATGAGGCTTCGAAGGTGATCTAAGTATGACACTACTAACAGTAAAACCACAGTAAAGAGGCTAATAATTTGACAACATAAAAAATGTATACCTTCTGTAAAGGAAAACTCAGCATAAATGTTACCTGAAAAATTACAAACTGGAAGAAAGAATTACTAGCTCTTACAAAACCAAGAAAGACATTAATTAGCATCCCACAAACAGAGTAATACAAATGACCAATAAACATAGTAAAAGCTACCAAAGTGGTTAGCAATCAAAGAATTTACAAATTTAAAGGGCAAAATAGTATTATGTTTTGCTTTTCACTAAGAAAGATTTAAAAGATGGCTAGTACTTGGACACGATCTGAAGAAATGGCATTTCTGCTGTTTGAATGGTACTATGAATTGATAACAACACTTCTGGAGGACTATCTGGGAATAGACATCAACATTTAAAGTATGTTCTTCCTTTCTAGGACTATAAGCTATGCAGGTAATTCAAAGAAGTGCTGAATTTATATATGTTACGATCTTTATTAGCACCACTGTTTTTAATTGTAAAAAAAA
>NC_048232.1:43952170-44041601 GCF_002007445.2 Ailuropoda melanoleuca
AGGGGGAGGGGAGGGACAGGAGAGGGGAGGGGCAGAGGGGAAGGAGAGGGTCCGACAGATTATTTCGCTGAGCATGGGGCATGATGCTTGGGCTCCATCTCATGATCCTGAGATCATGACCTAAGGGGAAATCAAGAGTCGGATTCTTAACTTACTGAGCCACCCAGGCGCCCCTAGCTGGAAACATTTTTCACTGTCATGACTAGGAGGATGGTGCCACTGGCATGTAACTGGTAGATGGCAGGGATGCTGCAAAACATCCTACAATGCACAGTACAGGCCCCACGATAAATTATCCAGCCCCAAATGTCCATGCTGAGGTTGAGACACCCTGGGTTAGATAAGGAATATTACATCCATAAAATAAATTATTTTTCAGCCATAATAATGGTGATGTAGATCTGTATATATTGGCTTGGAAAGGTCAACCATTGAATGACAAAAACCCGATTACAAAAGTAAAATGAATGGTAAGATCCCATTTTGGAAAGCAAACAAAAAACTATTCCTAACAGCAAGTTTAAAAGGTCACAAAAATGCTGAGTGGTATGCTCTGGATTGCAGTGTTTTGATTCTCTCTTTTGAATCTTTCTGTATTTTCTAAAAAAAAATTTTCCAGCAAATGTGTTTCTTCTTTTAATCAGAAAAATAAGGTATTTTCATCTAAACACAGAACAGAGCAAAAAGCACAGAAGCATCTGAGATGAACAGTTCTGAATGAATACAATATCAACAATTCTTTGTACTGAATTAGAGAAATGAAGAGTGAAAAAATGAATTACAGAACTGAGGAAGGCCACTGGAAATGGGATATGAAAGAATTGAAAAGGAAGAGAGTAGATCAGTCTTGCTCAAAGACGCTGAAGTTCCCAGAGTTAGTGGCAAGAATTGGAACAGAGGGAAAGACTATAGCTATGGGCTAAATACCTCAACAGAGGTCAACAAGAATAAGAGAAATGTAACTCGATTTTGTGATCTTTAAGCTTTCTTTTTTCTTCTTCCAAAAGTGTCACAAGAAAATAGGAACAACTAAAAGAAATTTTGGAAACCTACAAATTCCACTTGCTCAAAACAACCATTCTTAAAACAAATTTAGGTATCAATCAGTCCTTTAGCATTGCATAGTTGTTTCTATTTCACTATTATATACAGAACACCCATAATCATTCGTAGAGCTAAATCTTTGAGCACATCCTTATCTTCTTAGGATCAATACTTAGATAAGCAATTGCTAGGTAAAAGAGCATGTACATTTTAAAGATTTTAAATATCTTTAAATATTTTAAATAATACCAAGTTGTGCTTCTATAAAATGTCAAAGTATAATTTCAAAATGTTATAAAATAATTCTCATACAAATACAGTTAAACACAGGTCAAGTTTTTAACTACCAAGAAAATCAGCAGTAAACAAAGCTGATTTAAAGAAAGATAAGAGAATTAATGTGTATAGATCAGTATAAGAAAATACTGAAGTCATTCTAAATTATTGCTAAATTAGATAGAAATCTGATTAATGTCTTACAGAACATTAAATTATGACCTTTGGTGCTATCTTCTTTACACAGCAGAAATTACCAATTTTCCACAAGTTAACAACTAAATTTCTTTTTTTTAAGGATGAGTTTTAGCTTATGCTTATTAAAGAAATTGAATCAATAATGAATAACCTTCCCAAACAGAAAGTGTCAGACCCAGGTGGGTTTACTGGTGAATTCTACCAAACATTTAAAGAAGAAATTAAACTAATCCTCTACAAACTCTTTCAGAGGATAGAAGCAGAGGGTACACTTCTTAACTCATTCTGTGAGGTCAGCATGACCCTAATGCTAAAACCAGGTAAAGGCATTATAAGAAAAGAAAACTATATGGGGCACCTGGGTGGCTCAGTCCTTAGGCGTCTGCCTTCGGCTCAGGGCGTGATCCTGGCGTTCTGGGATCGAGCCCCACATCAGGCTCCTCTGCTGGGAGCCTGCTTCTTCCTCTCCCACTCCCCCTGCTTGTGTTCCCTCTCTCGCTGGCTGTCTCTGTCGAATGAATAAATAAAATCTTTAAAAAAAACCAAAACTATAGGGCAATATCTGTCATGAATATAGATGCAAAAATTCTTAACAAATTATTAGTAAATCAAATCCAAGGAAGTATAAAAAAGAATTATACATCATGCCCAAGTAGGCTTTATCACTGGTATGCAAACCTAGTTGAACATTCAAAAATCAATTAATGTAATCCATCACATTCACAGATTAAAAAAAGAAAAACCACACGATCATATCAATAGATGCTGGAAAAGTATTTGACAAAATCCAACACCCATTCGTGATAAAAACTCTCAGTCAACTAGGAATCAAGGGGAACTTTCTCAACCTGATAAAGACTATCTATAAAAAACCTAAACTCACATCATACTTAATGCTGAGAAACTCAAAGCTTTTCCACTAAGATCAGGAACAAGGCAAAGATGTCCCCTCCCATTACTCATTTTCGGTATTATACTGGAAGTCCTTGCTAATACAATAAGGAGAAAAAAAAAAAAAGCAAAGGCATACAACTGAGAAGGAGATATAAAACTATTTTTGTTCACAGGTGATATGATTGTATAGAAAATCCAAAAGAATTGACAAAAAAACTCCTGGAACTGATAAAAGATTATAGCAAGATTGAAGGATACAAGAGTTAACATTACAAAAATCAATTGCTTTCCTATATACTAACAATGAAGAAGTGGAATTTGAAATTAAAAACATAATACCATTTACATTAGCACCCCCCCAAATGAAATACTTAACTATAAAACCAACAAAATATGTACCAGATCTATATGAGAAATGCCACAAAACTCTGATAAACGATATCAAAGAAATAAACAAATGAAGAGATATTCCATGTTTGTGGATAGGAGGAGTCAATATTGTCAAGATGTCAGTTCTTCCCAACTTGCTCTATCGATTCAATGCAATCCCAGTCAAAATTCCAGCAAGTTATTTTGTTGGTATTAACCTGATTTTAAAGTTTATATGGAAAGGCAAAAACCCCAGAATAGCTAACACGATGTTGAAAGAGAAGAATAAAATCGGAGGACTGATGTTATCCAACTTCAAGACTTACTCTAAAGCTACAGTAATCAAAGCAGTGTGATACTGGTAAAGAAGAGATAAATAGGTCAATGGAACAGAATAGAGTCCAAAAATAGACCTCCATAAATACAGCCAACTGATCTTTGACAAAGGAGCAAAAGCAATACAACGGAGCAAAATAGTCTCATAAATGGTACTGGAACAACTGGACATCCACGGGTAAAAAAATATATAGATCTAGATGCAAACCTTACACCCTTCACAAAAATTCATTCAAAATGGGCCATACACCTAATGTAACACTTACAAAGCTATAAAACTCCTAGAAGTTAACATAGAAAAAAGCCTAGATGATCTTGGGTGAGGTGATGCCTTTTGAGATACAACAGCAAAGACATGAATTATGAAAAAGAATTCATAAGGTAGACTTCATTAAAATGAAAAACTTTTGTTTGGCAAACAAATCAAGAGAATTAGAAGATAAGCCACAGGTGGAAGGAAATTACTTGTAAATGCACATCCGATAAAGGAATGTTATCCAAAATATACAAAGAGCTCCTAAAACTCAACAATAAGAAAATAACTTGATTGGAAAATGCGCCAAAGACCTTAACAGCCCCTTCTCCAAAGAAGATATACAGATGGCAAATAAGTGTATGAAATGATGCTTCCCATCATATGTCATCAGGGAAATGAAAATTAAAATAACAATAAGATACCACTACGCACCTATCAGAATAGCCAAAATCTGAAACTCTGAAACACCATGCAGGTGAGGATGTGGACCAACAGGAACTCTAATACATTGCTGGTGGGAGTGTAAAATGGTACAGGTGCTTTGGAAGACAGTTTGATAGTTTCTTACAAAACCAAACAAATTCTTTCCATACCATCCAGTAGTCCTGCTCCACGGTAGTTACCCAAATGGGATAAAAAATTTATGTCCACACAGAAACCCGCACAAGGATGTTTATTGAAGTTTTATTCATAATTGCCAAAACTTGAAAGCAACCAAGATGTTCTTCAGTAGACTGTGGGACCGTCCAGCAATGGGCATATTATTCACTGCTAAGAAGAAATGAGCTATCAAACCATGATGATATATGAACCTCAAGTGCATATTACTAAGAGAAAGAAACCACTCTGAAAAGACTACATACTATATGAGTCCAACTATAGGACATTCTGGAAAAGGCAAAACTATAGAGACAATAAAAAGATCAGTAGTTGCCAAGATGGATGGGCTGTGAGTGGGCAGAGAGCAGAGGACTTTTAGGGCAGTGACGATGATGGATATATGTCATTGCACATTTGTCCAAACTCATAGAACATACAACAATAAGAGTGAACCTTAAGGTAAACTAGGGACTTTGGGTGATTACGATGGGTCAACATAGGTTCATCCTCCATGAAAAAATGTACCATTCTAGCGAGTGATGCTAATAATGCGAGAGGCCCCACATGTGTTGTGGCTCGAGTCCAGGTGTCTCCTGCTATCAGGAAGTAGAGCGTTCCCATGAGAACCTTCATAAGTTTAAATGGCATAAAGCAAAGAAACAATTAGCATTAACTTATATAGAAGATTTTTTGAGCATTCGCAGACCCCCCCCAAAATAACCTCTTTTAGAATTTTCTGATATCTTGGGACACATCTTGTTACCGGATGCACGAAATAAATCAGGATAAAGCATAGATGCTCACAGACACAGTTTCAAGCCATGGAGGCTTGACGCTGAGAGGCTGAGCGTAGTGAGTCTGGTGGGACCACTCTTGCTGCCTGAGGTGCACACTGCTTCTGTAACAGCTTGCTGCAAAGCAAACACTGAGACTAATTTTACTTTTCACCTTTTTCTGTAAAAGTAAAAATCAGAAACAGATACTAATGTAGGCCTTTTTTTTTTTTTTTAGATTTTATTTATTTGTCAGAGAGAGAGGGAGAGAGAACACAAGAAGGTGGAGTGGCAGGCAGAGGGAGAAGTAGGCTCCCGGAGGCGAGCAAGGAGCCTGATGCGGGACTCGATCCCAGGACCCTGGGGAACATGACCCAAGCTGAAGGCAGACACTTAACCGACTGAGCCACCCAGGCACCCTAATGTAGGTCTTTTGTAAAAGCAAAGTGGTGTAATAACTTGAAAAGCAGGAGATATCTGTATATGGGAAATCTCTGTACCTCTTCAGTTTTACTGTAAACTGAAAACTGCTCTAAAAAAATTGCCTTAAAGGTTGCTGGAGGGGAGAGGGGTGGAAGGATGGGGTAACTGGGTGATGGACATTGGGGAGGGTATGTGTTGTAATGAGCAGTGGATATTATATAAGATGGATGAATCACAGACCTGTACCCTTGACACAAATAATACATTACATGTATTGAATTAATTGAATTTAAATTTTAAAAAAACTGCCTTAAAAAAGACAAATTTTCTTGAAATTTCACATGTAAAATGATGTCTTTTACTAATGCCACTCACTAATTCTTTCTGCTGCTTGCGGCTTCCTATATAGCTGAGAGGGGTTGGTATTTATGTTAAGTCTGACTCTTCCGGTATCTCTCTCAGCACTGTACCTACCTCTTGCAAACTAGCTCCCCCCAAATCAGATCTATCCTTCCACCAAAACTGGATTTGTTATTATTTGATAAACACCAAAGAAGAAAGCGACTTTACAATGTGGTAGAATAGAAAGATTATAATATTTAGCAAAGGTTATAGAAGTCGTTAGTGAAAAGCTAGATGGTTTTCATGAAGGTCCAAAATTTGATCCTACCCTTGACTACCAAGGAGTGATATCTAAACAGTGGGACCCAGAAATTTAAAGAACACAGCTTAACTGAAGCATTCTGTTTTTTTGTTTTTTTTTTTTAAGATTTTATTTATTTAGTTGACAGACAGCCAGCGAGAGAGGGGACACAAGNTTTTTTTAAAGATTTTATTTATTTATTCGACAGAGAGACAGCCAGCGAGAGAGGGGACACAAGCAGGGGGAGTGGGAGAGGAAGAAGCAGGCTCATCATGGAAGAGCCTGATGTGGGGCTCGATCCCACAACACCGGGATCACGCCCTGAGCCGAAGGCAGACGCTTAACCGCTGTGCCACCCAGGCGCCCCTGAAGCATTCTCTTTAAAACAAGAGCTCTGTAGTCTGTGCTGTACCTATTTTTGTTTTGTTTTATTTTGTTTTAAGAACTACAAATCTTTTTAACAAGCATTTCTCTAGGGATAGCGATTGTGTTTTCTATTTGCTATGGAAGCTATCTATCAAAATCCAAGCAAAGTAGTTCTTTTATCTTGGATGTGTAACTGTAAATATGTTAGCATTCCTTTGGGAGGTTCATAAAGAATTTATGATAAAGTTCTGAATCTTAGAATTTTCTATTTTTTAAAAAAAGTTGTTTATTTATTTATTGGGGGAGAGAGAGAGAGAGCACGATTGGAGGGAGGGGCTGGGCAGGGAAGAATCTCAAGCAAACTCCCCACTCAGCTCAGAGCCCCACTCAGGGCTTGATCTCATGACCCTGAGATCATGACCCAAGCTGAAACCAAGAGTGGGACACTTAACCGACCAAACCACCCAGGCACCCCTGAATCCTAGAATTCTTGATGACACACAGAAAAACATAAAAAGACTGGGACACCTGGGTGGCTCAGTCGGTTAAGTGTCTGCCTTTGGCTCAGGTCATGATCCCAGAGTCCTGGGATCAAGTCCCACATTGGGGTCCCTGCTTAGCAGGGAGCCTGCTTCTCCTTTTCCCTCAGCCCCTCCCCTTGCTCGTGGTGTCTCTCTCTTTCTCTCTCTCAAAAATAAATAAATAATAAATAAATAAATAAATAAGTAAGTAAAAGGACTGAAAAATGCTATTTAAGTCATCAAAAAGCACAGCATAGTTCCTAGAAGAGTATGACAAAACATAAGCATGACTGTAAAGGCATCTACCATTATCGTTCTTTCCATGGTCTCTCTTCAGCACTGTTACCCTGGGAGTAGACCTATCTGTAGGTCTGCCCTACTCTCTTATTATCTTTCATTCACTCACTCATTCCTTTATCAAATATTTATTGCTTACTCTGTGCCAGGCGCTGGGATATTGCCTAGGGATGACAACTGTGAACAAGACAGGCCAGATCCTTGCCCTCATGTAGCTTACATTCTGCAAGAGCCCAAATTCCCCAAAAGAGAACATCACATGTTCTCAGAAACCTGTGATCTTTCTTGGGAGCTGGCTTGACATGGCTTTCTGCTTGNTTTTTTTTTTTTTTTTTTTTTTTTTTTTTTTTTTCTGCTTGTTATATCTTATCCTTAGTGGCGTGGACCACATTCTACACTGCATAGCACGACCTTCTTTGCTCAACATTTTCTCTACTTACTGAGAGTGAGGCAGAATTATATTTTAATCAGATCAAAATTTGATCCAATGCTCCAGTAGGTCCTAACACACCATTTGAGAACCACTGTCAGGAAAAATCTAAACAAGTGTGAAATTTAATTTAGTCCAGAAAGATATCTCTAGAGTGAGTGAGTGAAGCATCATGTTATAATTTCTTATTTCCTCCATGGCACCTAGGTCAGTGCTCAGTACATGCTTGTTGATTTATAAATGTTACTCTAGGAAGGACAGAACATCACCATATTATACATAATAATGAATTGCCAAAAACTGTGTCTGGGGAGCCAGACTACCCAAGTTTAAATCTTAGCTCTGTCACTTAACTATGTGGCCTTGAGCTTGTCACTTAATCTCTGTTTTCACACCGTTATCTGTAAAATGGGGCTAATCATGGTATCGATCTTACAGGGTGATAGGGAACTTACAGGGGTGCATATATTTAACAGGTTACTATAAGCTAAGAGCTTATAACCAACAGCGGTATATTGGAAATGCTTTATAAGCCCCAAACTAAAACTATTGTTATTATTATTACCACCTAGCAAAAGTGAACAAAGCAGAAAGGAATACAAGGTCCAATACATGTTTCTGTTTTTCTTTTATTTCTCCATGCTAGCATCTTCCACATACTGCCAACAGTGGAATAGATCTTTATCAATTGGGATAATTTACTCTCAGGGAGCAATTGTTAGGACAATGACTTTTTCTCTTAAAAGCTTGGTATTTGAACACAAAAGTAATACTTTTCCTACTATGCTTTACATATATGATAGATTAGAAAGAAAGCTTCCTGGGCCTAATAAGGCAAATTTCCAAAGCCCAGATAGTAACATTTAGCAGCATTTAATCTGGTCATTACATTATGTAGATATCAAATGATCTGATTTAAGAGCAGATGATAAATGTACTCTTGTCTCTTTAGGAAATGGTGTAATTGCTGAATTCTATTTTCTTTCTTCCTTTTTTTTTTTTTTTAAAGATTTTATTTATTTATTATTTGAGAGACAGATTGAGAGAACGAGTGGGAGGAGGGGCAGAGGGAGAAGCAGATTCCCCCTGGAGCAGGGAGCCCAATGAAGACTTGATCCCCTGGGATTATGACCTGAGCCAAAGGCAGACACCCAACCTACTGAGTCACCCAGGCACCCTGATGGATTAATCACATAATTCTAGGCAATGGGAAAAGAAAGGAATAAAGTCCAAATGTAGTTGAGGTGTGCCTTTATATGAGTTGGTACTCAGGCTACCAGACTGCCTTAGACACTGTTGGAAAAGAGTTGCCTTTTACCAGGTAGGAGCTAATTGCCCCAAGGTCTTCGGAGAGCTGCTTAGATCAGCTACGTGTTGCCTTGCCCAAACCAAACGTTCTTGGACAGTCCTCACAAACTCTTGGTATTTATAGTTAAAATGTCCCCTGGCGGGGCGCCTGGGTGGCTCAGTCATTAAGCGTCTACCTTGGGCTCAGGGTGTGATTCTAGGGTCCTGGGATCGAGCCCCACATCAGGCTCCTCCGCTAGGAGCCTGCTTTTTCCTCTCCCACTCCCCCTGCTTGTGTTCCCTCTCTCGCTGGCTGTCTCTCTCTCCGTCAAATAAATAAATAAAATCTTTAAAAAAAAAAAGTCCCCGNCACTCCCCCTGCTTGTGTTCCCTCTCTCGCTGGCTGTCTCTCTCTCCGTCAAATAAATAAATAAAATCTTAAAAAAAAAAGTCCCCTGGCCATTTTTTCTTCCTTGAGTGCTTTTATTGATAAGCCCCCAGTGAGGCCCAGAGTTTCTAAAACCTTTGGAAATTCCTAAGTGATGAGAGTTTAAAGGTGTCTCTTATTATGTTAATTAGGTGATTTTTTTGGACTACATCTAAGGAGGGGGCTAGCTGCCAGGAGAGCCAAACATGTGATTAGAAGTTTGGAACTTTCACCAAAGGAAAAAAGACAATCTCTTCAACAAATGGTGTTGGGAAAATTGGACAGCCACATGCAGAAGAATGAAACTGGACCATTTTTTTATACCATACACAAAAATTAACTTATAATTGGGTAAAAGACCTAAATGTGAGGAATGCCTGGGTGGCTTAGTCAGTTTAGCATCTGCCTTCGTCTCAGGTCATGATCCTGGCATCCTGGGATGGTGCCTGCGTTGGGTTCCCTGCTCAGGAGGGAGTCTGCCTCTCTCTCTCTCTCCATCTGCCTGTCCTCCAGCTCATGCTTTCTCCCCCTCTCTCAAATAAATAATTAAATAAAATCTTAAAAAAAAAAAAAAGAAAGAAAGACCTAAACGTCAGACAGGAATCCATCAAAATCCTAGAGGAGAACATAGGCAGCAACCTCTCCGACCTCGGCTGCAGCAACTTCTTGCCTAAACACGTCTCCAAAGTCAAGGGAAAAAAGGCAAAAATGAACTATTGGGACTTCATCAAGATAAAAAGCTTTTGCATAGCAAAGGAAACAGTCAACAAAACCAAAAGACAGTCTATAGAATGGGAGAAGATATTTGCAAATGTCTTATCAGATAAAGGGCTAGTTTCCAAAATCTATAAAGAACTTATCAAACTCAACACCCAAACAACCAACAATCCCATCAAGAAATGAGCAGAAGACATGAACAGACGTTTTTTCCAAAGAAAACATATAAGTGGCCAACAGACACATGAAAAGATGCTCAACATCGCTCAGCATCAGGGAAATACAAATCAAAACCATGATGAGATACCACCTCACACTGGTCAGAATGGCTGAAGTGAACAATTCAGGAAACAACAGATGTTCGTGAGGATGTGGAGAAAGGGGAACCTTCTTACGTGGCTGGTGGGAATGCAAGCTGGTACAGCCACTCTGGAAAGCAATATGGAGGTTTCTCAAAAAGTTAAAAATAGAGCTACTCTATGACCCAGCAATTGCACTACTAGGTATTTACCCAAAAGATACAAACATAGTGATCCAAAGAGGCACCTGCACCCCAATGTTTATAGCGGCAATGTCCACGAGAGCCAAACTATGGAAAGAACCCAGATGTCCATTGACAGATGAATGGATAAAGAAGGTGTGGTGTATATATATATATATATAATGGAATATTATTCAGCCATCAAAAAAATGAAATCTTACCATTTGCAATGACGTGGATGGAACTAGAAGGTATTATGCTAAGTGAAGTAAGTCAATCAGAGAAGGCCAATTATCACATGATTTCACTCATGTGGAATTTAGGAAACAAAACAGAGGGTCATAGGGAAAGGGAGGGAAAAATAAAATAAGATGAAATCAGAGAGGGAGACAAATCATAAGAGACTCTTAACTCTAGGAAACAAACTGAGGGTTGCTGGAGGGGAGGTGGGTAGGGGGATGGGGTAACTGGGTGATGGGCATTAAGGAGGACATGTGATGTAATGAGTACTGGGTGTTATATGCAACTGATGAATCACTAAACTCTACCCCTGAAACTAATAATACACTATGTGTTAGTTAATTGAATTTAAATACAATACAATTAAATTAAAAAAATAGAAAGTTGGAACTTTCAGTCCCACCTCCTTGGTTAGAGGGAGATGGGGCTTGGAGGTTGAATCAGTGACCAATGACTGATGACTTAATCAACTGTGTCTAAGTAATGAATGTAAAACCCCAAAAGGACAGGGTTTTGAGAGGTTCCGGGTTGGTGAGCACGGTGGAGATTCAGAGAGAGTGGCAAGTTTGGAAAACTGCTTTGGGAGAGCCAGTGCAGCCAGGACAGCCCCTCGAAGTACAGTTTTTTGGGAAGTCCCAGAAAAATCAGGCATGAGATCGGACAGCTGACCTAGGCAAGGCCCCTCCCCCCTCCACTTAAGAATTATGGGATGCAGTTGGCATGGAAATAATCACCGAAGGCATTAATATACTACGTAATGTTATGTGATATATTCGTGTTATAAATATTGAGTTTCAGCAGCGCACATCTTATTTTGTCATCTGTAACAGTAAGGCGACCGGGAGAGGCAGTGAAGGCAGGCTCGTATCGGGCAGGGCAGGGCAGGGCACCGGGGCACAAGCGGCAGCTCAGAGACGTCGTCGCTTCCCTGCTGACTCACACGGTCCGCATGGCACAGCAGCTGGGCCCTCCGCTCCTGAGGTCCTGCCAGATCTCCTCCTTCAGCCTTTGTGAGCCCAGGGCCAGGCGTGGTGTGTTTACCCCAGACAAAGGTGCCTACTGCTTCTGGAAGTCATCCTCACGTGGATATGAGGCTTGGAGGCAGGGAGATACCAGTGTGGGCTGCAGCGGGTGTCCACAGCTCCAGCTTGTCCTTGCTTTCTCCTACTCTCCTTCCAACTGTCTGCTCTGCACACTGCAGGCCCAGCACCAGATGCAGAAGCAATAGCCTTACACAGACCATTTAATGAGCTCCAACAACGACTCTTTCAAGGTCCAGTTCTTAAAACAAATGCCTCACTCTGTATCACTCCTGGTGGTTCTATTTCTCTGACTGAACTCTGACTGACATAGGGAGTTAAACGTATAGACTTAGGGGTCTCACAACCTGATGGAACCACTTGCAGCTGTGTGACCTTAGGCAACGTCCTCAACCTCTCTGAGCCTTCCTTTTCCCATCTGTTAAATGGGAACACTAATCCTTTCCTTCTAGAATTGTCGTGAGATTATAAGTGAAAATCGCTTAACAATGCCTAGCCTTCAACAGCATTCTACACTTTTCTTATTGCCAGGTTTGGGGAATATAATGGAGAAGGCTAGCAGGTCCCTTTTCTGATCAGGCTGGGGGTCTAGTGAGGGATACAGGCAAGTTAGCAAGAGTGTTGTAAGTACAATGTGGTAAGTATTCCTATAAGGGGAAGAAAGAACAGTAAGGGAGGACTGGCTTAGTTTGGGTGGTGAGTGGGAGGCGGGGTGAGGTATGTCAAGGAAGGATTCCCAGAGGAAGTAGCATTTAGACTGAGACCCAAGGACAAGTAGAAGTCCTTAAGCATTCTGAGAAGAGGGCACTGCGTGTGCAGACCTGAGAGACAACCGAGAGCCCGTGACTGTCATCATTGTTTGAGTTGGTTAGATATGCCCCGTGCTGCAGGTCTTGAGCCAGAGCAGGGAAAGGGGGTGGACCTGGAAAGTGGATAAAACCCAGAACTGCACAGCCTTACCGGGAGCCTGGAGGCCTAATCAGAAGTCAACTGGCCTGGCCATGAGGTGCCTCTAGACTGCGAGAGGAAGTAGAAAGTACTTTTAGGGTTGGGTCCTAGCAAGCAAATGTGACTTTCTTTATAAGAAGAGGAAAAGGAAGAAGAGCAGAAAAAAAGGAGCCCGACACCATGTGCTATATAACGGGCCAGTGAAGGCCACAGGCAGGGCCGTGTGAGGAGGGAGAGGAAGCTGGAGTCCCGTGAGGGGTATTTGCTGAACTGGAACTCGGCAGAGCCTCTCCTTGACTGGTGTGCCCCCCGTTGCTACAGCATGGAGGTTACTTGGTGGGGAGGGGGCAAAAGGCTTTTATACACAAGTGAGAAGGAGGGTGTATCTTCTTCAAGTGTCAGTCTTACTTAAAGATTATTTTTGGGGAAAAGGCCTATCTTATTTTAAAAATGTATCCAACAGATATATTATGGAACAGTATGCAAATATCTTTTTTTCTTTTTTTAGGATAAAATATAAGCTTCCAAAGAAATGTCACAGTTGAGAACTATTTCCTGCTTTTCCCTCAGATCCCAGTTAGCGAGTCCAAGGTCCCTCTGTTCTGACGTTGGGTGTGCTCGGGGGGACAAAGAACTTGACCAGAAGCTGGTCAACAAGCACCAGGGTAAGGCCCAGGTGAGAGTCAGGCCTGACCTTGCTTTTCCCTGCAGGCTAGTTCTTACCAGCTCCCACCTCTGGGACTGGCTACACGATGTGGGGCCCTGTGCAAAATGAAGTGAGGTCGTTTGTTCAAAGACCAGTAAGAATTTCAAGACGTGAAGCCAAAAGCCCTGAGTAATGGTGCAAGTCCCACACTCACGAAGCTGGTTCCACTTCTCTCCCTTCTACCAAACACACACCTGGGACACTCACCTTCAGCTGAGACACCAGTTGAAGAGAGGGAGGAGAAGGGGGAAGAGAGAGAGAGCACTTTCCCCCAGTTTGTCCTATCTATAGCCTTTCACACCTCCCAGGGTCTTTGCCTTCTCTGAATGGTTGAAAAGAGGGTGGCCAGGGCAAGACTCCACAGATGTTCCATGTTGTCAGTTAGACCTTGATGGTGGCCTGTGTTTCCTCATGAAAGTAAGTAGGAAGGCAAACCATTTGTGGCTACCCATGTGCACCTCCTCTGGGCTTACAGATAGATGGGTCAGGAGAACGTGAGGCTTGAGCTCGGCTATCTGTATGATATCGTGGTCTAGGTGCATGATAGCTGAGGTTGGATGGCTGGGTATCTTCATCCAAGCCACTATTCCTCAAGTAGATAAAGTCAGTCAGGGGAGATAGGTACTAGTTCATAGAAAACAGTTTCTTCTGCATGTTATCACTGTGAGAGCCAGCCCAGGACACTGATACACATTGCTGCTCCAGAATATTTGGCTTCATGTTAGATCAGGAACTCAAGGCAGTACGCTTCATGGGATTGGGCAATGAAGAGCCTCCTTCAGCATGCATCTCTTCTTTCCTCTTTAAAGGATCTCCTTATGTGGTCAAAAATCTTAGATTTCTCACCCCCCTCCTTTCTAAAGTTTTAAAGACACTTGTCTTTCTGTATTTTAAATTCACTCGTTTATTCATTTATTGTCTCAAGTGCCACTATGGCCTGGACGTCTGTGTCCCCCCAAAATTCAAATGTTGAAAACCTAAGTCTAAGGTGAGGCTATGAAGAGGTGGGATCTTTGGGAGGGACTTAGGTCATGAGGGTGGAGCTCTCATGAATGAGGTTAATGCTCTAATAAAAGAGACCCCACAGTGCTCACTCACAGCCCCTTCCGCCATATGCAGATACAACAAGGAGCTGGCTGTCTCTGGACCAGGAAGCTTTCACCAAACACCAAATCTGCTGACACCATATCCTTAACTTCTCGGTCTCCAGAACTGTGAGCAATTTCTGTTTCTAAGTGAACCAGTAGTTGGTATTTTGTTATCACAGCCCGAACAGACTAGGACGAGCGACTTCTGCGTCTAGGTGTTGGCTTACAATGGTAATCCTGAGAGACTCAGTCCCTGCCCCTGTTTGGTGGCAGACTGGTGGTGATAGAATTCTTGCTAGCTTTTTGAAGGCAGGAACTGCTTATGACTCATCCTTGTGTCTCCTTCAGCAGTCATCACAGCCCCTTCCCCTTACCATCTGCATCGTCAACAAAAGTAGTTGTTGAATTCAATGGAATAGATGCCATTTCAGTAGCACGTTGTGACAAGTGAAAAAAGTCTGTCACAACTCTAGACAAATATTTTGCTAGTTTGAGGATTAGTTATAATATGAATGCCTTAACCACAGAAGTCAATACCATGTGTTTATGGTAGCTTTGTTAGGATTACAACATAGAAATTCATCAGGCATAAGTTATTCCCAGTCAGGTTTTCTATTTTTGTTAGCCTTTTTACAATTGCTTTTATTAGTTATTCCTTCATGATGTCTTGGAGAGCTACCCCATAAAATTATTAATGCTGGCTATTTGGCAGTTCTTTTAGGACATCGCAAGATTTATGAGCTATGTAGATGACAATGAAAGCTTCACAGCATTATTTTTGTTGCATATTTTCTCTGTGCCACATAGTTTAGAAAAAATAAAACACCTTTAAGAATATTATATGCTCCAGCACAGCTTTGTGGGGTGTTGCCTAAGCTTGAGAAGTATGCACCTGTATTTCTTCAATCCCCTCACTCTGTTCCTATCACTCTGAAACTGCCCTGTCAAGATAGCCAAAGAACCCCAATGGCCACTTCTCAATGGCTCCTTTGCTGACTTCTCTGCTTATCCTCTAAGCAGTGGTGTTCTTGACTCCTCATCTTCTCCATGTATCCTGTCTTTAGATAATCTCATCCAACCCCATGTCTTAGAATTCCATCTATATGCCAATGACTCCCAAGTTTAAATTTTTATCCCTGACCTCTCCTCCATGCTCCAGACTTACATGGCTAAATGTTCACATGACAATTCTACTCAGATGTCTAAGAGACATCTCACACTCAATATTTTTTGAAGGTGTGACTCTTGATTTCCCCCTTACAACCTGCTCCACCAAACCCTTCCCCGGTTTTTCCATCTCAGAAAATGACACTATTATAATTCAGTTACTCAAACTCAAACCAAGGAATCATCCTTGACTTCTCTTTCCTTTCCTCACTGCCATATGCAATGTGCCAGCAAATTCTGTTGACTCTATCTCCAAGTATATGCTGACTTTGCTGCTGACACCTCTACAGGTGCCATCCTGACCCAAACCACCATCATCTCTGTTCCCTGTCTGGCATCTAGAGTCAAGTCACAACCCAAATGCCAGAAGGTTGTTTTAAAACCCAAGCAGAATACGTCATTTCCCTGCTTAAAACACTCCGGTGGCTTCTAGTCACACTTAGAAACAAACCCGAAGACTCCTCCTGGCCTCTAAGACTCCACTGGCCCTTGCCTACCTCTCCCCTCTCATCTCCTTTGGTAATTCTACATGCTACCCACAATACCCTGGAACACACAGAGCTACCTCTCACCTTAAGGCCTTTGCATTAGCTCTTCCCACATGTCAGACATGTTCTTTTTCTAGATCACCCCATGTCATCCTTCTTATCATTCAGGTCTCAACTTTAATGTCATCTCCTCAGAGAGGCCATCTTTGACCACTCAGCTGTAGCCCCCAGCCCATGTCCTGGTGGTCACTTCTCTTCACATCATCATGTCTTATTTTCATCATAGTGGTTATCATTACCAAATGTTTCCTTATTATTGTTCATAGATTTATGTGGGGAACATGCCTAGAATGTAAGTTCCATGAGAATCGGGATCCGATCACCTTGTTTAATGTTGTATGCCCTGGCACAGGCTAGGTCCTTAGTATGTGTTTGACATTGAATAAAGAAATTATTAAGTGTCTTTTACAAAGAGCCAGTCCTGTCCATAGGCTGTTACCTAAATAAAGAGACTCAGAGGTATTTCAAACTCCCAGTTGCATAGCCATAATTTCAAATTTCACAGTCACTCCATTGCCACTGTCCTGAAATATTGTTATAGTAAAAAAACAAAACAAAACCCCAAAACAGACTGCTACCTTGTTAATACATTAATTCATCAAAACATGAGCCTGAGATAGAAATTAGATTATTTTCATTTTGGAAATCAGAAGAAGTGGGACCAAGAACAAGTAAATTATAATGGAAGTGTGCAAGAGAGAATATGAAAAGTTGTCTACCTGGGGGTGCTGCCCAATAAGGACAGATACGGGTGAAAAATTAGCTGGTGGGAGGAGCTTGATCCCTGAGAGGCCATAATTGGAGAGAGGGTGAAGAGAGGGTTTGCTGAGTACTTTTCACGTGCCAGCATTATTAGGTGACTTAAGGATAGGAGGAAGTAAAACACAGACTTTGGACGTCAGTGCCTTTTGAGAAAGCTGACTTATGCTGATTTTTGATGAGGAAGGATAATCATGCTTAATAAATAGGCACAAACATTTCAGTTCTCTCATATCCCCAGTCTTCTCTTCTAATATCAGTTTATATCTCTACAAGCAAAAATCAGTTAGCTTTGGGCTTTATAAAATTCATTAAAACACAAATGTAAAAGTAAATGTTACTTTGCTGATTTGCAATGGATTCTGGCAAGAATTCCCAGATAAACATACAAATACATTCTTTGTTCATTTCCACGAACAGCCTTTTTATAGCTTTTGAGACCTGGTCTAAATCAGTTACCATAAGAATTAGTGTTTCTGATAGGTGTTGGCCTTGTAAAACTGGAAAAAAAGGAATCATATTTTCTATAACATATGAATGCACAAGTGATTCATTCTTTGGCTCAGGATGGAAACTTTTTTTGGCATTCTTGATTCATCTTTCTGCATTAGCTTCACAGATTTTTCTCAATAAGATGTAGACACTGGATAGACTTCATTCACAAGGAAACACCAAGATAAATGGAGTGACTGATATCCAGCAATTTGAAACTTGTAAATATTTATGAGAAAATTATATCTGTCTTTGTGAGGATTTCTGTTTGAAACTTGTATGTAACTATTATGTGCTCTAGATTCTCTTTAAATTGTGGATTCTACTGTTAGTATTGCCATGCTACATGGTAAAATCACTATGAAAATTTTGTATAATATAGCTACATTGAATCTTGAATAAAAGGGACAATCCGGCTTCTTTACTCATATAACCCTTCTCCCAACTGAGCCTAGAGCATCACATTTTTCAATCAGTAACCCAAGTTCTAGACCAGCTAGATAATTTCTGGGGCCCAGTGTAATGTGAAAATGTGGGGCCTTGGGTGCCTGGATGGCACAGTTGGTTAAGCGTATGCTTTTGGCTCAGGTCATGATCCCAAGGGCCTGGGATCAAGTCCTGCAGTATTGGGCTCCCTGCTCAGTGGGGAGTCTGCTTCTGCCTCTCCCTCTCCCCCTGCTTGTGCTCTCTCTCTGCATGCTCTCTCTCAAATAAATAAAATCTTAAAAAAAAAAAAAGAAAACGTGGGGCCCCTTGTTAAAAAATTAATAATTAAAAAAAAATTTCAAGATGGCAATCCAGCAATCACACTTCTGGGTTTTTACTCAAAGAATGCAAAAATCAAAGGGATACATGCATCCCTTATTTACAATAGCCAAGATTTGGAAGCAGCCCAAGTGTCCATTGATTGATGATTGGATAAAGAAGATGTGATATATAGAATGGAATATTACTCAGCCATAAAAAGAATGAAATCATGCCATTTGCAACGACACGGCTGGAGCCAGAGTATAATGCTAGGTGAAATGAGTCAGAAAAAGACAAATACCTATGATTTTACTCCTATGCGGAATTTAGGAAACAAAACAAATGAGCAAAAGGAAAGAAAGAGAGAGAGAGAGAGAGAGAAACCAAGAAATAGACTCTTAACTACAGAGAACAAACTGATGATACCAGAGGAGAGGTGGGTGGGGGATGGGTTAAATAGGTGATGGGGGGATGGGTTAAATAGGTGATGGGGATTAAGGGGTGTACTTGTTGTGATGAATAACAGGTGTCATACGGAATTGTTGAATCACTATATTGTATACCTGAAACGGATATAACACTGTATGTTAACTAGCTGGAATTAAAATTAAAACTTAAAACACAAAAACGGTTTCAAGGTGGCAACAGCAAAGCATTAGGCCCAGCATGGGGCTTTCTAAGTATGGACGCCTCATGGGTCATAGGACATAGGTCTTGAGCCCAGGAAGCTCTGAACATATCTTTCCCTGTGTGCAGCACAGGTAAGAAGAAAAACACACTTTCATTTAAGCATGCTATAACCTATAGCAACTGAGGGAGGGAAATCAAATTGTTTATGTAATTGTGATATTCAAGTAAGAAAAAATAGAATTTTAAAACAATCTGCTAGTGTAAGGGTTTCTCCTGACAAGTCTTCTGATTTAAACTGGAACTTTAGTAAGTGCTTCAAAATCACTTTAGAGTATTACGCCCAAATATTTACTTGTCCGTGAAAATATTTTAATGCTTCCCCTCTGGTCTAGTGGTTCCCAGACCTGGCTGATCATCATAAATATTTTGAGACCATTTAAAAAACACAGATTTCTAGGCCAACTGTGGACCTAGGTTGCCAGTGATAAAGTATATAAAAAATCCATCCACCCATCCATCCATCCATCCTTTTTTGGCCTACTTATCTTGACTTAAGTAGAGGTTCTGCAACCCAGTATTGGGAACTATCATCCTCAGCAAAAATTAGGAGAGTTTAATTTCAACTTACCAGAATGATCTAGCCATTCCCAAATAGAATGCTGTGGGACACTGGCCAGGAGGACTGCGTGTAAAAGTGTCAGCAGGACAGGAAGCGTTATGAGAAAAAGAATGTAAATATAGTCTTCTGAACATTTGTATATTTTTATTTTAAAAACAGCCATATAAGCTAGAATGCTATCATAAGTATACTTAAATCAGTAAACCTTTAAGATGTTAGATTATTTTTAATATTGTGTCTCATGGTTTTTTTTATAGGTTTTCAAGATTTTTTTAGTTGTGGTAAAATACATAATATTTACCATCAGAACCATATTTAAGTCTACAGTTCAATAGTGTTAAATATATTCACATCATGGTGCAACCAATCTCCAGAACTTTTTCATCTTGCAAAACGGAAACTCTTTACCCATTAAAAATATCTCATTTCTCCCACTCCAGCCCTTGGCAATCTTCCTTCTACTTTCTGTCTCAATGAATTTGATTACCCTAGATACCTTCTATGAGTGGAATCATATAAAGTATTTGTCTTTTTGTGACTGGCTTTTTTAACCTAGCACAGGGTCCTCAGAGTTCATCCATGTCATAGCATGTGTCCGAATTGCCTTCCTTTTTTAAGGCTGAATAATATTCCATCCTATGAACATGCTACATTTTATTGATCCACTCATCCGTTGATGGATACCTGGGTTGCTAGTCTTTGCAAGGTCCAAAAGACCTTACCAAGACATTGCTCCAAAACAAGCAGTGTTCTCCCCAAAAAGAATTCTACTGAATAACATTTGTCCATTGTTACCAATAGCAAATTTGTGGTTTGGCTGCCACGTTAAAAAAAAAAGTAAGTCAAGCCATCGTTAGGTAAAGCATCACTACTGTTTGAGAAAGGTAACATCATCTGAGAGTTTCAGGGTCCCCACTGAAAAATGCTGTCTAAATGGTGATCTTGACTTGTCTTTGCAGCTCATTTGCACGTGGTAGCTTGGAAGCAGCAGAATTAATAGAAGGTTTAACAACGAAGGTCTTGATTTTGAAGACCATTTTTCTTGTCGATGTGACTTCATGGAAAAATGAAGTTCATCAAGTTCATGTAAAGTCAGCTGGAACCTTTATATACATGTGGTAGAATTGAGGAAATCCATGAACTTCCCATAAACATCCTGAATGAGCTGTGTTAGGGAGCTCCTGGCCTTCCAGTCAGTTCCCTAGCTTCCCTTTCCTTCCACCTCATCCTCTTTGATCAGAAATATATGCGGCTTCAGTCCTGTATGAGGCTTTTGTTTGCTTTCTGTAAAGGAAAAAAATAAGAAGAGAAGGTGTGACTCATTGGGGGGCAGAAGAACAAGGAAGAATGAGTGAGGAAGTGTCAGATCAGAGATCCAGAAGAAGCATGTTCAAGACTTAAGGTAAGTGAACAGACACATCTAATGTTTGCATTGACAAATGGGACCAAAGAGAGACTGTTGAAGAAAACTGGCAGAAGTTTAAAGCATGAAATGGAAAGAAAGAAGACAGATAATCAGCTTTTTGCTTCTATTTCTTGAGCTGAGCCAATCTGGATATAGACCTGCTCCCACAAGTCTACAAACCAATGTGGAGAAGTTGATTAAAAAAAAACATTAAATGCAGAAACTCCCAGACCTCTATCCTTACTCAGCTCCCAGAATCGGACAGTTTCCTACGCCTTATCCTCCAGGTAGGAGATTGTAAGGGTCTTCTTGGAGTCCAAAGGGAAATACTTAAAAATACTAATATGGGGGGTAGAGGATGGGGAGGAAGAGAGTCAGCAAAAAATCCACCCATATTACCCTGGACCTAGAGTGAAGATCACAATTACTAAGCCTCTCTCTTGAACTTCCAAACAGTTTTTAGTCTCCCATTCTTAGTTGGGGGTGTTAGTAAGCAAAATAGACAAAAGCCCTGTTCTCTATGAGCTAATTACATCCTAATGAGGGAGCAGAAGACAAATGGGTAAAATATTATATAGTATTTTAGAGAGCCATAAATGCTTTGGATAAACTTGTGGGGCGGTGGTTATGAAAAGGCATTTCGGGAGGGTATTGCCATAGTAGGTGACATTTGGGTTGGGAGGGAAATCACGTGCATCTCCTCAGCCTGCCATCTTCCCACAGCAGCTCTGCCTCTGAACCACTTTCGTTTTCTGAGAGACTCGCCTGCACCAGCCCTCAGCCCCTCCTGTGTTCAGTTCCCTTGATCTGGGCCATGGCCTCCTCGTTCCACCTGCTGTTCCACTCCTGTCAGAATGAGATTTGGGGTTGTGCTTAAAATTAACTGGGTTAGCCTCACCTATTTATTTGTATTTGCATAATCAATGCAACGAGGAAAAAGCTTCAGGTATTTTCCTTATGCCAAGAAATCCAGCAGCATTTTATACTGGTGGAGTTCATTCTATCAGCCTCCACGAGGTCTCTCCTGGTTCATTATCACAAGGCTGGTGAACTAGTTTAACCTCGGATGACAAACAGTTTACGACACCGGGCGAAGACACAGATTCTCGGCGGCAGCAGCGCTCTAACATGTAGAATGCCGTTCTGCAGGACAGTCACCGTCTCCAGGGAATGAATCAACAGGTCGCCTATAAAAACACACCTCTGAGTGTTGCAGGAGCACTCTTTGCCCTTCTTAGTAAACAAGGAGAAACCTAACTTTATGATCATAAGATCATATGATCCTTATAGATCTACCTTTACTGGGAACACGTGTGTAAACCTTCTCTAACCTTCTTCTTTTTTTTTTAAGATTTTCTATTTATTTGACAGAGATAGAGACAGCCAGCGAGAGAGGGAACACAAGCAGGGGGAGTGGGAGAGGAAGAAGCAGGCCCATAGCGGAGGAGCCTGATGTGGGGCTCGATACCGCAACGCCGGGATCACGCCCCGAGCCGAAGGCAGACGCCTAACCGCTGCGCCACCCAGGCGCCCCTTCTCTAACCTTCTGTATGTTTTCGAACAGAGGGTGGTAACTAACCCAGTGCTCCACGAAGGTAAAAGCGCCTTCCGTCACAATGTGAAGTTTCTCGCTTAGCACCACTGAGACGCTGATGGTCTCAGCTATGATTTTAAACGAGGGTAAATCCAGAAATTTGGAAGTTCCAATCATTTTATTTCATGCTGTATACCTCAGCTTGGTCAGCATTCCTTCAGGAAGCCTTCCCTGATCCCCTGAGAAGGGGGTACTCCCCCATCATATACTTATCACGTGGTGATTGTCTTTGCCTATTTCCCAATTTTGAAGACTCCAGTAGACCGGACACTTCTGAGAGCAGAATCTAAATTTCTCTTTTTCTCAGTTCAGTCCCCAGGGCCCAATACAAAGGCCGGCCTCTGCAGGCACAGAATAAACATTTGTTGAGCAAATGATTAAAATTATAAGTGAACAAAAAACTCAACATCATGATAGGGCATTAAATAGTTCACATACCTTAAATCTCAGCAATTGTTCACTATTAAGTGAACACTAAGATGTTCATTTGGATTTAAAATAACATTGAACATGCTCGATTAAAAAGTTAAATGTTGAACTCTGTTCCAATGTCACTTTCTCAGCGGTGCCTACTCGAAACATCCTGAGACTGTACCTGGGTCACTCGCCCTCTCTTAACCCTCCTGCTTTTCATGGTGCTTACAGACCCCTGACAATGTACATCATCTGTCTTCGTGTTCTATGGGATCTCTGTGAGAAAGAGATCTCAGTTTTCTACCACTCTATCCTCAGTGCCTAGAACATGCCTAGCATATGGTAGCAGTAAATGAATAATCCTCTTAAAAAATATGTTACCAAAGACTAATGTTAGTGAAGAGTAATTGTTGGCGTAAGGATGGAGTTAATTAGTGATTTTTTAAAATTTTAATTTAATTTACTTTTTAAAAGATCTTATTTATTTAACAAAGAGAGAGAATGAGAAGGGGGAGGAGGGGAAGTGGCAGAGGGAGAAGGAGAAGTGGTCTCCCCACTGAGCAGGGAGCCCAATGTGGGGTTCGATCCCAGGACCCCAGGATCATGACCTGAGCTGAACGCAGGTGCTTAACCGACTGTCACCCAGGAGCCCCTAATGATTTTTTTTTTTAAATGAGAAGAAGACTGGCTATTCTCTGAAGTCCTGTGCTTTTCAACCTATTTGGCCATAGCCCATAGAAGGGATGAATTTGACATAGTGACTTGGCACATCACATGAAGTAATATTTACCTTTATTACATGTGATGCTCTTTTCTTGTTTTTCTTCCCCCTCCATTTTATTTCATTAAAAAAAAGAAGCCAGTCTGACCCACCTAACTGATTTCCTAATCCACTCACAGTTTGAAAAACACTGAAATTTCACCTAATAAAATACCTGATGAAATGAAATGAAATACCTCATGAAAATAAAATGACTGCCTTTCCTATGGCACTACAGGTGTGTCCTGAAAGTTCCATGATAGCTTTGTTGATTGCTGAAAACAAACCCAGAATTAGTTCTAGCCCAGTAAGCTAATTTTTTTAGGTCTGTTGGACATATTTTTTTTCCTAAATAATTTTATGTATTCAGTGTTGTCCAGAAGATAATTTTACACCATATAAAGAAAATTTCTTAATATATCAACATATTAATTAAAATTTATTCTTGGGCACATTTAGAGGAGGGAGGAAAGGAAATTTAAAAGTCACTATATTTGAGGGGCACCTGGGTGGCACAACGGTTAAGCGTCTGCCTTCCGCTCAGGGCGTGATCCCAGCATAATGGGATCGAGCCCCACATCAGGCTCCTCCGCTATGAGCCTGCTTCTTCCTCTCCCACTCCCGCTGCTTGTGTTCCCTCTCTCGCTGGCTGTCTATCTCTGTCAAATAAATAAATAAAATCTTGAAAAAAAAAATAAAAAAAAAATAAAAGTCACTATATTTGAAGTATCAAGTGTAGATGAAAAATGTCTTCAGCAGTGAATGGTTACAATACATTTGTAAGGCATATAGTTCCTTAGATATCTTAAAAGATTTCTTGATTTTAGGGGCACCTAGGTGGCACAGTTAAGCATCAGGTTTAGGCTCAGGTTGTGATCTCAGGGTCTCAAGATGGAGCCCACCCCTGTGCTCCACATGGAGCCTGCTTGGGACTTTCTCTTTCTTTTTCTTTCCCTCTGCCCCTTCCCCCTGCACTATCTCTGTCTCTCCCGAATAAATAAATCTTAAAAAAATTTTTTTCTTTATTTTATAAGATAGGACCTGAGATAGAAGAAAATTTTAGACTGAGTTTTGATATGAGATTATATAATAATCTACTCTTTAGGAGTGAAAAAAGTTGCGTCTAGGTAATCATCACTCAGAAGGAAATGGTCCATGCAGAAAGCATTTGCAACAATACACAAAAGAGGAAATACAAACGACTAACATATGGAAAAGTGTTTAACCTCGCCAGAAATAAAAGACATTAAAACAATATTGAAAACTGTTAACCTATTAGAAGAACAAATATTTCTAAAAATGTTGTATTATTCATTTTTAAAAATGAGATTTCTTTTTTTTTCAAGATTTTATTTATTTATTTGAGAGAGAGAGACAGCCACCGAGAGAGGGAACACAAGCAGGGGGAGTGGGAGAGGAAGAAGCAGGCTCTTAGTGGAGGAGCCTGATGTGGGGCTCGATCCCAGAACACTGGGATCACACCCTGAGCCGAAGGCAGATGCTTAACCACTGCGCTACCCAGGCACCCCCTAAAAATGAGATTTCTAATACGAGTCAGGGTACAAGGAAGTGGCCATTCATACATTGTAGGCAGGCATGAATATTGCTCCAACCCTTTTAGAAAATAATTTTGGGATATAGCTTTAAACATGTTTATTAAGGTAATTCTACGAACCTATCCTAAGGGTATCATCTGAAATTTGGAAAACCTTTTTTTCATAAAGGTAGTAATCATTAGTATTACTTATAATAGCAAAAAATTGGAAGTGAGGTTTAAGCTAAAGACAAATGGACTATAACCTCTGTTAATATATTGGCACTTATCTGTCCGTATGCTTTTTCTCTGCATGTATATATTTTTGTTGTTGTGCTTTCAAAATGGGGTAATTCTAGTAAATATTTTAGTTACATATATCCCGTCAACACCTTTCCCGGCAAATATACAGTTCTACTACATTGTATTTCACAGCTGCATATATTCTGTGTGGTCATACTGACATATATTTAACCAAATTGCCCATTTTTGATATCTATAAACCAATATTTTTCAAACTGTAGTTCACGATTCTTAGTAGGTCATGAAATCAATTTAGGGGATCATGACTAGCAATTTTATTTCTTATATTTAAAGTATTAAACCTTAATGACATGTTTTGGTAAATAATTGATAGGACAAGTCCTCCCTTAACCACATTCTCCTGTTTTTCTAAACTAGATGGGTTATTCTCATAAGTTTAGTCTAAAAAGTCTAGGTTTAAAATTATTTTGAATAGGTCCAAGAAAAATACGACGGAAAACTTCACATTAAATTTCTAAATTAATGTGGGAATTGATGCCTTTATGATAATGAATCTTCCACCAATAAATAAGGTACATCTCTTCATGGATTTATTTTCTTTTATGTCTCTGAGTCAATTTGTAGAGGATTCTTCATACAGGCCCTCATATTTCTTGTTAAGTTTATTCATTGGTGTTTAATACTTAGTTTTGCTATTGCAAAAATATTTCCATTATTTTTTTTTTCCAACCGAACACAGCCATCTGTAGGAAAGATACCAGTTTGTTTATACACTTATTTTGTAACTGAGCATACTGACTTCTAAAAATATTTTCCCACTCAAGTTGTATAAGTGGAATGAGAATGAGAGCTCTGAAATGTAACTGAAAATTTGCTCCTATCCCTCTTCCTTCCGCAATCACATTTTGAGTCATTTTCATCTCATTAAAACAAGTGGCTGGCCCGTGAAAACAAAAATAAGAGCGTAAGGACATCTGTACCACTAAATCTCTTTCTTGAAAGAGCAGAGTGAATTTCCAAGTAAACACGATTAAATAACACATAACAGGACCCACCTGTGGTGGCTTTATCCGTCCCCTTTGTCAGCAGCTGCACGTCCTGAAGCCATGTTCTCCCTGAACAGGAAGAGCATAAAGGACTCTGTGGGGAGTTAAGACCCGTGCCTGCATTTTGACACTGGTTGCTATATATATATATGCCTCATTTTACAAACAAGAAAACTAGGCCCAGAGGGGTTAAATACTTCATTCACTCGTTCAATGAATCCCTATCGAGGACTCGGCCCTCCTCTATGGCTGCGAGCTACAGGACGGGCTCGCCCTCCTGAAGTTACACTTTAATGGGGCAGACATGTGCCAACAAAAATGTACCTTGTTCAAGGTCGTACACCTGAATCGTAAATCTGGCTGCAGAGCCTGTGGGCTTGACCACTACCTCACACTCCATGGGGAGAGAAGAGAACATGGGCCCAGAAAAGATCATCTGCCGTTTCCTGCAAAGCCCTCGAGCTGGCATGGCTTGGGTGAGCGGACCACAACCCAGGCTATGATCTCATTCATTTTACAGTTTCCACACAGGGAGAGAATATTTATCTCCCAGGCACCGTTGATTTTTTTTTTTTAACCGTGCCTTGGATGCCATTTTATGTGCCCACCTTTCCTGACCTTTGCAGCCCACCTACCCAACCCAGAGTTCTTGCCTTCACAGCCTTGCTAGCTCCAATGCCAATAAAACTAGAGCTATTAGTGACTGATGAAACCTAA
Organism: Ailuropoda melanoleuca; assembly: GCF_002007445.2. NCBI lineage: Eukaryota > Metazoa > Chordata > Mammalia > Carnivora > Ursidae > Ailuropoda > Ailuropoda melanoleuca. The sequence continues at coordinate 43,979,227 of NC_048232.1, forward strand.
CTGATTTTAGCAGGGACTGATAATGGGGCTGATGTCGGATTTTCACACACTAGTAGACAGGGTACAGAGAAATAGTCGAGTGCAGTTAGGCAGAAACTTTCAATGTCATTCATAATTACCCTTAAAAATAGGTCCGTTGGTTAGAGGGCTAACACCTGAAGCCACATAGATTAACTTACTCTTATTAGTATTTTAACAGAGAGTAACTTTTACCTAATAAAATTCCATTTTATTCCATTTACCAGCACCTGTGATTCCTTCAGTAATGAAACTCAGGCTCTTCTTGCCTTACAAACATATATATATTTGATAAATATAGAGACTTCCCAACTATCCACAGTGAGTCTCCATTTACTATTTTCAGGATTTGTCTAGATTTTAATTTTTTATTAAAATATTCATATTGCTTAACTCCTATGATATCTTTGGAGTTAAGGAGGCTTTTATCTAAATCCAGGGTTTATTTGAGAGCCCTAGAAAGGTTTTGAAGGATTTCACTTGCTTTTATTCAACACTGTTAGTAGTTTCAATACAGGAAAAAAAAAATTTCTCTGCTATTAATTTAGCTTGATGTCAGATATTGTCAGTCCCTTCAAAATGTGCTTCACATTTCCGGCTGTAATTCAAAAATAATTTGTGTTTTGCTGTTGCTGTTGTTCCTTTTGGATCTGTGAAAGCTAGGGAGGAAAGAAGCAACCCACAGGAGAAAACCCCCAGACGTTGTGTAGCCTTCCTATTAGCACAGCACAGAAGTGTGGTTGATTCCTCTGAACCCTCTGTAATTAAGCGGTTTGCATAAATCTGGTGAGCACACTTGCTATGGAAAACTTTACACGCCTTTTTTTTTTTCAGTACATCATGTGAAATCCTTGCAAACACAAGGACCTTTTATTTATTGACAAAGGCAACAGTGCTTCTAGACAAGCAGCTCTCTTGTCCTTCTCAAAAATAAGAATCTGTTTCATATTTTGGTGCAGAGTAACCAGAACGAAAACTACGTACTGGGGGTTATTTCTCCTTTATTTTGTGAATGCTTTCCATCCACCAGTGCAAATTACTTATGTAAACTAGCTTGTGCTTTCTGCAAATGACCTGAAAAACAGAAACATTCTTAAGTCATTCGGGGTCAAGCATTACATTACGGACAACACTGAGCAAAATATTAACTTACCTGCCCTTGAGAATTTGAGATAAAAAATGGAAGCTGGTGGAATGCTTTTTTCCTTTATCAACATTCCTGGATGGGCAATTGTGTATTCATCGCACAACATGGGTCGAATGCCTCTGTGTGCGGGGCTGGGTGCTAGGCACACGAGTAAGACGGGGCCCTGCCCTGGCCCAGCTCATTCTCGTAAGGGAGCTGGACAGGCTCATTCTTGTAAGGGAGGCGGACAGGTAAATAATTACAAGGCTGGGAGACTCGTGTTCTAATCAGGGACACCTGGCAGACGCAAGGGACTCCCTTAAAGCAGAGACCCAGCAAAGGACGAGAAGATGCAAATCATAGCCAAACAATGCACGGATTTAAAATCTTTACTGATTCCAACCAACCTTGCACAGCCTGTTACCGTTTATTGCCTGTAGGCAAGGGTGGCCAAAGACCGTAAATGGGGTATTTTAGGGAGAGTCTGTCATGCAGGCAACTTCTCTTTTAAAAGAAGCCTTCCATGGGGCGCCTGGGTGGCACAGTCGTTAAGTGTCTGCCTTTGGCTCAGGGCGTGATCCCGGCGTTCCAGGATCGAGCCCCACATCAGGCTCCTCCGCTGGGAGTCTGCTTGTTCCTCTCCCACTCCCCCTGCTTGTGTTCCCTCTCTCGCTGGCTGTCTCTCTCTGTCAAATCAATAAATAAAATCTTAAAAAAAAAAAAAAAAAAGAACCCTTCCTGGGGAGGTGCTGCCTTTCCAGCCTTTCATCATTTGGTCCGAGACTTAGGATAGAGCCAACCATCCCTGTCTTCAGAGACCACAGTGGGTTCACTATGAATCGCCAATTAATAATCATTTATTGAGCGCCAACTCAGTGTTTTTGGTGTCTATGTCACCTGTTTGAAGAGTCCCTCACTAAGAGGTGAATTTAGGGCCAAGCTAATGAAGCTTCCATTTCAGAGCCCCTCACCTGCCACGGCCATTTTCTAAGTCCTGGTGGTGGGGGCGGGGGGGCTCTAGGGATCTGTTCACATGTTTGCATGTTTTTGTAAATGTTGCAAATAAAATATTTTGGCAACCATCAGTTAAAATGTAAGTCAACTCCCTTTTTTGACTCAGCTTGCCCCTCCCTCCTGCTGCCCCTCGTCAGGAGGCCTTGGAGAGGCTGTGGGCATTTTGGGGAGCTGGCTAAGGGGAAGCTGATTTATGGTCCTGGGAAAGTCTCATCCCTCCCGGCCAACCACCTGTCGTGGTCACATGCAGGCAGCTCACTAAGCGCAGGTCCTCGACACCCAGCCTGAGGTGAGCAGGAGAGAAATGTGTGGAGACTGAAGCTAGCTGGTACAGCTTTCCGAAGCTCACAGCTCGTTTAGGAAAGAAACTTAGTGGAGGACTCTGCAAACTTGACAACAATCCTAAAAAGTCATGATTTCGACAAATAATGAGTTCGGAAGCTCAAAGAAACTTAAAAAAAACCAACAGTAACAACAAAACAGTAACAACAACAAAAATGGGTTTTTTTGGTCTACCATTTTAGGGGAAAGATCAAAATTTCTTTATTCTCTTTAAAGATGGTATACTACCAAGCCATTATCACATGGGGATACCATCAAAAAAATATAGCCAAAATATGTAGGAAAGCGTATTGTAAAGGTATGTTAGGGAGTTCATATAAATATCATGTTTTTCCCCCTGGATTTTGTGATGTTGGAGGCATTCGTTTGCTTTTATTACTTATAATTTGTCCTCATTTCTCACTTTGAATAAATCTTCACGTTTGTTCTGGTTTATTTTCATGATCTTACATATTCATCCACTCTGAAAGAGGCCCCCCAGGTTGTAAGCTCCAGGTTCCACAAGATCTGAATCCAGCCCTGGCTCGTGGCCACGCGGTCACAGTCTCCCTCAGGCCCCTGAATGCTCCTTCTCTCTTCACATCTCCCATGATGTGACTTTTCCCCTGGGAACATCTGTAGCTGTTGTTGAGGCCCCGGCCCGAGCGCCTTGTGCAGCCAGTGCGCCCGCAGCCTGCTTCCCACAAATGCCGCCCCCCCAGCCACTTGCACCTGGGACCAGCTCTGCTGGTGCCTCCCTGACTGAGGAACCACTTCACCTGGGGTGGCCAAGGCCAAGGATGGACAGAGACAGGGGTACAAATGCTCCATCTTCTTGCTTCAAAGTACAACTCTGAAGGTGTGGTCTGCAGCCCGGAGCCCCACTGACCAGGCCCAGGGAGATCCCACTTCACACTCCTGCTCCTGGTTCCCTCGCCCTTTGCAGGTTTTTCCTGAATCAATCACGTGCATCCGGGTCACGTGCTGACTGCATTTATCGGCTGATGGTCTTCTCTTCTCCTCACTGGAGTATAACGTCAAGAGGGCAGGGACTTGACCTGTCTTGCTCACTGCGCGTTTCTGTCGCCTGGTGCTTGGCAGGTAATAATTACAGTAATATGGGATGAGAGGAATAAACGATGAATGAATATATAAATTCCAGTCACTCCACACATATTCGTCTAATCCTCATGGCAACCCTGAGAGGTAGATGTTTCTTTTGATATCACAGATGGGGAGGTGAGACAGACTTTGGGTAAGTGGCTTTCTCAAAGGAACCCCCTCTAGAGAGTGCCTCAAGGCTCTGAGCCCAGCCGGCTCTCTGCTGGTCCCATCTTCAGACCTCAGGGGTAGGGATCCAGCATTTCCCTGGATCACTCTGACCCAAGCGTGGGTGTGGACCCCTCCCTGGTCGGGCGCAAGACAGGCTGTACTGATGACAAGAGGCCATGTGTCACAGAGAATGATTCAGGGAAACTACAGCCAGGTCCTAACCCGAGGTCCTCTCCTCTGTACACTCCCTGCCTGGCCCCAAGGTTATTGCCCTGTGACAAGGAACAGCTCTCACCCCAACAGAAAAACTTCAGGCAATTCCACAACGCTGAGACGGGGCCTAGTGCAGACCAGATGAGGAGCCAAGAAAATATCCCTCCTCTCCCTGCCATGCATACTCCTCCCCCAGAGTCTATTCCCCAGACTGGTCTCTTCCCAGGGCAGCTGATTAGCTGACCAGGAGCCACTCCCTTCAGGGGACAGACACCCTCACCTCCATGGGACCAGCAAGATATGTTCATAATATCTGGCAATATATTTCCAAAATCTATGTTACTTACTCTTTATTATTCTTGAATTTTTCAATTGAGATATAATTGACATATAACACTGTATAGGTTTTTAAGGTGTACAATGTGTTGGTTTGATACATTTATATATTGCAATGTGATTAGCATCCTGTCATTAGCTACCTCCTCTATCACATCACATAATTATCAATTCTTTTTTGTGGTGGGAACAGTTGAGATCTAGTCTCTTAACAACTTGGAGGTTTATAATACAGTATCGTTGGCTATAATCACCACGCTGTGCATTAGAGCTCTAAAACTTACTGTCTACTAGTTGTAAGTTTGTACCCTTAAATAACATCTCCCCAATCTCCCATCCCCCCCAGGCCCTGGGAACCACCATTCTACTCTCTGTTTTTGCAAGTTTGGCTTTTTTAGATTCCAAATATAAGTGAGATCATACAGTATTTGTCTTTCTCTGTCTAACTTATTTCACTTAGCATGTGTCCTCAAGATCCACCCATATCGTTGCAAGTGACAGGATTTCTTCTTTTTCATGGCTGAGTAACATTCCATTGTGCATGTGTGTGCGTGTGTATCACATCGTTTTTATCCATTCATCCATCAACTGGCACAGGTTGTTTCCTTATCTTGGCTATTGTGAATAATGCTGCAGTGAATATGGATGGGCAGATACCTCCTCGAGATACTGATTTCAATTCCTTCATATACATTCCCAGAAGTGGGATTGCTTGATCATATGGTAGTTCTATTTTTAATATTTGAGAACTGTTTTCCATAATGGCTATACCATTTTATATTCCATTGTTTAAGGGTTATCTTTTTTCCACATCCTCATCAACACTTATTATCTCTTGTCTTTTTAAATAATAGCCATCCTAAGAGGGGTGAGGTGATATCTCATTGTGATTTTGATTTGCATTTCCCTCATGATTACTGATGTTGAGGATCTTTTCATTTGTGTTCTCTGGAAAAATGTCCCTGCAGTTCCTTTTCCAGTTTTTAATTGGATTGTTGGTTTTTTTGCTATTGAGTTGTATGAGTTCTTTATGTATTTTGGATATTAACCCCTTATCAGATAGGTGGTTTGTGAATATTTTCTCCCACTCTGTAAGTTGACTTTTCAATTTATTGGCTGTTTACTTTGCAGAAGCTCTTTAGTTGAATGTAGTCCCTTCTTGTTTATTTTGGTTTTTGTTGTGTAGGCTTTTGGTGTCTTATCTAAGAAACCATTGCCAAGATTTTTTTTCTGCTATGTCTTCTAGGAGTTTTACTGTTTCAGGTCTTACACTGCAATCTTTGATCCATTTTGAGTTAATATTTGTGATTGGTGTAAGATAGGGGTCCAGTTTCATTCTTTTGCATGTGGATATCCAGTTTTCCCAAAACCATTAACTGAATCCTTTTTTAACTGTGTGTACTTGGCACCCTTGTAAAAAATTAGTTGACCGTGTATGCATGGGTTTATGTCTGGGCTCTCTGTTCTGTTATTTACAATCAAAATAACTCTCTCTATCCCAAGCTCTGTGTTTTTCAGTTTCTTCTTAGAAAGGTTTCATAAAATTTAGTAATGTGTTTTCATCCATGACCTCTTCCTTCAGAATAGTAAATCAAGGTACATGCACTGAGTGTTTTACAGTCTGGTTATGGGAATGGGATGAACTCATATGAGACAGTTATTGGATAGTGCAAAATTAAATTGTAAATAAGACAGAGAATTAAATTATACATAGAAGGCTAAAGTACTTCTGTCTGAACCTCTCAAGGGAGAGGGTAAGGTCATTTGTCACTAGCTGCAGGTGTTGGTAAGCAGCAGAAGTGATGCAGTTCCTCTTGGATCTAGTTCACACATCACCTAAGGTGATATGGGTGAGCGCGGGGTGCTGGCTGCCCATGAGCTGCTGCTGTCAGTGGAACAGGAGGAGTCACCCTCCCAGCTCCCTCCTGCCATTCTCTCATCCTGCTCTCAACATCTGATTCTCCTTCCTGTCTTCGTACTTCCTGTATTTCTCTCTTTCTTCTCCCTTTTCTTTTTTTTTTTAAAGATTTTATTTATTTATTTGACAGAGATAGAGACAGCCAGTGAGAGAAGGAACACAAACAGGGGGAGTGGGAGAGGAAGAAACAGGCTCATAGCAGAGGACCCTGATTAGGGGCTCGATCCCATAACGCCAGGATCACGCCCTGAGCCAAAGGCAGACGCTTAACCGCTGTGCCACCCAGGCGCCCCCTCTTCTCCCTTTTCTACTCATCTAACCCTTCTCTTTTCCTCCTTAGAATTTAAGATTTGGTCATATATTCTACTTAAAAAAAAAAGATTTATTTGGGGGCACCTGGGTGGCTCAGTCAGTTAAGCATCTGCCTTCGGCTCAGGTCATGATCCCAGGGTCCTGGGATCAGGTCCAACATCAGGCTACCTGCTAAGCAGGGAGGCTGCTTCTCCCTCTGCCTGTTCCTCCCCCTGCTTGTACTCTCTTCATCAAATAAATAAAATCTTTAAAAAACATTTTAAAATTTTTTTGAAAAGATTTATTTATTTATTTGAGAGAGAGAGAGAGTGCAATGGGGAGGGGCAAAAGGGAGAGGGAGAGAGAGTCTTAAGTGGACTCCCTGCTGAGCAGCCCCCCCCCCCCCAGCCGCGCAGGGCTCAGTCCCAGGACCCTGAGATTGTGGCCTGAGCTGAAACTAAGTCGAATGCTGGACTGGCAGTGCCACCCAGGTGCCCCTCATATATTCTACTTTTGAGGCACTGCAATTCATACAAGGGCAAGGGCCCCGGAGCCACACAGACCTGGGTATGAACTCAGATTTGTGCCTTTTGGGCAAGTTATAGAACCTCTCAAAGTGCTGTCCCATTATTTATAGAAGTGGGGATACAAATTTTTCTCACTATGTTATTTGAAGGAAAAAATAAGTCGGTAAATTTTAAGTGGCACATAGCTGGCTCTCATTAGATGCTTATTTAGTTCCTACTTCCTTTTTCCTTATTTTGTTTTGATAGGACTATGCATGCAGCAGTCATTAAATAGATGCTTATTGAATGAGTACTTAGGAGTTATTTTGGTAGACCCTCATTTACTTGGAATCATTGAGTTTGGGATAACAGCTGCCATTATAATCCCCTTCTTATTTTGTGCCAGGCACTGGGATTGGGGAAGTCCTTTTCATATGATGTCTGATATGACTTTCCCCAAATGCATTAGGTAGGCATTACTTTTATTATTCAAGACACAGCCTGTATTGCTCAGAGCCCACACTTGATTTTACATACCAAGAAAGTGAGGCTTAGTGGGGTTGAGTAATTTACAGGGGGAGAATCTTGACTCCAGACCCAAATCCCCAATCACTATGTTTAACTGTAGGCCATTGATTATTCATAATCCTCACGGCCCCATAAGGAGGATCCAGCCCCATAACTGGAGGAGCATCTGTTTCCCGAGTGCAAAGTGAAATGATCTTTCTTAAAGAGACTATTAAGTAATGTGCAGTGATAAAAATGGAAAGATTTGAGACACGGCCACATTGTTCTCGTAGGCAAAGATGAATATTAAGGGGTGTAGGAGATGGAAAAGCTGGGGTATGGGAGGAAGAGATATTGAGAGAGACGTTGTAGGGCAGCCTGGAGCTGGGAGATGGCAGGAAGGTCTAATGGGGAATTGTATTAGATCGTTCGTGGTTTAAGAGGCAGCGTAAGACTTTGCTTCCACGAACTTTCTAGTGGACTGACGTTGTCCTCCAGAGATCTGTGAGCAGCTGTGTGCTTGGTGCCGCTGTGCTGTAGCCTGAGCCCTGTTTCCAAAGCCTGGGAAGAGACTGATCACTAGGACCCATGGCACCCGGCTTACAGAGAACCAAAATCCAGATCCCCTCTTCCCGGTCTCTTTTCCACCAGCTTCCTTCTCGCACCCACGTACAGCCACAGCCTTGTCTCCCAGGCTCACGCCCTTCTTAATTCAGCTTCTGCTACAAAATACTGTAGAAGACCCTAGAAAGGATCCACACGTGAAGACAACAAGGTTCCCTGGAAGTTTGCTGGAGTCTCGTACAGCCGTTGGTGAAGCGAAGTCAGATATACGAGCGTTCTGCTCTACCATATACATTAAGGATATCGATATGTTGGTCGTTGCAATGCCACCAGATTCATTTTAGACAGCAACCAAGTGTGTCCAAATCAGTTCCTAACTGAGCTGTTTTCTAACGAACAGGTCACAAGTGCAACCTTCAAAAAATAAGTTGGCAGAATCCTATTAATGTGGTCTCTCATCTTACACAGAAACTTTATTTTTATTTTTTCTAAAGATTTTATGTATTTATTTTGACAGAGAGAGAGTGGCAGGGGGAGTGGCAGGCAGAGGGGGAGGGAGAAGCAGACTCCCCACTGAGCAGGGAGCCCGATGTGGGGCTCGATCCCAGGACCCTGGGATCATGACCTGAGCTGAAGGCAGCTGGTTAACCAACTGAGGCATCCAGGTGCCCCATGTAGAAGCTTTTAATAGATCAGATTCCATGTTGCTGCCAACAAAGTGAAATACGGCAATGACTTTGGATTATGTTTAAAATGCTAGGTGTGGGGGAAGGGGAAAATGGGTGAAGGTGGCCAAAGGGTACAAGCTTCCAATTGTAAGATGAATAAATTCTGGGGACGTCACGTACAGCACAGTGACTATAGTTAACAATACTCTATTGTATATTTGAAAGTTGCTAAGAGAGATTTTCAAAGTTCTCATCACACACAAAAATGTAAGCATGTGAGATGAGCGATGTGTAAACTAACCTTATAGTGGTAATAATTTTGCAACGCATACTTCTATCAAATCATTACATTGTGTACCCTAAACTTACACAGTGTTGTACGTAAATTAGATCTCAATAAAGCTGGGAAATAAGTGAATAAATAATAGAATCACAACAAAAAATAATAAAATGACAGTAATTCCTGCAAAATAGAGAGTCGACAGAGGCTGGATATCCCGAGCTGTCTGGTAAGGGCTGAGGTACATCGCTCTGGAAAGTTTAATACAGATTTCGTAGACTTTAACGTGCACGTGAATACCTGGAGATCCTGTTAAAATGAGGATTCTGACTCAGCAGGTCTGAGGCATAGCCCAAGAGTCTGCGTTTTTAACAAGCTCTCAAGTGGCGTCAATGCCGCTGATCCACAGGCCACACGTGGAGCATAAGGCTTTGGTGGGTGGCAACTGTCTCCTCTTTCGCATTCTCTGCTTGATACCAAAACAAACAAACAGAAAACCAGTCACTGAAGGAGGATACCAGCAGTGCCTGTACGTAGGAGCTCCTGAATTGACATTTTCTATATTTGGAGGGAGCGCAGGGAAATTGCTACATTCGCTTTACAAAGACTGGCTTTTCTGATTTCAAGATTGCTTGTGGACCTGCCTAGTCCACACTTTTGGCAATCCTGGTACTCATGCCACGATGTGAAAATAAAGTTGTTTGTTGAGGTGTTTAGGTTAGCAAGTGCTAACTTTATTATCCACAAGGACTGATTACAAATAGAATACCTTTCCCTGGAGATCTGTAAAAGCATAAACATTATTTTTCAGGTCTGGTTGAGGATTATTCACTTAGAGGCAGGGAATGGTCCTCTCCAACCCTGGAATTCCATGAAGTTAACTTCATAGTTATTATTTCCCCCTGGTTCTGCCCTGAGATTGCAGTGAGAAGATATGCAGGCTAAGATAGGCAGAATTCTAAGATGGGTCCCTTGCTCCCCACTCCCTAATGTTCACACCTTATGTAATCCCCTCTCCTTTAGTTTGAGTGGGGCCTGTGACCTGCTTCCAGCCAACAGAATATGGCAAAGGTGAAGGGATACTGCAGATGCAATTAAGGTCCCAAATCAGTTGATTCTGATTTAATTGAAAGGGAGATTATCCTGGATGGACCTGATTTCATCAGATTAAAGTCCCTAGATGAGACCTGGGCTCTCCCTTAGGTCAGAGATTGTCTGTCTGCTGCTGCTTTGAAATATAGAGCCATGTTATGAGAGCCTATGGAGAAGGGCACATGGCAAGGAACTGCAGGTGGCCTTTAGAGCTGAGAGCAAGCCCTGGCTGTAGCCAGCAAGAGGACAGGGACCTCAGTCGTACAACCATAGGAGATGAATTCTGCCAACAATCTGAGGGAGCTTAGGAGCAGATTCTTCCCCAGCTGAACCTCCAGATGGAAACGCAGCCTGGCCAACACCTTGTTTGTAGACTTGTGAGACCCTCAGCAGAGAACCCAGCTTTGAGACGCCCAGACTTATGGCCTACAGAAACTTGGGATAATAAAAGTGTGTTGTTTCAAGCCACTAAACTTATGATAATTTATTATGCAGCAATAGGAAACTGACAAGGATAACTTATATTACACTTGCATTGTTAAATCTTAATCTTGGGGCACCTGGGTGGCTCAGTTTGTTAAGCGTCTGCCTTTGGCTCTGGTCATGATCCAGGAGCCCTGGGATTAAGTAGTACATCCGGGCTCTCTGCTCAGCGGGGAGTCTGCTTCTCCCTCTCCCTCTGCTGCTCCCTCCTCCACCTTGTGCTCTCTCTCTCTCTCTTTCTCTCTCTCTCAAATAAATAAAATCCTAAAAAAATATCTTAATCTTGGCTCATGCATCTATTTACCAATCAAAATGCCAGTTAAAGCTCACCTAGACTTAGTTTCGTCTGAACTCCCTAAAATAGAGGGAAGCTCTCATTTCACACATCCCTCCACACCCCCACCTTTCTGAATATTGCAGTGCAGTTGGTGGTTGGCTGTGAACAACCATCACAGACCACAGAACAGACCACGGAACAATCCTTACACTTGGCCATGATTTTCCAGCTTTTACCAAGAATCACCACAGCAAAAAGCCACTTAATGATATGCATTCTGGGCAGTCCTGCTTGAAAGGCCTGTTGGAGTAGGCAATTAAGACTAAAATCTAAGTTTTCTTTAGTGAGACTTTCCAACACAGCGTAGGCCCTGAGAACCTTAATCCATTTATTTAATCACTTAGCATTGATTATGGGCTCTGTGCATTCCTAGGCAGTGAGAATCTAAGGTTGATTAAGATAGGACACTTGCCTTCAAGTTGCTAAAGAAGACAGACAAGAGAACCAATAATTACAATGCAATATGAATGAAAAGGGCAGTGGGTAAGTGAATATCAGGAGCCTACAAGAAAAGCTATGCCCCAGATCACTACCCTGAAGCTTCTTGTTTACTTCTCTCCTAAGAGACTATGAAGGCAGCCTCTCCTTTTTGCTATTACATTCTATATATTCCAGATACTCAGCAGCGTCTGCCCAGAGTAGATTCGTAACATTGTACTTCATTGAAACTAAGACACCATTAATTAAGATCATATCACTATTTCATATCCCACCAGAAAGAGAAAAAGATATGCTGCTAATTAAACTACAACATGCCAAAGATCATTAACAGATTCTGATTTCAGAGATGTTAAAATATGAGGAAAGAGAGAAGAGGGGGAGGGGGGAAGAGGGCTAGGCAAAATGGGCGAAGGGGACGGAGAGATACAGCCCCCAGTTATGGGGTGAATAAGTCACAGGTATAAAAGGCACAGCTTGAGGAATATAGTCAGTGATATTGTAATAGTGATGTAATGGGACAGGTGGTCGCTACACTTGTGGGGAGCATAGCATGATGAAGAAACTTGTCAAATAACTAAGCTGTACACCTGAAACCAATGTAACATTGGTATAACATTGGTATACTCAGTTTTTTTTTAATTTGAGGAAGAATGCTCATTTTAGAATGGATTAATAGCAAGTAATCACTGAACTATTTTTGTTGGATTTCTAGAGGGATTATAGGAGTAACAGAATAAAGGTTTCAGAGTGGGTTTTCAGAGATGTAATGTGCATTTACAGCATGTCATTCAGCATTGTGCACCGTTGACCCAAACCAGCTTGTCAGAAGAATGACCCCTTGAGTTCTTGGCCATAAGACAGACAAAGCTGCGTGAAATATCTTTAAAGATCTCTAAGAGTTGTAAGGTCCTAAAGCTATGAAAGAATGCAAGATCCCATAAAGTTTAAAATATTTAATTATCACACAGAAAATACATTTACTTGCGTTAGGATTCCATCTAGTTCAAAGGCGTTTAGACACCATCACACACACACACACACACACACACACAAACACACTATTGGATTGGACTATGTCCTTCCTCCAATTCATATGTTGAAGTCTTAACCCCCAGTACCTAAGAATTTGAACTTGGAAATAGAGTCATTGCAGATGTAATTAGTTAAGATGAAGTCATAGTGGATGGGGTAGGGAGGGCTCTTACTTCAATAAGCCTGGTGTCCTTACTAAAAGGAGAAATTTGGACATAGACAAGTACTCAGAGAGAATACAATGTGAACATTGAAGGCAGAGATCAGGATGGTGGTCCACAGGCCAAGGAATGTCACGGATTGCAGCAAGAATTCCTCCCAAGGATTCTCCCTTGGGAGGAACCAACCCTGCCGACATCTTGGTTTTAGACTTCTAGCCTCCAGACCCTGAGACAAGGAGTTTCTGTTGTTTCAGTGGCCCAGTGTGTGGTACTTTGTCATGGCAGCTCTAGCCAACTAATAGTCTACGTGTCCAAAGAGCAAAAGAAATGCCACATGCAATCACATGACCAGCCTGGGTGGAAATTGCAGACTTTGTGAGGAGGCAGAATTACACAGTGTGAGTCAGGAGACAAGAAGCCTTTCAACATTTTGAAATCCATGACACACTATCTATGAAAAGACAGTCTGATAGTGAGAAGAATTGGTTGTGATGTCTGCAGCTCCAAGTCTCACATCTGACCCAAATCTCCAATCATTAGAATCATCTAACAATGGTAATTGCCATTCTTAGGAGCTGGGCAACCATAGTTGGGATGACCACGCGCTTGCCAGTTTTTCCATCCCAGGAAGATGAAGACTCTCACATAGAAAGGTTAAAGAGAATCAAAGCACAGATATTAGTATGTTTTATGTTAAGAAAGAATCTGTGTGTATTTGATATTTGCCAGGTATCCTTCATTCTCTCATAGAACTTACTATCATCCAAGCTGGACAGGTACAGAGTGGATTGTTATATTTTTAGGAATTTTGCAAGCTATTAATAAACAATGTTCCAATCATTGCAGCTACACAAAAATCTGAAATGATGGCTAGTGCTGTTGCAATCATTAGTGCTGAAGCTAAAAGGGGTGTCAATTTAGCAAATCTAATTGGTGTGAGGGTGAGAAATCACTTAATAGTGGATGACATATCAGATTTAATGACAATACTTTTATTGGGAAAAAAACAGATTGGGATGCAACTCTTTTGGTCAAATCATGGTTCAACTGCAACCATAGTTCGGCTACAGATACAAGAGTTTGGCAAAACTGCTCAAAGGCTTTCTGTGAGAATCAATCGACTATATGGAATTTACAATAAAAAGTATTGCATTTTTTTTTATTTGGAAGTTGTGTATTATATGTATTTACTGTCATTTCCTTTCCCCCACCGCCAGTTGTTACACATTTACCACCGCTGAGGAGAAACCATTAACAAATACTCAACTAAGATAAATTCAGGTGGTGGACAAAGCCACGAATGCATTAAAGCCGAGTGATATGGTGGAGAGTGACTGATGGTTGGGGAAAGCTCATGGAGGGTGAATGACTAGAAGTAGCCAGCCCTGTGAAAGTGGGCATATTTAGGATAGAAGGAAGAGCAAGTTCAAAGGCCACATGGGAGGAAAGAATTTGTGTGTTGCTATTACTGCTGTTGTTAACAGCATCTACACCTGTGATCCCGAATCTGAGGTCTCCACTCATTCCTTTCTTCCCCAAACTATCTGGGAACCACTCAGTGTCACTGTCCATTTGGCCCCATGGAAACACCTGTGATTCCTGGCTTCCTCCATAAACTCTCAGAATTCTGTATGGTTTAGATAATAATTATACCATACATTCTGTTTTTGTTTCCTTTCTTTGGTGGAATTCTAAGCCACGGAATCTATATTTTTCCATTTTCCCTGCTCCTAAATTAACTTTCTTTTTTTTAAAATTTAATTTAATTTAATTTATGAGAGAGAAAGAGAGAGAACATAAGCAGGGTGGAAAGTCAGAGGAAGAGGGAGAAGCAGCCTTCCCGCTGAGCAGGGTGCCTGATGCGGTACTCGATCCCAGAACCCTGGGATTATGACCTAAGCCAAAGGCAGGCACTTAACCAACTGAGCCACCCAGGCACCCCTAAATTGACTTTCTTATGCAAGTCTAAACTAGACTCCATTTGAAGGTTCAGGTCCATCTCCCCACTTTCTTCAAGTGCCTCATGGCTGGTGGGCTAGTTTAATGATGGGGTTAAGGGCAAGCGATTTCTCTTCCCCTCCATCCCAGGTTAGCTTTGGAAATTGACAGCTTCTAAAGTAAAAGGAGACAGTTTGGGGCACGTTTTGATTTCCATATCTTTAGTAATCCCCCTGATCTTTTTTTTTAAAATAATAATATTTTTTATTACATTATGTTAGTCACCATACAGTACATCCCTGGTTTTTGATGTAAAGTTCGATGATTCATTAGTTGCGTATAACACCCAGTGCGCCATGCAATACGTGCCTTCCTTACTACCCATCACCAGCCTATCCCATTCCCCCACTCCCCCCTTCCCTCTGAAGCCCTCAGTTTGTTTCTCAGAGTCCATAGTCTCTCATGCTTCATTCCCTCTTCTAGTAATCCCCCTGATCTAGTCATTCCTGGTGCCCCAAATCCAGGGCCTGCCTGGGCTCTGGGGGAAATGTTCAAAGGATGTTCCCTTCTGGGTGTAACAGCACCCCTGAAATGCCAGGACTCTCATTCATTTCTTAAGGATGGTGCAAATGAGTTGAATGTTTCACATTGTAGACTTTTAACTTTCCAAACATCATTAAACCAAACCATTACAGTGATACATTCCATCAACAGA
Source organism: Ailuropoda melanoleuca (assembly GCF_002007445.2). Lineage (NCBI taxonomy): Eukaryota > Metazoa > Chordata > Mammalia > Carnivora > Ursidae > Ailuropoda > Ailuropoda melanoleuca. The sequence continues at coordinate 43,994,460 of NC_048232.1, forward strand.
TAAGTGCCTGGGCTGCAGCATGAAATAGCTAATTAGTAATTTAAAAGATGAGGCCTTGCCTTTTTCTGTTTTAGTTGACAAAAAGAGACACTTTCTTCTCCGTAGGCTGAGGGGCTGGCTCTTCTCACTGGCTGTCCTCTGGAGCACTTCCTTTCTCGCCAGGGCATATGTGCAAGCCCAGAGTGTTTAACTTCACGTGTGAAATTATCAATGTCAAGTTGATTGCTGACATTACAGCCAGCTGCTTCACGCGTCAGTGCAGCTGCCTTGTGGCTGAGAACAAAATCTTACCCCTGCTTCTTGTTCCACAAGAAAATGCTGATTGTGAACCAAGGGGCTCAACACATTCATTTTTGCTCCTTTTGCCACCAGCTCAGATTTCTAGAAAATGAAACCTATATTCAGGAATCTGGAAACAAAAGCAAAAATGTACCCCTGTTTCTGAAAAAGTGCTCTCTTACTCACGGATCTCAGGATCTGTTTTCTCAGTTTTTGGTTGTATGACTCATGGAGTTTTAAGAAACCACCCATGAGGGCCCCATTCACTTGGATAATTAGGTTCCTCCTGTGTTAAAAACAACAGTCCCCACTTCCGAATGGCTGAGGAGTTAATAGCTCGTTGCAATCTGAGCAATCCCGTCCTGCTCTGAGGCTTGGCTTTCACCTTCTTCTGGCCTAAAGGACCCAGAGACTGGGTTATAAAGATGCTTAAAGTGGAACAAAAGAAAAAATGGAGCAGGCCTGGACAAGGCCACCTCACTGAGGCTGGAGCAGCATGAGACCGAGGCAAGGCACTCCCGCAAGCCCGAAGATGCTTTCATCCTTTTTAGCCAGAGCTCCGACCATCCATTGTTTCTGAAACGTCCTGCATTAAAGCATTTTTGATGCAAACAATATATCTGCCAAATATGTAATTAAAAAAAAAAAAGCTATGTATGTGAGCCGAGCAACAATTTCTTCTTCCTCTTCTCATTGTCCTTCTCTCTCTTCCTTGGTTTTTAAAACCTAAAAAAAAAAGAAAAGAAAAGAAAAGAAAAGAAAAGAAAAGNCTTCTCATTGTCCTTCTCTCTCTTCCTTGGTTTTTAAAACCTAAAAAAAAAAGAAAAGAAAAGAAAAGAAACCCACAAAAACCCCTGTGTTTTGCCCTGGGAGTGTGGTTTCACCAGTTCTCCCGCTGTTCCAGTAGGTCCCAGCTGTCATTCAAAACCAAGCAACAGGAGTTGGCCATGATTCAAAAGGGAAAAAAACATGTTTTTTAGGATACACTTTGACATGTGTTGGATGATTTAGGAAGATCATGGTTCCTTGTCTCGTTTTCTAAGACTTCCTGAGTTCATTTTTTATCCTTTTTTCATCATTTTCTTCTAACAGCCAAAATATCACCGGCTTTTTGCTCTTTTCACAGAGTGTACTCCACCAGTTGGGTGACTGGCCAGTTAAGTTCAAATAAGAAAACAGGAAAACCATTTTTTTTTTTTTAAAGAGAAAACAGAGCTGTTAATGTAATGGGGTAAAGTGGCTACCAAGGCCGTGGTTGTCAAGCTGGGTGCCGAGGCACCCCTGGCTGATGCCACAAACTCGTGGGCCCCTCACAGGATAGTCACAAACCTTCAGAGAAGCTCAGCTCTCCTGGGCATCCGTCAGAGGCCACACCGACTGTAGGCTCGAGGTAGCTCACAGCAGCAGCATTCGATGGTGTAGCCTTCCTTCCCATAACGACACATGCTGTGAGGCCGGGTTCACTGGGCCGCTGTGCACCACAGTGCAGAACAGGGAAGGCGGGCCCTGCTGTCCAGTCTGTTCAAATGAATACTAGGCCCAAGATGGAGCCGCTCCTGCCCAGGTGTCACATCAGCAAACTGAGACCCAGATAACTTTTGTGCCTCTGTGAATCCTCTGCATGACCAGAAACCCAGTACAGAAGTCCACTCCCCCCGCCCCCACCATTCATGGTTTCACTTTTCACAGTTTCAGTTAACCACAGTCAACCTAGGTCCTGAACTAGGAGATCGCTCTTCCTCTGACATGAGGTCAGAAGGTCAATAGTAGCTTAATGCTCAGTCGCAGTGCTTTTGTCATTCACCTCACCTCCTCTCATCACGTGGGCATCTTATCATCTCACTCACATCGGCACAAGAAGAGTGAGTACGGTGCAGTCCGATATTTTGATGGAGACCACATTCACATAACTTTTATTACAGTATATGATTATAATTGTTCTATTTTATTAATACTTATTCTCTCACTGTGCCTGATTTATAAATTAAACTTTATCATAGGTATGGATGTAAAGGGAAAAAATGGTATATAGAAGGTTTGGTACTATCCATAGTCTCAGGCATCCACAGGTCTTGGAACATATCCACCACGGACAAGGGGGAGACTACTGTATATCCAGTCAGCCAATCCCCAAACTCTAAGCCAACACTGAGATTTACACATGTATTTTTGTTCCTTATTTATTTTCTATTTTTCTGTTCCTTGTATCTTATTCTCTATCCTGTTTTTTAAAAAATGCGTCTTCCTAATCTTTCTCAACCCAGGACTCCCATAGCCAATGACCCATCAGAGGTGACACATAAGACCTTGTTTGTCCTGTTCTAAGTCTAATCTCCAGCTTTATGGTCTCAAAGTCTCAAAATGTCTCATTCTGTCAAAACAATGACAGCACCTGCGATGAACCCTGTCCTGTGCACACAGACTCATGCTTCCATAATGAGGGGGAGCCACTGTGGGAATCAACTCCATCTCCAGAACCCCTCACCTACCCCCTAGCTGCCTTGATGGATATACTCATTGCCCTCCCCTCCCCGCCCCCGCCCTTTCCTCGAAACATCCTTCCCTGGGAGTTACTGTTTAATTTCCCTTTGCCCAGCACGTCTGATCACCGCAGGACTCACTTGACTGGTTTTGGTCTCAGCAACCCTCCATGACGTGGCTCATGGCATCTGTGCCCTGATTTCTCTGGGGTTTTGGATAGAAGCCCACCCCTACCCCCTTAAGCCACCTCAGGGCCCACCCGTCCTGTGATGTTTAATTTTATGTGCCAATTTGGTGGGGCTGAAGGGATATCCAGAGAGCTGGTAAAACACTGTTTCTGGGAGTATCTGTGAGGGTGTTTTCAGAAGAGACTAGCATTTGAAGAGGTCAACTTAGTAAAGCAGATGACTCTTCCCAATGTGGGCATCATCCAGTCCATGGAGGGCCCCAAGTAGAACAAAAAAAGGTGGAGAAAGGATAAATTAGCTTTTTCTGCTTGAACTGAGACATCCGTCTGTCTTCTGCCCTTGGACATGGGTGCTCCTGGTTCTTGGCTTTTGGACTCAGATGGGGACTTACGCCATTAACTCTCCAATTTGCAGGGCTTTGGACTTAGCCTGAATTATACTGCCAGCTGTCCTAGTTCTCCAGCTTGCAGACACTCAGGAAAGGACACAATGCTTCTAGGCCCTGCATTGGTCAGGTTCTGTCTGCGTTACATTGTTCAGTTTCAAGAGCCACATTTTAAAACAGACAACATTATGATAAAGAGTCTCTCCTTGACCAAAATTAGTGAGGCTTCTCTGAGCCTTTTTTTTTTTTTTTTTTTTTTAAGTAGGCTCCAGGCCCAGCTTGGAGCCCAGAGTAGAGTCCAGAGTGGAGTCCAGGGAAGGGCTTAAACTCACAACCCTGAGATTAAGACCTGAGCTGAGACCAAGATTCAAATGCTTAACTGATTAAGCCACCCAGGCACCCTTTTCCTGAGACTTTGTAATGAGGCCTCCACCTTGGCCCCGGTCCTGTCTTTGGCCTACCCAGCCACCCAGCCCAGTTGGAGCAAGTCCCACTCTTGATGTCTCCTCTTAGCAATTTTCCATCTACTGACTCCCCACTGGGCTCATTGGCTCTAAGTCCCAAGATGTCTCTGCTGTTTTTGGAGTTGAGCTGAATCTCTCACTTACTATAATACCTCTATTGCAATGGTTTTGAATAAAGCCTTCCTTACCACTGCAACAAGTGTCAGAAAAATGTTTTCTTTTTTTAAAAAAGATTGTTTATTTATTTGCAAGAGAGAGAGAGCACACACATGAGCATGAGCACAAGCAAGGGGAGCGGCAGGCAGAGGGAGAAGCAGACTCCCCTGCTGAGCAGGGAGCCCGATGCGGGACTCGATCCCAAGACCCTAGGGTCATGACCTGAGCAGAAGGCAGACACTTAACCAACTGAGCCACCCAAGCATCCCTGTACCTTTGACTCTTTTTTCTTTTTCTTTTTTTTTTTTTTAAGATATCACTTATTTATTTGACAGAGAGAGAGACAGCCAGCAAGAGAGGGAACACAAGCAGGGGGAGTGGGAGAGGAAGAAGCAGGCTCCCAGAGGAGGAGCCTGATGTGGGGCTCGATCCCAGGACCCTGGGATCACGCCCTGAGCCGAAGGCAGACGCTTAACGACTGAGTCACCCAGGCACCCCTGTACCTTTGACTCTTTATCCCGAGGCTGATGTTGCCAAGGAAAACATGATTACTTTTGTAAAGCTACAGGCAATGATTTCTAAGAGCACAGTAACAAATTTGTACTTCCCTTCCTCATCCTGAACGTCCCTCCCTAGTGCAGAGCCTGGGATAAAACAGGGACTCAGACAGTGTTTGTTGATTTCAATTAGATTTCAGAAAACATTATAGGGTAGTCATTTGTCTTTAAATTCAACAGCAATAAGAATAAAAATAGCTGTTTGCCAACCATCCAGGCATTTTCTGTGCACTGTTTGATTTAATGCTCTGAGCAACCCTGCCTGGTAATTATCTGCTCCATTTGACAGAGGAGAAAACAGAACCCCTGAGAGGTACACAGCTGGGCGGTAAGCTCCTCTGTTCCTGGTGCCTTTGTACGTAGATGTATGCAGAATTTCCCTAACGAGCAGACTTCAGTTGTACGCAGGAGGCTGAGGTTTGGCGCCAGGTCTATCTGACCATAAAGTATATACAGTTTGCACCACTTTTTTCAAGAATGAGGCATTCGTCTGTGTTAATTCCCGCATGGTAAACAGGAAGGGAGGTTTCCTTCTTTAGAAGCTGACTGAATTGGAACCAAAAGAGCAGCATCCATGCACGGCGTAATAGAGGACAGCTTCTGGGAGCAGGGGCTGCTGAGCGCTACGTTCACTCACTCAGCACCGTCCGCAGATCAGGCGCTGTTCAGTGTCCTGGGAATACAGCTGCGGGGCCTGCATTTGGGTCCAGATCCTCGGAGCTATAGGCTTTCATGTTTGCGGCTCTGATAAATGTTTTAAAGATTATTTGATGTGCTGCTGGACCCCAGACAAGTCAGTTTGACTTAAACGCAGTGAGAAACTCATGATTTCCTTACACTTTGATGGATCATTGAGGTAACATGAAATAATAAGGAATATGACGATGTTATGCATGATGTATCTGGCTTCAATAATTTTTGTAAAAAGTTGGAAAATGATGAGAAGGCAAGTAAACTACGTTAAAATTACCGATAATCCTATTGCCAGCCATGACCACCAGTGTCTTACACACACACACACACACACACACACACCCCCCTACCTTTCTTTCTTTCAAAACTGGGATCATTGTCTCAACTTTTTTTGTTTTGCTTTTTAAAAGAAAATCAGCTCCCCCCTCCCTGACATAGACAAAATCTATGCACACTGTATGGAAACCAGAAAACACAGAAATGCATAATAAGAAAGTACTGCTATTTTGTCAGGGAGTCTAAAAGGACTGTTCTGGAGGACTGCCCCTATTTTGTAAGGTTGAGAGGGGAAAGGAGGGATGAAACTCCATTTCTCTATCTCCTCACAGTACTTAAGACAGCAAATTGTGGGTTTTTCACACCCATCTATTCTCCAATTCTCTGCCGACACCAAATGGGTAGCCTATAATTCAAATGAATTCGGCCACTATCTGCCTGAAGATAGTGTCAGACCCCACAGATTAAGGGCTCAGTCCCACACGACTGCCATCCCTTCATTTTTAAAATATCTTATTTATTTATTTGCCAGAGAGAGAGAGAGAGCGTGTGCACAAGCAGTGGGAGCAGCAGGCTCCCGGCTGAGCAGGGAACCCAGTGTGGGACTCGATCCCAGGACCCCGGGATCATGACCTGAGCTGAAGGCAGATGGTTAATGGACTGAGCCACGCAGGCATCCCAAGACTGCCCTCCCTTCAGATGCCAATCCCAAGTAGTGGGCCCCCAGGTTCCCCACAACTCTGTCTGACTTGTCTACAAATCAGAGGTCCCTATGACTCTCCTGAAGTTCGATAATTTGCTAGTATGGCTCGCAGAACTCGGAAACATTTACATATACCAGTTTATTATAAAGGATATAACTTAGGAACAGCCAGACAGAAGAGATTCATAGGGTGAGGTGTGCGCGGAGCTCCCAAGCCCTCTCCAGACATGCCGCCTTCCCAGCTTGTGGATGCGTTTCCCCAACCCATCTGAAGCCCTTCAGTTAGGACTTTTTGGAGGTTTCCTTAGGTAGGCATTATTGATTAAATCATTGGCCATAATCCCTTCTCCTCTTCTCCCCTCCTTGGATGTGGCTATAGGAAGGCAGGACTAAAAGTTCCAACCCTCTAATCACATAGCCAGTTCCTCTGGTGACCAGCCCCCATCCTTTTCAAAAGTCGCCTCATTACCATAAATTCATTTGTGGTTGGAAGGGGCTTGTTAGGAATCACAAAAGATGCTCCTTTCACATTTCCTACCCCCGGGCTATTTCAGGAACTGGGGACAAAAACTAAATATTTTAACAAAAGCTGTTCCTTTCTCCTTTTAGGACTTAGGAAATTACAAGGGTTTGGAGAGTTCTGTGCCAGGAACTAGGGAGGAAGACCAAATATACATTTCTTATTATATGACAATATCACAAGGGCCACTGTTGGGAGAGGATCTCTTTCGGGATGTGCAGAGCCGGAGCACCAGGTCGGGGATGACTTCCTTCTGTTCAGGGTGTGTGCAGCTCTGCTCTCCGTGCCAAAGTTGAGATCGTCCTCACGCCAGAATGAGGAAACTAGTGCACGGTGCAGACGGGACAAGGCTTACCAACAGAAAGAAGTGGAAAAGCTGGCCTGGAGAAGGAGAGGAGGGATCGACAGGCTTCATAGTGTGGCTTCTGACAAGTGGCCAGACTCCCAAGACACCAGCCCTGGAGTGGACCATGGAGCGGAATCAGACCTTTGCCTCCTGGTAAAGATGCTGTCGGCGGGTGGTTCTCATACTTGAACTTGCGTTAGAATCACCTGGAGGGATTGTTAAAACACAGGTTGCTGGGCTTCACCCCCAGAGTTTCTGATGCAGTAGGTTGGGGGTGGGCTTGAGAATTTTGATTTCCAAGAAGCTTCCAGGTGATGTCAATGCTGCTGGTCTGGAGACCACACTTTGAAAACCACTGTCATAGACCAGAGAAAGAACCCGAAAATTCTAGGAAAGCCCAAGGAGGTGACTATTCAGGATAGCTTGAAACTCACAGAATGCATTTGAAGGTAGGGGCTAAGAAATAAGAAATAACTTCTCCTGGGATGCTCCATATTTGGAGGCAGATCCTGGCAAAACAAAGCATGCCTACCTGCCTGCCTGCTTTTCAGATTTATTTATTTATTTATTTATTTGAGAGAGAGAGAGAGAGAGAGAGTGTATGGCAAAGAGAGGAGAAAGAGAATCTCAAGCAGACTCCATGCTGAGCTCAGAGGCTATCGGGGGCTAAATCTCACGACCCTGAGATCATGACCTGAGCTGAAATCAAGAGTTGATGCTTAACTGACTGAGCCACCCATGTGTCCCTTGACTTGTAGTTCTAATCTGTCCTGAACTTTGCTGTTTCATCATTGTCCCTGTAGTGGCTAGAACTCTTGCAAGAGTGTGTGAATGAGTGTGTGCATATACATATGTTGTTGGGGAAGGGTGGTATAGAAAGCTTTTTCCTAATTCTGCAGTCTTTTTGGCAGAAAAATTTCTTTTTGAATGACAAGAGGGATGGCAACCAGAAAGAAGCAAATGAATTAAATGACTTGGTCAGGAAAGAAAGGACAGGGGAATGAGAAAGTCTGGGGCGAGAAATAGGCCTCAGAGCCCAGATGGACACATGTCTTTAAATATTCTAAAAAGATAGATCTGGGTGCCTGGGTGGCTCAGTCGGTTAAGCATCTGCCTGCAGTTCAGGTCATGATCCCAGGGTCCCTGGATCGAGTCCTGCATCAGGCTCCCTGCTCCGTGGGGAGTCTGCTTCTCCCTGTGCCTCTGTGGCTCTCCTTGCTCATTCTCTCTCTCAAATAAATAAATAAAATCTTTTTTAAAAAAGAGATAAAATTATGACTTTCAGATATGGAATGAAGATATATTTAAGATTCTATTTAACTCATTCACTGAAGGAATCGGATGTTACAAGTGATTCAAAGAAGAATCCAACAAGCAGACATATTTCAAGATCAGGAATATTGAAATGAATTTGCAAATAGACGCAGCCCTGGATTTTGTCGTTTCATCACTGGATAGAATTTCTTTGCATGTCTCTGGACAAAAATTATTTGTATTACTCTCAATTTTCTAGAACTTACAGAGTTGTAAAATAGCTTAGTCAAAACAAAGTGCACATCCCTATAGAGCCAGAGAGTTTCTGATGGTTCCAGCGTTTTGTTGAAAGAATAGCCAGTGGTGTCTTTTCTTATTTCAAAGTCTTAAATTTTTCCTTCTTGTCTTTCCTTTTCCTTAAAAATGCTTGCAATACTCGATTAAATGAGCATTGTTCTCAAATATGACTTTGCAGGCCTCAGTTGTAATAGAATTCCCCGATTATATGCTGAGAAAGAAGGATATATTCTTAAGGAATCTATCAATGTCCTATTGTTGCTGTAACAAATTATCACAAATTTTGTGGCTTAAAATAACATAGAGTTATGATCTTATGGTTCAGAAGTTGAGAAGTCTGAAGCTTATCCTATGAGCAAAATCCAGAGGCTGCATTCCTTCTGGAAGCTCTAGGAGAGGATGCATTTCATTGTCTTCTCCAGTTTCTAGAGGCCACCTGCACTCTGTGGCTTGTGGTCCCTTGCCTTATCTTCACAACCAGCAGCCTGGCATCTTCAAATCTCTCTCTTTCTGCTTCTGATTTAGCAGAAAGTAGTTAAATAGACAAACATAAAAAAGACTAACAAGCCACCTAACAGAGAATAGATCTCTCTAATCCAATAATCCCTTTACAAAATCACTACATAGTCAGACCATAAACTAAATTCCCAGTCATGCTGTCACCACTGGGGAAAAACTTATTGGCTGTAAACAATTCAAAACACAAAATGAGTAGAGATCAAATTAAAATGAGAAAACCAAGAAGCATGCAGAATTCTATTGCCGCTTTAAGTTTACCTCTAGAACTCAAGAGAAGATGTGCCTGGATTTACGCTGCAGGTGAGACGCACCATTTCTGTTGGTGGAGCTAAGCTGGCTGTCCAGCTGAGTCTATTGGGCACCTCGTGGAAGGCCTCCAAAACTGCTAAAGGATAATTTTCTTTTTTCTTTTTTTTTTTTTAAAGATTTTATTTATTTATTCGACAGAGATAGAGACAGCCAGCAAGAGAGGGAACACAAGCAGGAGGAGTGGGAGAGGAAGAAGCAGGCTCATAGCAGAGGAGCCTGATGTGGGGCTCGATCCCAGGACCCTGGGATCACGCCCTGAGCTGAAGGCAGACGCTTAACCGCTGTGCCACCCAGGCACCCCTAAAGGATAATTTTCAAACAAGGTAAAACCTTGATTCTCATTCAGATAGCAAATAAGTATAGGTTAAAGATTCCATTTTAACTCATGATTTACTGAGGGAAGCAGGCAGATGTTACAAGCAGCTCAAAGGAGAATCCAAAGAACAGACATACTTAGATGAGAGATATTGAAAAGAATTTCCAAGTGGATACAAAAGTGACTTTTCCACAGCGGGAAGAGGGTTGTTCCTCCACCAGATAGAATTTACCTACACATCTATAGTCAAGAATTATTCACCATGCTATCAGCTCACTCCGAGAGAGAGAGAGAGAGAGAGAGAGAGAGAGAGTATGAAATGGCCGAGCCACATCCTTAGAGGTTCCTTCATTCCACTGAGAGCCTGGCCAGTCATCTCCTCCGCTTATTTCAAAGTCTTAAGCATTTCCTTCCAGTCTCATTGACTCAATTCTTCAACAATAATAGATTTTTACACAATGAGAGGCTGATGTGGTTACGTGTGTAGACTCCAGACTCACGCTGCCTGGACCGAAGCCTGGGGCCCACCATTTTTAGCTGTGTGGCTTTGGGCAAATGACTCAACTGTCAGCAAACGACAGCGCAAGGAACAAATCCAGGCTGCTGTCTATTTTTGTATAGCCCTTGAGCTCAGAATGGTTTTCATATTTTTAAATGATTGGGAAAAGAAATCAAAAGAAGAATAGTATTTCCTGACACATGAATATTATAAAATTCGAATTTTGATGAAAAGTTTTATTTGAATACAACCATGTTCGTTTGTTTACATACTGTCTGCTGCTGCTTTCACACCTCCACAGTCGAGTAGCTGTGATGGAGACCAGATGGCCTGCTGAGCCTGAACTATTTACTATCCAGTTCTTTACAGAAAAGGTGGCCCATCTCTGCACACTCTCTACTAAACGTCTGGAAGACTTGGTTGGCTTGTCTGCAAACTGAGGATAAAAATGGCACCTATATCGTGGTGAAAATTAATGGAGATATTACACGGAATGACCTACGATGATGCCTGCGATCCTGTAAATCCTGGAGAGGACTTGGTTAATCAGAGCCCCTCCCCCAGATCGTTTATATAGATGCGGAGAAGGAACCGTTCCCTCTTTCTTTTGGGCTCACTAAGGTAAGGTGTTTAATAAGCCTAGAATTGCCCGTAGTCATACCTATCTCCCTGCCTCCTCCGTTAAAGACAACAAGAAACACTAACAGAGTTCACACGGACCGAGCACATTCTGTGTGTCAGGCACTGCCGTGACTCCCTTACATCTATCTCTCACTCCATCTTTGCAATACCCTTACAGGAGGTATGGCTACCATTTTCCCCATAGAAGCTGAGACTGACAGCAGTCAAGGAAACTTTTGGGTAAATGGTGGTCCGGGTTCCAGCCTCTGCAGGCTGACTGAAGAGCCAGTAGCTTGCACAGGGAGGACAGCTACCTGCAACAGAGGGGGGAGGCCAGTTTACTGGAAGAGGCTGGAAGAAAGAAACAGAGCCCTGCCAAGAGCCCTGCCTCCGTTGGCCGCTCATTTTGTTTCCTCTTGTTGGAGTGACGCTAGTGTGAGTTTGCTTTCTGCGGCCAGGGACAGAAATAAGCTGAGGAAACTGAAAGATGAAAATAGCACGGGCCTGTCCCCACTGTAGCTCGCAAGACGCTGAGGGAGAGGGACACACACGAAGCCCAAAGGGCTAAAGTAAGGGCATGCTCTCAGTGCCGTGGGGGCCCGAAGGGAGCCTCAAGTCAGGAAACTCTCGCTGCGTACCTTCCGTGTGCCCTGCCCCGCACTGGGTGCCCTTTGGTCGATGTCTTTACATTTCCAGAAAGATGTAGTAACTCACATCCTTCGACGTTTGGGCCTTTTCTTTGGGCCGTTTGTGTGTCGGCGGTCAAGTACCCCTGTGATCTGGTGGGATCCATGGTCGGGCTGGCTGTGATGTGGCGTTTCTTATGAAGGGTTTAACTGTGATTGTACCAAACCAACGAGGCTGCGGTGAGGCCCACAGACGGGCTAGGGAAAGCACTTGTTAAAATATAAAAATGTAATTTTAAAGAAGCCAGGGGTGTCTTTCCACTAATCAAATGACATAGGTGCTTGGATTTTAAACACTAACTGATTAAAAGGGGGCCCCACTTAGAGCTACTGCTTTTCACAAGGCAGGCAGTTCTTTAGCCACAATGATCTGTTGTTACACACAAATAGTTGCACCAACAATTGTCTCACTGTAGGCTGAAAATGAAGGGCAAGCAGCTAATTCTTTCTCAGATGTCTGAGGTGGCCTGTCATGAGCTGGTTGGGGCCTAAGCGACTGCAAAACACGAGGGCCCAAGTGACACGGTCTCCTGGGTATGGACTTCAACAGTAACCCCCCCTTCTCACCTCTGCAAGAATGTACTTTTCCTCGGACAGGCCTCTTATTTTCCCTGCCAACCTCTCACTTAGGACTAGTCACCGACTTTCTTGGTCTTGTTTCATCCATTCTGACTTCAAGAGTCCTCTTGTCAGCTGTTAGGAAGTGTGTGCTGTTTTTCACTTTATTCTATTTTAAATTTGTTTCTTCCTTTCTCTATCATTTCCCTATTCCAACTTCTCTCACATGGAGTGAGACTGGGAAAATGTCCTTTTTATGGGAGAGGGGCCATGGGAGAGAAACCGTATTCTCTGGGTAGGACCAGTTTGTTCGAATCAGGAAGAAAATCCTAATAACAGAGAGATTAATCATGTAGGGGAAAAAGCAGCGGTCTGAACATCATGTGCATTCCTGTAGCAGAGTTCACAGAAGGAGAGAGAGAGAGCACACGCGCCCGTGCGCGCGGCGAAATCGCCATTACGCACCCGCACGTCTGTGTGGGGAAATAGAGCGCACACGCAATAACGATAAAGCAAGCATTCTAATTTGAGCACTTTGCGTTTTCAAGAGCGTCATGTTGGCTGGGAGAAATGCGAGCAGCTCTCAATGAAGTGACTCACTCAGCATATACACGGAATTCACAGAGATTAGAACTCTGAATTATTACCTCCCCGTCTAGAGCAACCCCCTCCTTTTCTCCTGCCCATTGGCACCACCTCCAAGACAAGGCAACTTCCATGATAAATGATCACACGGTGGCACTTTGTGAATGTATTTAACACCACTGAATTGTGTACTTTAAAATGGTAAATGTTACGTTTGGTATAATTTACCACACACACACACACACACACAAACCCCAAAAACCAACAAACCATGAAAACCATTCCTGGTTCTTGGCTAAATGAGGCCTGGGGGCTCTGTAGCCTGCCAGCCCTGGGGTGTAGTACAGGAAGGTCGGCCAGCTGGGGGCTAGAGGGTGTGAGTCACGTGACGCATCGGCCACAACACGTAAGGTACTATGCTTCCCGCCACGGGACTGTGCGTATTTGCTTGTCTGGAAATTAAAGTTCGCCTGCACAAACTTCAAGAGCTTCAGTTTATCATCCTCCGATATGTCTCTATATTCTTATCGCTTATCCCCACATCCTTTCCCCTCAGGCCGAATGTTCTTTTGTAAGACTGACCCCTATGTCTTTCTCCTGATTTCTTCTCCTCCCATCCTTCTTCTAGATTCTTGCTCCATTAATCATCCCTTCCTCTCCACTGCTCTTTCTCTCAGCCACACAAAAGAACTTTCTTTCAACCTCGCATGCCCCTCAAGCTACTATTTTATCTCTTTCATTGTCTACACTAAAAATTTCTAGAGAGGAGTTTCCACTAGAGTTCCTAAACTAAACTAAAAAGAGAAATGTCTACCCACTTGTTCCTTAATCTGTTGCAATCTCACTTCCTGTGGGATGAAACATCCTTTTAAAGGTATTTCCTGACTGTGAATTCAATCGGCTCTCATCGGTATCTCCCTTCCCCATCTGACCTTTCTGCTGCATTCATTGTGTGAAGGGCTCCTTCTCAGTCATCTTCCTGGGATATTTTTCAAATCCATCCACATTTACTGAGCCCTTACTTACCACCTGCCGGGCCCCATGGGGGAGTTGGACATTCTCTCCTCCCTTTCTATATCTCTGAACTTTCTTTCCAAGTTCCCCTGAGAGTCTGCTGTTCTTGCTTGGTATTCCTTCCCCACGTAATTTAGCTGCTTCCTTGGTATTGAAAGCTTACTCTAGGCAAAGCCCATTCTAAGTGCTTTACATGGATGAACTCATTTCATCCTCAAAATCATCCCATGAAGTAGGTGCTATTAACATCCTATTTTACAGATGGAAAAACTGAGGTACAGAAAGATGGTCCAAAGTTCTACAGCTAGGAGGTTGCTGGTAAGGGTTTCAAAGCAGGAAGCCTGAATGTAGGACTTCACCTGTTCCCACGTTACTGCCTCTCCCTCAGCTTCAAATATCCCCTCTACGCTGACTGCCAAATGTAGGGCTCCAGTTTTGATGGAGTTAAATTGAAAAATTTAACAAAAATTGAACATTCATTATTTCCTGGATGGGTCCTCTCTCAATGTTTGTGGGGACCAGACAAAAGAACAAAATGGAGGCCCACATTCCAAATGTCCAAAACATTTAAAGTTATAAAATGAAGCTAGCAACTGTTACATAAATACATTAGATCATTTTGCTGTGACAGAAAGACCTTTTTAAAAATATTTGAGTATAGTTGGCACAATGTTACATTAGTTTCGGGTGTACAACATGGTGATTCCCCAACTCTATGCTACGCTGTGCTCGCTCCAAATGCAGCTCCCATCTGTCACACACAACACCATCACGATGCCACTGACTCCATTCCCCACGCTGTACCTTTATTCCCGTGACATATCCATTCCATTCCTGGAAACCTGCATCTCCCACTTCCCCTTACCCATTTTGCTCATGCCCCAAACCCTTCCCTCTGGCAACCGCCACTTAGTTCTCTGTATTTATAGTTCTGATTCTGCTTTTTGTTTATTCATTTGTTTCGTTTCTTAGATTCCACACAGAAGTGAAATCATATGGTAATTGTCTTTCTCTGACTTGTTTCACTTAGCATGATACCTTCTAGATCCATCCATGTTGTTGCCAATGGCAAGATCTCATCATTTTTATGGCTGAGTGATATTCCATTGTAGATGTATAGTACATCTTTATGCATTCATCTACTAATGGACGCTTGGGTTGCTTCTATATCTTGGCATTTGTAAATAATGCTGCAATAAACATAGGGGTGGGTGCATAAATCTTTTCAAATTAAGGTTTTCATTTTCCTGAGGTAAATATCCAGTAGTTGAATTATTGGATCTTATAGTATTTCCATTTTTGATTTTCTGAGGAACTGTTTCCCGCAGTGGCTGTACCAATTTACATTCCTACCAACAGTGCATGAGGGTTCCTTTTTCTCCACATCCTCACCAAACACTTGCTATTTCTTGTCTTTTTAATTCTAGTCGTTCTGACAGGTGTAATGTGATATTTTTATTGTGGTTTTGATTTGCATTTCCCTGATGATTAGTGATGTTGAACATGTGTTTGTTGACCATCTGTATGTCTTCTTCAGAAAAATGTCTATTCAGCTCCTCTACCCGTTTTTTAATCAAATTATTTGGTTTTTTGGTGTTGAGTTGTATAAGTTCCTTATATATTTTGAATATTAATCCTTTATCAGATATGTCATTTGCAAATATCTTCTCTTATTCCGTAGGTTGTCTTTTTGTTTTGTTGATGGTTTCCTTTGCTGTGCAATATAAATGTATCTTCTTAATCTGGGTCAAATTTGAATTCTATGCAGTTCATAATAGAACATGATACCACTGGATGAGCTGACTCTTAGCCCCTAGCCTCTCTCCTTCTTTTCCACTTCACACTGTAAGGGGCCTTCAGCATGCACGGCCTGTATATCTTAGCTCAGCCAATACCCTCATAAGCATTCGGGTCTAGGAATTTGCACACTGAAAGCACTGGTCACGCTCAGCAGTATTCTCCCAGAGAAGAAGCTTGCATGGGTCCTGGACATAGCCTCAGGGCCTTTGGGGCTGGAATTCTTTGAGGACAAGGATGGTAGGTTCTGAGTAAGCATACTCTCGTGGTCCCGTGGATTCCCTGGTGCCATATTGGCCCCCTAAAGCAGCATACTTTATTGTAAAGGATCTTACTCTTGTATTTTTTCATTTTCAGTCTGTTACAGATGAATACTTCTTTTAATACAATAAAAAAAATTAAAAACAGGGGCGCCTGGGTGGCACAGCGGTTAAGCATCTGCCTTCGGCTCAGGGCGTGATCCCGGCGTTATGGGATTGAGCCCCACGTCGGGCTCCTCTGCTATGAGCCTTCTTCTTCCTCTCCCACTCCCCCTGCTTGTGTTCCCTCTCTCACTGGCTGTCTCTATCTCTGTCAAATAAATAAATAAAATCTTTAAAAAAAATTACAAAGAAAGACATACAAAGTAAAAGTCCGATTTTTTATTAGATTCATTTATTACTAGATTGTTAGACACACATTTTAATACAAATAAGCAGAACAAAAAAGGGGAATATTATAAAAATTGAACATATTGCTCTTGAAAGTGTATGTACAGACAATTTAACCCAGTCAGTCCCTACTACCTTCATAACTTTTGGTTGTTACAAGGTCATAACTAAACAAAAATTTATGAATGAAATAAGACTCCATATATTAGATGCCTGTCTGCATCATTTGAACAGCACCATTCATATCAGTATTTAAGGGTTTTTATGTGACAAATGAGCTTGTTTACTAACTTTCCAAGCTGGGTTGAGTCGATGATAACATGCTACTTGTAGGTAGCAATGTACATCTAAGTTTTCCAAATGCTTCTTTTTAATAACACTTATAGTAAGGAAACCAGTATTACTGGGGTATTTTGACAGAATGGAAGAAGATTTTCAGAGTAATTTGAGCAAGCCTGGGTTGTTCATTTAGAATTTTTATACAAAGTGGAGCAAATTTGTCTTCAATCCTTTATCAGTAGCCACGTCCAACAACTTATCCTCTGACATCATAATGAAATTTAAATTATCTTTCTATGAAAGAAAGGGATTTCAGATCTATGAATTTCCCATTGAGTTCAGCTGGCTTTTGTAGCAAAACTTTCTTGACGAAGGAAGGGGTGTGTTGATTTACATTCTGGCACAAGTTCCCAAAACTGGGTAACTAATCCAGAATGTTTTCTAGGCATTGCAGCTGTGCCATCAGAATATAATCCTACACGAAATCCCAGCCCCAGACACATGTATGGACAGCGTGATCTTTATAGTTTTATACAGTTCACAGTTGTGTTTATTGGCCATGAAGCTGAGAAAATAAAAGAACTGTTTCTTCCTATCAAGGTCATGTTTAAATCATACCTATGCTAAACGGAGGGCCATGTGAAGAGTATTTGTGTATTCCTCTAGTTTCAAGGTGAAACACTTTGCTAGTTTAATTTTTTTTCTACGAGTTAACCTTCCATCTCATTTGTTCCCAAATATGTCGAACTATGGTTTCACNTTCATCGGACGAGGGCATTGGAGCCACGTTCTTTACCACAGTATTGATCAACATTTCTAAGTCACCTTTTCTGATACATCCTTGCAATCACGTCTCAGCAGCTCTATAGATGCTTGGGCTTAGTAACCTCAAATATGATTTTCTGAGAAGCCTGCAAAGCTGCTTCCATGAGAAATAGTTAACATCTGCTTCTGTCCAGTTTTTAATTCATTACTCTCTTTCAAAGAACTCTTTTGATTTTTTTTTTTTTACTTATTTCTTATATTTGGTATACAAAAGGCACGTAAGTATTTTTTAAGCCACTTCAGTTTTGGTGGATTCACTGCTTCATTAGTTGATACATTTCTACAGATAGGATGCTGTAGATTTAGCACTTCACGTCAATTATGGCTACAAATTGAGCTCAACACCTGAGGGATCGTACTTCTGAGTAAACTACTATGAACTTTTTGTTCTTCGTTTCTTCAGAATCACTTCCATTGTTATCATTTGCTTTACTACTACCGCCATATTTTGAAATGTGTCTTTTCTTGAAAAAGAAGTTGTTTCTTAATCAGTAAGTTAGGGATAAAAAGTAAATGATATGAGGGGGCACCTGGGTGGCTCAGATGGTTAAGCATCTGCCTTCGGCTCAGGTCATAATATCCAGGTCCTGGGATCGAGCCCCACATCGGGCTCCCACCTCAGCAGGGAGTCTGCTTCTCTCTCTGCCTCTGTCTCTCCCCCTGCTTGTGCTCTGTCTCTCTCCCTTTCAAATGAATAAATAAAATCTTAAAAAAAAAAACAACTCTGCACAAACTTATTAACCCATTATTTCATTTAGGGATTATTAAAAAAAAAAAGTAGATGATATGAAATTTACTTCCTTACTTTAGCTATTGGGTTAAACTACATGCGCATAACTCTAAAAAAACCCACAAAACCAAAAACCAGCTGGTTTGATTAAAAATGAAAATGATAATAAATAATGTTTTAAAAATAAAGAAATGCTTTCATTTATTTATATTTCCTTACTGTGAGGTTATGGATGACTAACCTTAAAATAACATGTTGAAAAGAGGTTCCAACACCCAAGATAGTATGCAATCTACACCACATGTGACCCATCACTCAATTCTAGTGAGGGAAAAGATATGTAATTCTCACATTTCTTTGAAAACTCGATCTCCATTTTACAAGTAAGGAAATTCAAGCTTATAGAGGTTAATTAATATGTTCAAGGTTTCAGAATTACATCAAGGACTCAAAACTTGGTCTCACTGGCCCCAAACCCATGCTGAGTGAGGCCTACAATGTCACTTGCTTGGACTGTTGCAGTAGACTCCATGTCTTTGGTGTCTCCTCTTCCATGCTTCGCTTGGCTGAAAGTGTTTTATTCCTAAAACAGGAGTCAGAATAAATTATCTCCCTTTTAGTAAACCCGTACTTTATAAAGTGGAGCATTATATGAAGGTGAGCTCTTATCAAGTGGTCACTGTGATCTGGTAACATTTTCTACAGAAATCGACCATAACTGTCTTCTTTAAAAACAATAACAGAAACAGTTCATTTTGACCAGCATCTATTTCACTGGTAGATCATCTCAACTTGTAAATAGTTGTGGAAAATGCAGTGCATCTGAAATTCAGGGATACAGGAACATAAACATCATTACTTTCTTGCTGTGGTGTGGTCATCACGCATGATAAAATGATACCAGCTCTGTTTCAGCCACATCAGTGTGTGCTCCGATCATAATTTTATCTATTTAATTATTACTGAATGAAACCTTAAATATTAAGCTATGATATAATGCGGCAGAGACTGGCCAGTTTTTCACCATGTTATTTCTACTTTCCTGCTGAGTCCAGTAGACGCTTTCTCGGGGAGGTGCGACCATGAGCCTGAGTTCTGGCCAAATGGAGGCAGGCAGCAGGAAGACCACTTCTGGGGAGAGCACATAAACCCTTTCTCAGAGGCCTCTGTGTTCTCTTCCTGCTCCCATCCGCTGGCTAGATGCAGAGTTCAGTGGAAGACTCTGGATTTAAGATATTGGGTCCTTGAATGACAGTGTGAAGGAGAACCCAACCCCTCCCCAGCCTCCATTGAACTATTTTGTGACATGACAGCAAATTAAACTTATATGTAGTAAGCCATTGATTATTTTGGGTAAGAGTAGTAACTAACATACATCAATAATAAGTAGATGAATACAATGAATGGGCACATTAAATACGCAAAATGTGCACTTTCTAATGAAACCGATCTGTGGCAAAAAACAGAAAGGTTTTATACTCTAAATAGTCCTGGATTTTTTTAAAATAACAACCCAGAGGGCTTTCCTGTTTGGATTTAATCAGGATCAGGTAACAGGGCTATAAATTTATGTGGCTAAATATTTAGCAGTGCTGACAAAACCGAGTTTCTGGTAATTGATGGTGCATCTGGAAATAAACATTGTTTTTTTCTTCCCCTTTACTTCCATGATTCAATTCCACTAGATGATATACCCTAGTTTAAGTGGTCTGAAGTTGTTCCCATTTAACCAGTGTTTTAGTTATTTCTTTTATCTGTGACTGTGTTGTGTCCCTAAAATTATCTGGGCTCAGGGCATCTCCATAAAATTGTGTTTAATTCTATAGTTTCACTAATAGGCTTTAAGTTGCATTTTTTTGGTCCTTCAAAACTTTTCTTTGCTTTTTTGTTATTAGCATGATTTTATTTGTGAGCAATTAGACCACCCTCAAGACAAGCAGAATTAAATAAAATCACATTTATGTCTTAGGAGAGCCAAAGAAATGCAAGAGTTATACTTTGAGTTGAGTTACAGATTTCTAATAATAGTGGGAAGAATTAGGTAATGATATGATACTCAGTCTTTTTGAAAGTTCTGGAAACCTGTATGACCACTATTAATAAGGCTCAGGTTCCATGTGATCCATTAGGATTAAATAAAATAATCAAGTCCTGTGATCTGGACAGAAGCTTTCTTGGTGCAAAAGGAAACTTTAGTGTGCTAGGGCTGACATAGTTATTTCCTCATTGGAAAGACTTATGATTAAATATAGAAATGATGAAGCAAGTAAACTCCAAGTTATTTATACTTTTATGTTAAATTTAGGGTAATCTATGTATATTTGGTATTTTGAGTACTTGGAGCAGTTAAGAATTTGGTATGTTAAGGTATCTAGCAAATTGTGATTCCAATTTAGAAAAAGTTAATTGGGTTGGTTGATTTAGACCTCAGAGAAATAAGGTAATTTTTCTTGGATTATAAGCAGTAATTGGATAATTAAAAGAATTTAATTTTAACCATTTTTAGAAATTTAATTTAGTAAATTTAAGAATTATGTAAGTATCTAATAATGTTTGGTAACCAGACAATTAAAGCACAAAAATTAAATATATTAATATTACAAATGCAATTTTAAATGCTTAAAAGATTATTTAAGCTGTAAAACTCTATTAGAAGTGATCACTGAACTCTTCTAGATTTGTAAATGCAATAAGATGTATAAGTTGAAATCTTTTCTTTCTTCCCTCCCACCCTCCCTCTCTTTCTCTCTCTTTTTTTTTTTTTTAAAGATTTTATTTATTTATTTGACAGAGAGAGAGAGACAGCCAGTGAGAGAGGGAACACAAGCAGGGGGAGTGGGAGAGGAAGAAGCAGGCTCCCAATGGAACAGGGAACCTGATGAGGGGCTCGATCCCAGGTCCCTGGGATCATGCCCTGAGCTGAAGGCAGACACTTAACGACTGAGCCACCCAGGCGCCCCTCTCTCTTTCTTTCTTTCTTTTGGGGGGTGGGGCAGAAGAAGAGGGGGAGAGAGGATCTTAAGCAGGCTCCATACCCAGTGCATAGCCTAATGCAGGGCTTGATCTCATAACCCTGAGATCATGACCTGAGCCAAAACCAACTGAGCCACCCACACACCCCTGTAAATTGAAATCTTAAGAACAAATCTTTTAACATTATAATTTAAAATATAAATAAAAACAGAAAAGACCTTGAATAATCTTTTTAGGACATGAAAGTCACATTTGAGAACATCATAAAAATCCCATGATCATTTTTCTTCTTTTTTTCTAGTGTCGTGAAGCTGTCCTTAGCACCAATATCAACTTTTTCTTCGCCTAGTACTATGCATTTAAAAAAATACTATGCATTTTTAGATAAAATGCAAAGGTGATCATCTTTAAGTAATAAGTCGTAAAATGTTATGTAAATTGAAAATAAGATATTAGCCTTTTCCTAAATCTTCCATGTGGTCATTTACTGGCCTTATGGACATTTGTCGATACACACTCAGAAGCCACTGTCTTATACCATAAAGGTAAAGACAGTAGCAATGACCCATATTAAAGCTGCCTACAATCCACTCTTCTGCACAAGTGGAGAAGAACATAAATACATGGATAAAAGATTCTTTTTAATCTTGGAATCTATGAGCATGCTTTGTCGTGGAGGTAGTGGTTCCTGATATTCTTTATAAACTTCTTTGCAAGTGACAGATGATAATCTTCCTAATCCGAGCATCCTTGACATTGAAATGCCTGATATAAGGTTTCCAGTGAGTCCATCTGGACAGTAAAGTCCTAACAGAGCTCTGCAAGCTCTTGTGTTTCCTTAGAGACGAGGTGGGGACAGGCTAGGACTCCCCCCTTCAACCCCAGCAGCTTCCCTGCTACCTCTTTTATATGCTGGGCTTCTGGTTGGATTTGGAGAGAAGCGTCCACAGCTTTGCAGGTTCCGAAGACCACTGGGCCACGGTGTGTTTTTTCCAGAAGCAGGGACAGCACTCTGTGAGTGGGCACACATCATCCTAAGGATTGGCAAGGCCCAGGAGGAAAACTGTAAATTGCACAATGAGATGGTTGAGGGACCATTGGGCTGTTTTTCTAAAATGGAAAGAGCTTCACAAACACCAGCATGGGGAGTTTACTAGTCCTTGAACTAAACTGCGGGGCAACCACCTTGCTTGTAACTTTATTTGGAAATGGGATCATTCTTGTTTGCTTGGATGATTTAAGACTCTTCCATGCTTCTATTCAGAAACCACTCTCATTTTATTTGGCACTGAGGATGCAGTCCCCCACCATGAAACCGTGGGTCAGTCAAGGTTACGAATGTGGCAGAACAGGTCTTTTCATGCCTTCTTTCCTAAAGCTCAACTACCCCTGGGGTTAAAGGAACAAAAGGGAGCTTTTTAAAATTTACAGACTGGAAAGGACGCAAACTCTTAGCATAATAAGACACTGGCAAGATGCTAGCGGGAGATTTTGTGTTTACTGTGTTTTTCTATAGTGCAAAAGTTCTGATTAGTTTTTAGATGCTTTATTCTGTGGTCTTGTGGTCAAGACTACCATAGGTGAAGCCGGAAATGACTGAGAATGACCAATGGCTCAAGCCGGAAGTTGGAGATTAAAGGAGGCAAGACAAAGAGAGGAATAGAAAGGCTTAAGCTTGAGTAAGGGAATGTGTTGGGGGTTTACAAGACATAAAGGAGAGGGTCACAGGGTACTATGTGGCAATCTGAATCATGTAATCTACCCAGGACTCTAGGACCATGCCCTGTTCTTGTGGCTCAGAATCCCCAGAATCTCCTTGTCCTTAACTGAAACATAAGCTTTGACCCTTCAGCAAGGAAGTGAGTGAACATTCTTTAGGATTTACTGCTTAACATTAAAATGGTATTTTGAAAGATATTTGAACCATGATCTTAAGATCTGGCAAAATGTAGACAGGATTTCTCTCTCTGAGCTAGATCATACTTCCTTTTTTAAAAGTCACGATGACATGACAGTTCAGGGACACTAAGAGTCCAGCGGAAAGGGTTTTACAGTCTTTTATTTTCCCCTTGAGATTCAAGGCTAAGCAATATTCAGATTTTAGCCCCACTGCTTGCAGCCTGAAAATGGGACTTTTCACTTGTGTGAATGGATCTGGGCCTCAAGCTGACAACAACTTCTAAAGTGGCATACTCGAAAGAACTTTCTGTAATGATGGAAATTTTCTATATTTGCATTATCCAGTATAGTAGCCACCAGTGGCTAATGTAACTGAGAAACTGAATTTTTTCTTTTGTTTAACCAATTTAAATGTGAATGGCCTCATGTGGTTAGTAGCTAACGGCAATAGACAAAACCGGGCATATTCATGCATTGCAGATGAGTCCAGTGGGCCTGCTAGGCTTTAGCTCCCGAGGGGGAGGTAGTTTGGCCCAATTCATTACTTTCTGGCAGGGAGTAAATTACAGACCCTTGGTGACAGTCACCGATAATTTTCCTATCTCATTTGAGACACTGAAGGACAAGTTTCAACATATTTCTAATAGAATTGTAAAACAGCAAGCAGGAATAATCTCTAAGAAGACTTTGCAATAGGGAGCCTCTCTCTGGGAAGGGGCATCTAGGAAACGTTTTTCTTAAGGACCAGGACCAAAAGTCCAGTCTCTTAATTCTACCTGCTCTCTATGAGAAGGAAAAATTGTCACCCAGTGATACCAATGTGGGGGAATTTCCTGAGGTCTTCTAACAAAATTTCCCCTCCGTATAATGATAAGGTAGCTGGTGCTGGAGAAAATAACTTCCTCTGGCCAGTAGACCACTCCATTAGAATCCGGTTATCAGTACAGGACTATGATTTTTTTTTTTTAAGAGATTTTATTTATTTGTTTGTCAGAGAGAAAGAGTGAGCACAAGCAGGGGGAGTGGCAGGCAGAGGGAGAAGTAGGCTCCCTGCTGAGCAAGGAGCCCGATGCAGCACTGAATCCCAGGACCCTGGGATCATGACCTGAGCCGAACGTAGATGCTTAACTGACTGAGCCACCAAGGCGTCCCAAGGACTGTAATTTTGAGCACTAATTTATTGGGTCCCTCTTATGTACTGGGTATAAGGATTATCTTTTATAATCCTTACAACAATGAAATAAGTACCATTATTACCCAGTTATATAACCAAGGAAACTGAGGCCTAGAAAGGTTGACTAACTTACCCAAGGTCCAAGTGAGTGGCAGAGCAGGCAGGTAAACCCACGTACGCCTGAGGCCACAGCCCATGCTCAAATCACCTGGTAATAATCACCTTCACGGACAATATATAGTCGGAAAGCATGGCTTTCTGCTATGCTTTTTTCTTTTTAAAAACTTTTTATTTATTTTTAGAAGAGAGAATGAGCACGCATGTGAGAGCAGGAAGTGGGTGGTCGGGGTAGGGGGAGAGAGAGAAACCCAAACAGGCTCCACGCTCAGCCCAGAGACCAACACGGGGCTCCATCCCAGGACACTGAGATCATGACCTGAACCGAAATCAAAGAGTTGATCGCCCAACCAATGGAGCCATCCAGGTGCCCCATGCTACACTTATTTCTTACCATCAATCCATTCATGAACTATTATTTCCTTCCCTTCTTCCTAAGTAAGATTATAATTGAATGAAATGAGAGTTTGTCCACTTGATATGCAACAAGCCAATAAAAACTGACACCACGCTTCTGCAGTGAAGAAAGACAGGCGAGTTATTAGTGTGGCGCTACCCAGGAGGACAGGGAGCTGGTGCTCAAAAGTCCTGAACTCTCCACTGGCTTGCAAAGGAGGGTCTTTAAAGGCGAAACTGGGGGCTGGGGTTTCCTGAAAAGGTGGACACCGTTGACTAGAGGCCCATGAGGTCATGCTAGCAGGGGTCTCCTGAGAAGACGGACACCACTGATGGGAGGTTATAAGGCCGCGTTAGCAGACACTACTTAAAAACTTTCAGTGCCACTTAGCCTGTTCCCCTGAGGTCTAGTCTATCTCAAGAGACTTAGAATCTGAAAAAATACTTTTTTTTTTTAATGTTAGAGATTTCATTAAGCCTTTAAGATAGTGCTGATTAACTCCTTGTAGGCTAGTGTGGTTCCATTGCTACGTGTTCCTTTGAATGATAAGCAAGCATTCCCATTTTTGGATATTTCTTGGCCGGTCCAGCCCTGCCTGGGGGTGATACGACCTCTAATGTTTATTCTCTCATCTGAACTGACAAGATGGCTCCAGCTCCAAGAGTCATGGGAAGTGGAGCATAAAGCATCTGAAGAGGAAGAACAAGGAAGTATTCAGGATTCAATTCCAGAACGTCTGCCCCTTCTAGACCCACGCTTCCCAAAGTTGGCCACACTTGCTCAGCTTGCTTGCCCGTGTCATCCAGCTTCCCTGACCCTGAAGAAAGCCTCCATTCACTCCGTGCGCACCTGCACCGAGCCGACAGTGGGAGGCTGCTGTCTGCACCCAGATCCATGGCTCAGTGTTCTTCTCCTTGGCATTCTCAGTGGCACCTCATTCTGTCAAAGCCCACATGGCCTTACCATCCGTCTGGGCGTTTGATAGTAAACACACTTTTGAAAACAAATATATGAACATCATTTTGTTTTCTTTCATTAGCTATCTTATGCTGCAGTCACAGTCAGTTGTATAATGGTTGTGTCTAGTGAAAAAAATAAGGCCATTGTTTTTTGTCTTTGAGGCGATTATCTGACTACCTTGATTGTGGCGTGCTAGGGAGGGTGTCGTAGGAAAACAATGCCTTCAAGTCTGGCAGCCCTGGCTCTGGGTGCCAACATCATCATTTACTCATTCAGAAAGATCCATTGGGGCGCCTGGGTGGCACAGCGGTTGAGCGTCTGCCTTCGGCTCGGGGCGTGATCCTNTATAATGGTTGTGTCTAGTGAAAAAAATAAGGCCATTGTTTTTTGTCTTTGAGGCGATTATCTGACTACCTTGATTGTGGCGTGCTAAGGGAGGGTGTCGTAGGAAAACAATGCCTTCAAGTCTGGCAGCCCTGGCTCTGGGTGCCAACATCATCATTTACTCATTCAGAAAGATCCATTCAGCCCCCGCTGTGTGCGGGGACTTGCTGTAAGTGCTGGGAGAAAGCAGTGAGGAAAACAAGGATCCCTGCGCTCATGGAGCTTCCACGCGAGTGGAATGAGACAAACGTTAAATAAGATAGATGAGGAAAGCAAATAGTAGGTTAGGTGGTGAGGAGTGCTAAGGACTAACAGAGCAGGGAACGGGATAGAACATTACAAGTCACTCGCCCGCACGGAGCCAGGCCGAGAAAATGTCATTTGAGTCAAGACTAGAAGGAGATGAGGGAATGGACGTGATATATTAGTTGTGTGATAGTAGGTAAAAGTTACCTATATTTCTACATACTTGATTTAAAAATTTTTTTTAAAGATTTTATTTATTTATTTGAGAGGGAGAGAGCGAGGGAGCGAGCGAGAGAGATCATGAGCAGGGGGTAGGGGGAAAGGGAGAAGCAGACTCCCCACTGAATAAGGAGCCCAATGCAGGACTCGATCCCAGGAGGCTGGGATCATGACCCGAGCTGAAGGCAGATACTTAACCGACTGAGCCCCCCAGGCACCCCTACATACTTGATTTATCCAACTCTGAAATGGGAACAGAAGCCACCTTGCTGACTTGTTCTGGAGGCCTGGGCCCAGCTGGGAAGAGTGCCGGGCTCAGGCGTCACTCTGGAGCATAAAGGACAAGAACTATTATTACCATGTGTGTCATCACCATCGACACCCCGTCGAGGCCAGTATAAATAGCCACTCGCTGGACCTGGAGATCCGTTATTTATACACTTATTATCCCTAAATGACCCTGCTACGAAAACGCAGGTATCGGTTTAATTCTGAAGACTGAATGAAGTACTCTAGCGTTGGGAGAGGGACGTATGGTTTGAATGTTTCTATCAGTCTGTCTTGGCAGGAAAGAGAAGGCCCCCTCAAACTGGGTAATTGAAGGAGAGTTTACTGAAAGGATTGTTTAAAAGATGAGCAGTGTGTAGGGAAACCACAGGGGTGCTGCGGTGCCTGGAACTAGTAACAATGGACCACAGGCTTGAAGGGATGAGGAGAGTGACTGATTTCCAGAAGCCAGAGAGAGGGAGAGTCACATGGAGAAGCGTGCTTAGCCGGAGCTGTGGCTTTCCATGGAGCGACGCAGCCAGCCTGCAGTGACCCCACAAGGAGGGAGCCAGGGAGTGAAGACGCAAACGTCACTCTCCACCCTGCCTCCCATTTCCCATCAGAGCCCCCCATTGGCCAAACCCAAATGACAGTCAAAGGGTGAGAGAGCTGGGGGAGCAGTACATTGGTCCAGGCTCCCGGGAAACAGAGCAGGTGGAGAAAGGTGAAAGGGAGCAAAGGGGCCACAGAAGATACCAGAATAATACTGAAGGGCAAACTAAACATAATGCCCTGGTTCCCCCTGACAGTCCCATAGTCACCATTCTCCATATTGAGGGAAAGCAACCCTAGTTCGTTCCTTCATCAGATGTCCCCTTAACCACTTGTGTTGCTTTCCTCTGGGTTCATCTCTTGCCTCTTCTAAAATCTAAGATTTGGTTAGGAGTTTCAAAAGAAAACCAGATTCATTAAAAATAAGGCCCTGTTGTGTATAAAGCTGGAGGTCGCTAACCCATCCAATCTCTACCCAGGGTAGTGCACTGCTGACAAGGACAAAATGCTCGGCTTGTCACTCCTTGTCACTCGTTAGCAGGAAATAAAGGAAAGGGGGGAGGAGTTCCTGACCAAGAGCATAGCAATGTCACAATTTTATTTTTTTAATGAAGTGTAAGCTGTGACGTTAAGTAGAAAAGAGCCAGATATGAAACCATATGAACAATACAATCCCAAGCATGGAAAAATATGTATATGCATGGAAATAAGACTAAAAAGAAATAAACTATTTACAATGATTATTTATGGACTGCAGATTATGATTTTTTTCTTGAACTTTTCTGTATTTTTCCCATGTTTCATCAATGAATACATATTCCTTTTAAAAATAAAAGTGAAACCACTGAAAGTTATTTTTTTACATAAAGGCTATATTACTTATTTCCTATAACTCACATATCTGTTTAAAACTAAGAATAGTTGTAGCTTTTGTTTATGGAAAACTTTAATCCAGCATCATTTAAAAGACTCACTAAACTGATTATTTTGTTGCTTTTAAGAAAATGATTTTATAGATAATTTCAAAAAAGAGCATACTAAGCAAATTAAATGGTATTTCCTCCAAACTAGTTAATCTTTTTTAAGTTTATTTTTTTTTTTAGTAATCTCTACACCCAAAGTGGGGTTTGAACTCATGACCCCAAGATCAAGAGTTACATCTCTTTGCACTGAGCCAGCCAGGCACGCCATACTAGTTTAACCCTAACTCATGCTTATATATAGTACTGATGGTATGCTTTGAGAGCTTCAATCCATGGATGTCTAATTCATTCTCACTAACTACTAAAATTCTCAAACTGGAAATACATAACTGTAAATAAAACATTAAGCTGAATATAGTGAATTAATAATCATTTTCTTATATTGCATCAACCACGAAGTAGATCCAGAGAGACTGTGTTTCACTTTTTTTCACTTCACACTAAGACAAGTTCTGTTCAGCTCAGCAAACCTCTACCCCCTTTTTAAAGATTTTATTTATTTATTTGACAGAGCACAGGCAGGGGGAGGGGTAGAGGGAGAGGGAGAAGTAGGATCCCTGCTGAGCAAGGAGCCAGATTCAAGGCTGGATCCCAGGTCCCTGGGATCATGACCTGAGCCAAAGGCAGATGCTTAACTGACTGAGCCACCCAGGTGCCCCCCCTCGAATTTTTAAAATAGTTTATCCATTTATTAAAGAGAGAGAGAATGAGAACGCCAGCAGGAGAGGGGTAGAGAGAGAGGGAGAAGCAGACCCCCTGCCAAGCAGGGAGCCTGACTCGGGGCACAATCTGCGAGATCATGACCAGAGCCGAAGGCAAACGCATAACCGACTGAGCCACCCAGGCGCCTCTCAGCAAACCCTTTTTGAGACATGGCAGGTATGCCTGGCCCTGGATTAGGGCTGGGTATACACAGGAGAGTGAGACACCCCTCTGCCCTTAAAGAGACACAGCAGTGGAGACAGACATTAAGAAGATGACTTCAGTCTAGTGTGGTAACTGCAAATAAAGCTAACTGCAAAGGGGGATATAGTCAATAATATTGTAAGAACTTTGTGTGATGACTGATGGTGACTACACTTGTCATGGTGAGCACAGCGTCATGTATGGTGTGGTCAAATCACTGTGCTGTACACCTGAAACTAATATAACACTGTATGTCAACTATACTTCAATAAAAATAAATAAAACTGAAATTTCTTTTAAAAAAAAAAAGCTAAAATAAATAAATAAATAAATAAATAACTGCAAAGGGCTAGAAGAGCCTAGTTTAGAAGCTTGAAGGAAGAGCTACTCAATTTAAAGCAAAAAACAAAAACCAGGGGTGCCTGGCAGGCTGAGTCAAAAAAGCGTGGGACTCTTGATCTTGGGGTCTTGAGTTTGAGTCTCATGTTCGGTGTAGAGATCACTAAAAAAAAAAATAAAAGGTAAAAATAAAAACTTTAAAAAACAGGGGTGCCTGGCTGGCTCAGTTGGGGGAATGTGCAACTCTTGATCTTGGGGCTGTAAGTTCAAGCCTCCCATTGGGTATAGAGATTACTTTAAAAAAATAAAATCTTTTAAAAAAAGACTTAAAAAAAACAAAGCAAAAACCTACTTGCTGCTGAGCTGGCTGACTCTTTGGTAACTGGAACTCTTTGTTTTTGAATTTTTATTGGGCCGATCAGGATGGAGGCCCATGAGACCAGGCTTGTGCGTGAGAGTGACATCTCAACAGCCTTGACCCTGCTCAGCTGCCCACAACCCCCATCACCCTCTCAAAGATGGCGACAACTGTCTACATCCCATGGACCATCAGCAATGACTCACTGAGGCCAGCTGCCTCCTTCAAGCCAACGCCTCTTATTTGGAGCTGCACTCTGCTGGATTTGGGGGACTGCCTTCTTACGGGTTGTCAAGAACTTGCAAGTTGTCTTTGGTAGTGGAATGCAGAAGGTAGACAGCACAGAATAAAACAATCCTAAAGAATTTGAGTTTCATTTCGGAAAATGTGGAATGTTCTGGATGGCGAACTGTTTTGCTGCAGGTGATGAGAAAGAGCTGGTGAGTGGGGTGGAGGTGGAGCTGGTGTTCAGGTGGGACTACTGGTTGAGCCAAAAAGCAGACGGTGCTGGGGTCTGTTCTATTTGGGTGGTGCCTCTGTTAGACCAGGTATTAGGAATTCTGGCCATTTTCCCTGCAGGGAAGAGGAATGTGTATCCGCCATAGCTGTGTCAGGGGACAAGGACCTTTTTCATTGTTCTCTTAAAAGTGTTAATGGTTGGGCACTGAGGTATAAATTCTTATCAGAATAGAATGTCATAATTTTTAGCCCAGATATGACTTGCTTTGGGACTTAAATATGACCCAGTTTAGATTTAGGACTTGGATCAGATTAGGATGGTCCATCATGTAGACCTTCTTTTTTCAAATAGTCTCCTGGAAAATTTTGGTGAATTTTTTCTTGTTCCTGTAACCAAATTTTAATCTTCCCAATCCAAACTAATCTCTCTATACCTGTAAATTCTTTAAAAACTTTAATCTTTCATAATTATATGAAGCTTGCTTTCTTTAAGAGGCCTTTCATTATTGCTTGTAATTAGAGCCCCCTCAATATTTTAAAAGCTTCTTTGTCTGGCAAGTCAGGATTCAAACCCATTAAATCTCTGCCAGGCCGTCCAGCTGTCTCGGCCACTCTTTTAGCTAAAATCCTAAAAGCTGTCTGAGATCTGGAGGAGGTCTGGAACAACTGGGAAGCAAAGCGGCATGGTAATTGGTAGACTGGCCACACTTTGCTCTGGTTTCATTCTGTCACAATTACTCTACCCTGGCTGTTTCAGCCCAAGGCCAATGTTGCTGTTGACTGTCCGACACAAACCACAGTAATGGCTTTTTCGTCCAATTCTCCACCCTGAGTTAATAAGTGAGAAACTTTAGGACCCCTGGGGTATGTTCTCCATTTAAGAGTGAAAATGACTTTTTAAATGCCACCTCTGCTTTGCCCCTCCTCTCCCCCCCATTCCTCTCTCCCTGGAATGAAGATTTAGACCACCAGGACTGCAGTCCTAGTTAAGGTAACAATTTGCTACTGATAAGGAACTTAATTAGCAGAAGGGAGAATGTCATAGTCAAGATAAACGTAAAGCGTGCCAAGCCTCGGAAATGCTTGTGTCATAGCTCATATTTGTAAAAATCATCTTTGGTTTACTCAGCTGTTTTACATGCATAACCATATTTAATGCTTGCACCAATCCTGAGAGGTGGTTGCTGTTCTCTTTACTGGTGAGGAAGTGAAATTGAGCCCTTAAAGCCGGCCAAGGGCAGTCGTTGTCCTGTGAGACCCCGTTCCCTCATGTAGCACAGGCACTGTTCCTGAGGAAGCCGACCCAGCTTCAGCCAAAGAAGAATCAGATCGGTGGAACGCGGGACGTGGAAAGCACTGTGCTGGGAAGAGATGGTAGAGTGGCCTGATGGTCCTGGGAACTCTAACAATCACACCCAAGCCTGTGTCCTCACAGCTAACAAATGGTGCACTCCTTAACCAGCACCCTCGCAAAGGTGAAGGATGGACGTGTATTCTGCACCTGGCATCAGTAGGAAGCCAGAGAAGGAGCAGTTATCAGTCCCCAGTGACAGCTGTGGCTGGTGGGTTGGGGCCCCCTGACAGGGGCTCTGACTGGGGTACCGGTGTTAGCTAGAGAACATAGCTAGAGCTGAATCACAGCCTGGTACAGAAGAAACAGAGGGAATAAGGAACCCGATGCTCTCTCCTTGCCATCTGATCTTTTGCTGGTGCCTCTCATTGGCTAAGTCCAACCAGAAGTCAGAGAGCCCAGGAACTCAGGGGGTGCCATCTCCAGAGGCCAGCCTCCCAGGGCACAAAACAGAGTGGGGGCGAGTGAAACACGGACCTGGGGACAGGCAGGGAAAATGGAGACTATATAAGACAGAGGCAGTTTTAAGACTAAGATCATATCATTCTGCCCTTGAGGACTGCATTTCCTGGTGGGGACTTGAAAGAGGCATGCAGGACTTCAGGACTCTTTCCCTTTTTTCTTCTCACTAATTCTCCTTCCTTATCTCAAACAGATGCTTTTGGGGATGGAACGTAAAGGGAGATCCAAATCGTTTATTGTTCAGGAGAAGAAATAACTCATTGTAATAATATTGTAGATTGGCATTCAAATTTACCCCACTTTCCTTCCAGCGTGCTTTTTATACTACAAAGTCTAGAAAGCTGGAAAAAAAAAAAAAGGCAAAAACCACATTTCCCAGATTCTATCGCCACAAGGTTCTGGGTGTGATTTAGGTTCAACTACTCCTATGTACTTGTGGGGAATTCAGCATTTTCTCTTCTGCTCCTTCTGCTAACGACCCCAGTCACCGAGGTGCTGGGTGTGGGTGTTCAGAGCCGTGAGGTCCAGGGCCCTCATTCTGTGGGAGCAGATGGTGGCCAAGATGGTTTGGTTCTGGGGTTGAGACAGTCACCAGATCATAGGGACTTCCTGATTGTGGTGGTTTCCCGGTTGTGGCAGTGGTGATGTGATCCATGAGCCAATGGCTTTTTGATCACAGAGGCAGCCACAACAGCGCCCTCAGTGGCTTGGCTGTGCTGTAAGGTTCAATCTAGATTCTGTTTCTTTAATCCCAGCAATTTGGCGAATCATCTAATATCCTGCCAAAAATTTCTTCCTGCTTAAGCTACATTCTGTCTTTGCAATTAAGCTTTGATTACTATAGAAACAAGCCTAACTATCTAAAAATGCAAAGTAGAAAGGAGTAAGTACCCCTAGAGATAGAGATTTTAGGTAGCCTGCAAATCTGGGAGGAACTAGATGTTGGGCTTATGTTACGGAAGATTTGGGAAAAATCCCCTGCGTGGATTCTGAGACCTCGCGACAGTCTCATGTAATGAGTTTTCCTTTTCCAGGGAGGCAGATGGGACTAACAGACACTGTGACTATTGTCTGTTATATTTAAGTCAGCTCACAAGTCTGTGTATACATTCCCAGAGATGGACTGCAAGTCAGTAACGAGGAAAGAAAAATACTACATTTACAAATTCCCTGGCAATAAAATGGTCTCTTTTAACCTCGGAAATCTTACTTGTTTGCTTTTTAAGTTTCTATTAAAAAATTGAAGAAAATTGTGTTTATCGGCATCCTCAATACTACTACAGAAATTCAAAGCCTTCCCTGAGAAAAAGCAAAGGGATGAGGGCATTTTATTTTCTACCTTTGTTCCTGTTATCTAAGGCTGCGTGGACAAATTATACCCAAACTTAGTGACATAACAGTCATTTAAAAAAATAACAATCATTTTATTACAGATCATGATTATATTGGTCATGAATTTAGCTAGGTGATTTTTCTGTTCCAAATGACACTGACGGAGGTCACTTGGCAATATTCAGTTGGTGGAATGACTCGTCTAGAGGGTCCAAAATGGTGCCTGGCAGGAATGCCTAGAAGGCTGGACTGTCTACAGGAGCACCTATACTTGGTCCCTGCAACATGGTGGTCTCAGAATAGTCATAATTCTTACACAGTGGCTTATGGCTCCAAGAGCAACCTTCCAGTGAATTAGGAGGAAGTCTTGTGGCCTTTTGTGATCCAGCCTCAGAAGTCACGCTTCTGCCATACTCTATTGGTCAGAGTAGTCACATGGCCACCTAGATCTAAGGGGTGGGGACCTAGATGCCACTTGTAGAGGGCAGGAACATCAAAAAAGTTGCAGCAATGATTTAGAACCATCACACACACTCCCCTCACTCCCCTTTCTTTACCCGTGTCTCTAGGAAAGCCCCCGCTGCTAAGTGAGCCATAACTAGAATGGTTTAGACACTTGAAGAGTCTCCCCCTCAAGTCAAGGACTTGAAGCACTGCAGGTATGGGTGGTCCTAGCATCGTACCTAACAGGGAATGATGGTACATTTTTTGGTTAGCTTCTTGATGTCTTACGATTTTCATTACACCGAGAGAGGGAGAAACCTCATTTGTGGTAGTCCTTGGGACAGCATGTTGTGAACACAGAAACTTGGACACACAAAGGTGAAGTGTAAATTCAGTGATGAGATGAAAGTATGTTCCCAGGATCAAGACCAAAACCCAGTTCTGTAACTGGGACATAGGTTCACAGCAGATGGAGCATTGACTCTTAACTCTGTCACCTGAGTAAGAATCATCTTCATGTCCTCTGGGGTAGCTATGTGGTTGGGTTTAGAGCCCAGCCAGGCTAAGCTGGGCTTTGCTTCTGGGTCAGAAAAAGGGGGTGTTCACAAGTTGTTGATCCTTAATAGCCCACACCAGGGAACATATATTTGTTGAGTAGATGGTTTGTGCCAGGCATTGTTGGACCCAGGGCAGATACAGAGAATGAGATATTGTCTTTGCTTTTAGGAACAAAGAGGAGATGAGTAGACAAATAATCAAATTTATTTTGTAATAGTGTAATAGTGTAATTAATAGTGTAAATTAATTAGTGTAATAATAGTGTAATTACATTAATGTTATAGGGGCACAGAGGAGGGAGTGATCTGTTTTAAAGCCT
Source organism: Ailuropoda melanoleuca (assembly GCF_002007445.2). Classification (NCBI taxonomy): domain Eukaryota; kingdom Metazoa; phylum Chordata; class Mammalia; order Carnivora; family Ursidae; genus Ailuropoda; species Ailuropoda melanoleuca. The sequence goes on from NC_048232.1 coordinate 44,029,146, forward strand.
TTGTTAAGAGGTGACCTTTGAGCTAAGTTTTTTCAGGTTAAGAAAGTAGGAAGAACCTCTTGGATAGAAGAAACATCTATGAACAGTACAGACTATGTTATATGTCATATACAGGGAATAAGTGGGTAGTCCTATGAGACTGAAGGTTTTAGGGAGGGTGGGGTGAGACATCAAGCTAAAAAGAGGATTCGGGCTAGATTGTCAGGGTCTTTGTATTTCAGGCTAGGGAGTTCTGAATTTTCCCATAGGAAAATGTGAAGGATACCAAAGGGTAGAAAATGTGGCAAGACATGAATGCTGTATTAGCTGTTTTCCATCAGGGAAGCCAAAATTTGTCCCTCAGTTCAGAACTTTGTCATCTGTGTAATTTTGCAAACTTCTATTGGAACCAGACTTCAACTGGAAATTTTAGACTTTGTTTTGTATTTCTGACCTTACGTTTTTGAAAAGTTTAAAATTTTACGTTGCTGCCATGTTCCATCCAGTTAAGACAAGATTACCTACCAAAAATAATCTGAAAGCAAATAGTATATACTTTAGTGTCCCTGTCATATCCTTGACCACCAAGTAAAGAACAGGTAAAAGAGACAGAATTATTTTTGTTCTAGGCAGAAGAATTAAATGGTCAGCTTTATAGGTGTTGATGGATTTTTTTCCCTACATGTGGTATAAACCATCTCCCAGTCATTTAAATCGGCCTCTGAAGCCACACACACGTTTGTGCAGCCAGCAGTGGGAGGGGTGGGAGGCACGAGTTTCCAGGTGACTCAGTCCATCCAGCGTCTGGGTTAGGAACTTCTCTCAACTGATGGCAGAGGTGTTGTTGCCATAACAGTTGCTGCCCATGAACTATGAGCAAAGCACTGCGCGTGGCGTGCACTGTATGAGGCAATTACAGATCTGCTCTGAGGCTAGTCAACCCTTAAAATGTTGCAGCTTCTTTTTCAACTCACTCAGCATGGATGGCCTTGAGGATTTGTCTGCTAGCTTCTTAGAGGTCTAACTTCTAGTTAGTAGCGATAAGTCTATCTTGGAGTCTAGATCTTCCCAATATTGACCTGACTCACTGCACATTTTGAAATTCTTAAGTGGTTCAACCACATGTGTAGCAAGATGGCCGATGGGGCAGAACATGAGTTTTCCTTCCCTCACCCCCTTTAAATGAAACTGCCATGCAAATGTAAACAATGGACACTATTTCAACAAGTATTGTTTCTTTTTCTAGCTGGGGCCAATCCAGTTGCCTGGCATAGACCTTCTTTGTTCTGGGAAGCTCTCCCTGCTTGGCCCCTTTTAGTAAGGGAGGCCGGATGTTGCTGGGAAGAAGTGGGCAAACTGGTACAAGGGTTGAGGAGATATGAAGGAGAGGGATACGGGCACCAACCCCCTTCCTTAATGTTAATAAAACATCTCTAATAGATTAAACTGGCCCCAGCTCGAGGCCACCGAGCAGGAGAGCACTCGAGTCTGAGGAGAAGCTTCTCGCTGGAAGAGCAGTTTGGTCTAGGGTTGTTTCCTTCCAGGATTCTCATGTGATGGTTCACCCTGTGGCTGAGGCTGGGGACCCTTCTCTCCTAGCCACTCTGTCACTGTTGGTAGCCTTGGGAAATGACCGAGTTCATGTAAACTGAAAGAGTATGCACTGAGGAGCCGTGATATGGGAGTCGGTCTCACTTCATGCATTCATCGCCCTGCCCCCTTCAAAGAAACCACTACCTGCTATGTCTCCATCATCGAAGCAGAGGCCCTAGAGTGGAGTGCGACCCCTCTTTATCTGGGGAGGGGGGTTATTTATCAGCACTCTTATAGACATCTTTATTACTTTATTCTTTTTTTTTAAGATTTTTTTATTTTATTTATTCGACAGAGATAGAGACAGCCAGCGAGAGAGAGAACACAGCAGGGGGAGTGGGAGAGGAAGAAGCAGGCTCATAGCGGAGGAGCCTGATGTGGGGCTCGATCCCATAACGCCGGGATCACGCCCTGAGCCGAAGGCAGACGCCTAACCGCTGTGCCACCCAGGCGCCCCATTTATTACTTGTATTCTTAAACACTTCTCTACATGCACTGCAGAATGTCCATCACACTGGAGCACCNAGAGGAGCCTGATGTGGGGCTCGATCCCATAACGCCGGGATCCCGCCCTGAGCCAAAGGCAGACGCTTAACCGCTGTGCCACCCAGGCGCCCCATTTATTGCTTGTATTCTTAAACACTTCTCTACATGCACTGCAGAATGTCCATCACACTGGAGCACCCCCCCCCTTATTCCAGAAACCTTAGTAATAGCCACAAATAATGTGCTATTTCCAGCACACCAAACAGTTTTTCTGTGAGGCAATAGGACAAGTATTAGATTGAATAACCTCTTGGAGCTTTTGGCTTATAAAGGAACAACTCTGCAGTGATAGAAATCACTCTTGAAATAGGTGAGGCTTTGAGTTATTAATTTGAATAGTAAAAAAGTATATTCTTATTCTGTACTCTGATGGCAACAGCAAGATGCATCTGTTATAATATAAACCTAACATACTTAAAAACAAACCATGACAAACATTATAGGATTCAAATGAAAAGAAATAAGATCATTGGAGTACAGATTATGAAACTCCATGTTCTTGAGGGTAGGGATTTGAACAAGGGATAAGAATGGATCCTTTCTAAGATGTTGAATCCTTTGAATTCAGGCAGTTGTGCTGATGGTTCTGTTCTCTAAGGGATGTATATTTTTATGCATTATCCTTCACCTCAGACTAATCAGTGTACTTCGCTCATTGGTGGGCCAAGAGGAGTGAAACAGATTTCAATGGTAATTAGTGAAAAGAATGAGTACTAGGATGATTACCTCATACACTCATCACATTCATGGAGATCAAAGTGTCTAAAAGGATCTCAAATATTCATTCAAGCCTTAATCCCAACTGAGATGCTCAAATCCACTTCTCTTTCTTCATGTAGGTGAAAGGATATCTACTAATAGTAAGAACTAGTGTTTATTTAGCAGTTACTATGTGTCAAGCACTATACTAAGGACTTTTCATTGACTATCTCACCGAGTACTCTGTTAGACTGTATTTTGTAGATTTGAGAAGAAAGGAGCCTAATGGATTGTTGCCAATATTTTAAACAAGTGAAACAATGATAAAAAATCGACATGTCTCTTGAATTATAGAAAGATCTTTACATAGGCAACAAATTGTTAAAATGGAACTGCTTCAGACTCATTTTTTGGCTAAGGACCCAAGGTAACAGGTTCCAAATACTCCTCCATTTTTTTTAAAGATTTTATTTATTTATTTGACAGAGATAGAGACAGCCAGCGAGAGAGGGAACACAAGCAGGGGGAGTGGGAGAGGAAGAAGCAGGCTCATAGCAGAGGAGCCCAATGTGGGGCTCGATCCCATAGCGCCNATAGAGACAGCCAGTGAGAGAGGGAACACAAGCAGGGGGAGTGGGAGAGGAAGAAGCAGGCTCATAGCAGAGGAGCCCGATGTGGGGCTCGATCCCATAGCGCTGGGATCACGCCCTGAGCCGAAGGCAAACATTTAACTGCTGAGCCACCTGGGCGCCCCTACTCCTCCATTTTGAAGTGAGACTCCAGACTACCTATGTAGGACTTGCAAAGGAGGTGCCCACAGTTGGGTATAAAAGTGTTGGAAGTGGTCAGAAACCTGGAGATTAAAAGGAGGATTCTTTAAGAGAGAGGATATAAGTGTCCCACAGCTCCCCCATGTCCCTCATAGGGAGGTATTGAGAGTGATTTTTGTTATGTCAGGGCTAGAGAGAAGGGGTTCAAGGGGAGATTGATGCTTGGGGTGCATGATGGACCATAGTCTGATTCACACCTGATGACCAGGCTTACCCAAGTAGCTCACCTGGACGTAGGATGGGGACTGTGGTGTGAAAGTAACTATATTCCCAGGACAGAGGGTCCTAGTGGGTAGAGAGGGAGAGCCCAAGAGCTGTTATCTTAAATTCTGCTAAGAAGACCACATGAATTGCTGAGGAGACCTTAACAGACACATGCTGAAGGTCTACAGCCCCACGGTCTCAGGCTGAGGAATTCCATGTGGCCAGCTGGCAAGTACAGTGCCCACATCTAGAAAGCATAGGGCAGAGATCCGTGGTGATCGGGGTGGAGGTGGATCTCTGAAGAACCCATAAAAGTGCCTACAACAGAGCTAGCTTTACATACCATTCAAAGCCAGAGAAAACCAGCATCAGATGGGTGCAAGTCCAATCTTTCCTGACCCCATCCCCTACTCCTGCCCCGGATGGGTCAGAAGCTGCAGTTGATTTATGGGCAGATGGAGTATGAAAGCAGAGAGAAGGGGAGAGGAGGGCCTTTAAACTTAATTGACATGTGAAGGGTTTTGTCCATTGTCTTGTTTTAAGCACACTGAACTAGTGGTAGTAAATTACAGAGACTGTTTTTGACAGAAATGATGGAAGATTTCTATTACCTAAGCATGATCAGAGAAATTATGTATCCTGTCCTAGATTTTATCTAAGGTATAGGGAAGAGATAACCCACAGAGCAGGTTTGCAGGAGCAGTATTAATTTTAAAAGTTGGTTCATTAGAGTGAATAAGTCCTCCCTTTTCACCGAACAGTTATACGTATAATACATATTTACAGCTAAAGTCTATAATAGTTTGTTTCTTTCAGGTTGCCAACAGGAGACATGCCGAGATCTCCTTAGGTGACATGAACTTACTATAACAATACACATGGAATTAAGGAAGCCTGTGGAACTATGTGAACAGGCATATAGGCCATTAGATCTCCAACATTAGAATGTACAACAGGCTCAAGGAATCGAAACCATGACTTCCAATTGCTTGAGACACAATGGTAGCTCCAGTTGTCCCAGGCATCTTGTCTTGCTCTAAAATGGACCGTGTTGTCACTCCTCTTTTCCCTGTGGGCATCTTACATCTGATAGGCTCAGCTCATCACCATTCAACATGGAGCACCCCACTGGGCAGACCTTACATCTTGCCACTTCATAGGCACCTGACCAAACTCCACCACTCAAGAAAGAATCCCTGGTCCAATCATTTGGGACTACAGTAGAGAATTCTGTGGCACAGACATGGCTGATATATGAAGACAAAACTGAGTGTACTCCTCTCATGAGATGAGGTCAGTGAGCACAGCAGGTTTCAGGGTCTGCTGGAGTTTTCCACCGAACACCTTCCCTCCTTCGCCAAATTTTCACAAACGATAGCTGGATGACCAATCACTTATCCTTCTGGACATATTGCTTCTTGATTTTTATGCTCTTGTGTCAGCACTTCTTCTTTTTTATTTTTTTTAAGATTTTATTTATTCGACAGAGATAGAGACAGCCAGCGAGAGAGGGAACACAAGTAGGGGGAGTGGGAGAGGAAGAAGCAGGCTCATAGTGGAGGAGCCTGATATAGGGCTCGATCCCATAACACTGGGATCACACCCTGAGCCGAAGGCAGACGCTTAACCGCTGTGCCACCCAGGCGCCCCTTGTGTCAGCACTTCTGAGCATGAAATTTTATCAGATATTTACTGGGCATCAACTAGATACAAGTCTTTTTTTTTTAATTTTTTTTTAGCTAGGGTTGTTGGTTTTTGTGGGGGTTTTTTTTGTTTTGTTTTTTTAGATTTTTTATGTTCTCCCCTTTCCTTTTTATAAAGTCCTGCAATCAAAATTAACAGTAGATGCCTTCAATATTCCTGGTCACATAACTCCAAAAATATTTTGCTCTATGCATTCAGGCCTCAAGTGTGACTCTCTTTCCCACAACATTTCCTGGGTCTTTTCTGCTACAGAACTCTTCATGGGCCTTCATCTTTGACTTTCCATGTAAAGTTTTGTTTTGTTTTTGTTTTTAATAGGAGGGCTAGAATTTTGTTCCAATTCTTGTTAGTCACCCCTGGACTCCAACCTTATATTTTATTGTTTGATGGTTGAATTCTTTTGAATTACTAAAATATTTCCTTTAGTTTTAGCTCTTTCCATTTACTCTGTTCTCTATAGGTTGACAGAATTTACATCTTTAGATTCAGGACAGTTATGAGTCTATCTTATTGAAAAGATCCTTTAAATCTTTCCAGGATAAAAATTTTTAAAATTCTAATTTGAGACCATTCCTAGTGAACTATCTTCCTTTTTTACATGTAAGTAAATTACATATAAGGAATTGGGAAACATATCCAATTCTTTTCAACAAACATTTATAGAGGGCCTTGCATGTGTCAGGCACTCTTGATATATCCCAGGATTCAGTGATATGTCTGTATCATTTCCTTTCTCAAAAACCTTCAGTGATGAACCATTATCTTAAAAATTAAACATCCCAACTGTATATTCAAGACCTAGAGTAGGTCTAAAAATCTGGCTGTAAGTCTTTTCTAGATTTTTTTTTTCAGCTTTGAGATACAATTAACATATAACATGTAAGTTTAAAATGTACAACATGATAATTTGAAACTTATGTATTGTGACATGATTACCACATTACGGTTAGTTAATACCTCTACCACCTCCCGTGATTACGATTTCTTTTTTATGGTGAGAATATTTAAGATTTACTCTCTTAGCAATTTTCATCTCTCTCTCTCTCTCTATATATATATAGCAGTACTGTCAACCATGGGTACCATGCTGTACATTAAATCCCCAGAACTTACTTTTAACTAGAAGTTTGTACCCTTGGACTGACATTTTCCCATTTCCCCCACCACCTAGCCCTTGACAATCCCCATTCTACTCTTTCTAGTTCATTTTTTTTTAGATTTCACATATAAGTGATGCCATACAGGTTTTGTCTTACCACTCTCTTATTTTACTTAGCATAATGCCCTCAAGTTCCATCCATGTTGTTGTAAATGACAGGATTTCCTACTTTCTCATGGCTGAATAATGTTTCTTTACACACACACACACACACACACACACACACACACACACACATACACACAATCCATATCCTTATCCAATCATCTGTTGACAAACACTTAGTCTCTTTCCATATCTTGGCTGTTATGAATAATGTTGCAATGACCATGAGAGTCTGATACCTCTTTGAGATCTTGTTTTCATTCCTTTGGATATATATCCAGAAGTGGGATTGTTTGATCATGTGGTAGTTCTATTTTCAATTTTTTGAGGAACCTCCACACTGTTTTCCATGGTGACTGCACCAACTTATTATATTCCCACCAACACTATATGATAGTTCCCTTTTCTCCACATCCTTGCCAACACTTATCTCATCTTTTTTATAAAAACCATTCTAATAGGCATGCGGTGATATCTTATAATGATTTTGGTTTGCATTTTCCTGATCATTAGGGATGTTGAGTATCTTTTATGTACCTATTACCCATTCATATGTCTTCTTCAGAAAAATGTCCATTCGGTTCCTCTGCCCATTTCCCATCAAATTGTTTTTGTTTTTGTTTTACTACTGAGTTACATGAATTCTTTATGTCTTTTGAATATTATCAGATATGGTTTGTAAATATTGTCTTTCATTCTCCACATTGCATTTGATTCTGTTGACTGTTTCTTTAGTTGTTCAGAAGCCTTTTATTTCGATGTAGTCCCACTTATATTTGCTTTTGTTGCTTGCGATTTTGGTGTCATACCCAAAAACTTGTTGCCAAGAACAATGTCAAGGAGTTTTTCCTCCCCATTTTCTTTCAGGCGTTTTAAGGATTCAGGCCTTATGCTTAAGTCTATTTCAGTTTTTCTGAGTGGTATAAGCTAGGGGTCCAATTTCATTCTTCTGTATGAGGTTATCCAGCTTTCCCAACACCACTTGTTAGAAAGACTATCCTTTCCTTGTAAAATATTCGTTGTCTGTAGGGGAGGGTTTATTTCTGGCCTTGCCATTCTGTTTATGTCTGTCTACTTTTATGCCTATACCTTGTTTTTGATGGTTGATATGCCTGTTTTGATTATTACATCTTTGAAGTATATGGTTTTTTTTTTTAAAGATTTTATTTACTTGTCAGAGAGAGTGGGAGAGGGAGAGAGCAAGCACAAGCAGGGGGAGCAGGAGGCAGAGGGAGAAGGATTGTCTACGTATAAAATCATATCCTCCCCAGAGACAATTTTACTTTTTCTTTCCAATTTGGATGCCTTTTATTTCTTTTTCTTGCCCAGTTAATTGCTTTGGCTAGGACTTCCAGTACTATATTGAATAGGAGTGGTAGGGGTGGTCACCTTTTTCTTGTTCCTGATCTTTAGGGAAAAGCTTTCAACCTTTCATTGTTGAGTATGAGCTTAGCTGTGGGCTTGTCAAAGAGTCCTTTATTAAGGTAGTTTCCTTCTCTACCCAATTGTTTGAGAGTTTTTATCATGAAAGGATGTTGCGTTTTATCAAATAATTTTTCTGCACCTATTGAGAGGATATGATTTTTATCGTCCATTCTGTTAATGTGGAATATTACACTTATTGATTTGCATATGTTTTACCATTCTTGCATTACAGGGATAAAACCCGCCTGATCATGGTCTATGCTTTTAATATGCTGAATTCGGTTTGCTAATATGTTTAAGAATTTCTGCATTTATATTTATCAGAGATATTGGCTTATACTTTTCCTGTGGAGTTCTTATCTGGCTTTGGTATCAGTGTAATGCTGGTCTTGTAAAATGAGTTTGAGAGGTTTCCTCCTCTTCAATTTTTTGGAAGAGTTTTAGAACTAGTGGCATTAGTTCTTTAAATGTTTTGTAGAATTTACTGGGAAATCATCTGGCCCTGACCTTTTCTTTGTTGAGAGTTTTTGCATTATTGCTTCAATCTTCTTACTAGAAATTGGTCTGTTCAGATTTCCTATTTCTTCATGGTTCAGCCTTGGTACGTTGTAGGTTTCTAAGAATTTATTCATTTCTTCTGGGTTATCCAATTTCTTGGTGTATAGTTATTCATAGTAGTCTTCTATGATCCTTTGTATTTATGTGGTATCATTGTAATGGCCCCTCTCTCANGTATCATTGTAATGGCTCCTCTCTCATTCCTGACTTTGAGTTTTCTCAAATAGAGCTGAGACTTTTTAGTCTACCTTAAGGTTTGTCAATTTTGTTCATCTTTTCAAAATACTAGCTCTTAGTTGCATTGATTTTTTTTCTGTTGTTTTTCTGGTCTCTATTTCTGCTCTGATCTTTGTTGCTTCCTACCTTCTGCTAACATTTGGGCTTATTTTTTCTAGTACCTTCAGGTATGGTTGTTGGGTTTACTTTTTTTTTTTTTTAATGTAACCATTTATTGGTATAAACTTTCCTCTTAGAACTGCTTTTGCCACATCTGGTAAGTTTGGGTACCCTTGTTTCCATTTTCATTTGTTTCAATGTATTTGTTTTTTCTCTTTTGATTTCTTCTTTGACCCATTCAGAAGTGTGTTGTTTAAACTCCATGCAACTGTGAATTTTCTAGTTTTATTCCTGTTACTTACTTCTCATTTCAAACACTGTCGCCAAAACAGATGCTGGGTATGATTTCAATCTGAAAATTCCTAAGACTTACATGATTCATCCTGAAGAATGTTTTGTGTGCGCTTAAGAAGAATGTGTATTCTGCTCCAGTTGGATGGAATGTTCTATATATGTCTGTTCAGTCCCTTTGTTCTAAAGTATAGTCAAGTTAAGCATTTTTTTAGCAATTTTCTCTCTGATCTATCCACTGTTGAAAGTGGAGTATTAAAGTCCCACAATTATTGTATTGTTATTTCTCCCTTCAGATCTGTATTTGCTTAATATACTTGGGTGTCCTAATTTAGGGCTCATATATATTTATGATTATTATATCTGCTTGATGACTTGACCTCTTTATCATTATATAATGATCCCATCTTTTGTCAGATTTTGAATTAACACCTGATTTGTCTGGTATAAGTACAGCTACTCCTGCTCTCTTTTGGTTTCTACTTGCAAGGAAGAGCCTATTTGTGTTTGTAAAGTTGAAGGAGTCTTTTGTAGGAAACATGTAGTTGGGTCTTGTGTTCTATCCATTTATCCCTTCTATGCCTTTGGATGGGAAAATTTAGTTTACTTACATTTAGAACAATTATTGATAGGTAAGAACTTACTAATGACATCTTATTGTTTTCTGCCTGTTTTCTAGTGCTCTTGTTCCTCTTCTCTTTCTGCCTTTCTTTGTGAGTTGATGGTTTTCTGCAGTAGTATGCTTTGACTCCCTTCTGTTTGTCTTTTGTGTATCTACTGTTACGACAGACAGGCACTTGTAGCAACTCTATCAATGCTCTGCCCAGATCGTTTTGGATCCTTTTTCTAGGTCCTGTATACCTTCTGTTGGACTTCTGTGTGTCCTTACTCCCAAAGAGTCTGCAACTGTCACTCACTTTGAGCCCTGCCTTTGGATACTAAAGCTGTTTACCCACACACAAAAACTGTCTAAGTGCCTAGGAGTTTATGTCTCCTTGGGTGGCCAAGGAGGGACTGATATGGGTTTACGAAATGGGTTTGTGGAAGACCAACTCTTTGGCTGCCAGCTGGGACAAACTCTGAGGTATAAATTACATTTCTGAGCTGCCCTCCTGAAGGACCAGGTAGAAGCTGGGGCTTTACCTGAAAGTGTGCTTTTGCTTGGATTCTTCCCCTCCCTGTCATGTTTCTCTTACCCCCATTCCTAGCCTCCTCACGAGAGCATTTTCTTACTACATCACTTACACATGAATCCTCATCTGCTTCCGGGGAACCTGAACTCAGACTCTGCTATGTGGAAGGAAATAGAAAACAAAATTTAATCATTGCTCACAAAGATCAAAAACAAGTGGAAAGTCTTGTATATGGACTGTTTGCTTTCCTGGGAAGCTCTTTTTGACTTGTAATCAGAAACATCCAGAGTTCAAAATGCATGTTCTATGTAACCGTACGCATGAAGAGTAAGGTCTTTGTAAATGTGACATTAATACAGTATCACATTTGTCTCAGCTCCTGGCTTATCCTCAAATCCTCAGAAAGGCATTTGTGAATGCCTGTCACGGTGGAGTGCCTATCACCGGTTTGAGTTAACATCTGATTCTATTTTCCCAAAGTAGCCACAAAGGCAATGTTTGAGGAACAAAATGGAGGTGGAAGACTTTGGAGATAATTGGCCATCATTTCCTATTTGCCAGTTCCTTGTGTTTGGAGGCTGGGATACAAATAATGCCTAATCACAAAGAAACAGGGAAAGGGGGTTGGGCTGACTACACTCAGAGTTGCAATGTTCTTTGTGAGTCCTCCCTTTTATGTGGCTCCTTGGCGTCTAATACTTACACAGTTGTTGTTGTAAGCACTTGCTTCCCTCCCTTAGGTTGTGAGAATTGAGGGGGAATAACTTGCATGTTTTGTTCATGGTCGTATTCTAGAGCCTGCCACAATGTTGGGCACTAAGTAGGTGCTCAATAAATATGCACCAACCACACATGGGAGCCCTGAGACCATGAAGCAGGTCTCTAGAGGTAGACCGTGCTGTGTTCAGGACTTCTCAGGACTAAATATAGGTTAAAAGATTTGGGAGTTTAGGCTGTCCCTGCTGTAGGCACAATGGTCACATACCAGAGAAACTGGCTGTTCAGTTCACTGTTACATCGTTTTTACCCGTTCTTCCAGCTAAGTGTTGGTAAGAAGCCTCATGGAGAACCTCAGACCTATGCAGTCCTGGGGAAGGCTCATTGAGTTAGTCTTAGAGTTTCCTAGTTTAAAAAAGAAAGAAATTTGGTATGATCTGAATTCACCATCGTGAAAATGATAAGATTTTGAATGGTAAGCTAGTCTAGTAGTCTTATTTTAATAGAAATTCGCCCTTGGTCCAGGAGAAGAGAAAGTTGTAGAAGGTTGTTTTTGCCTTTCATTCATCTTTGTATTCCAAGTGCCTGTAAATAAATTGTATCAAATGTCACTTGAGTTCGATGCCTCTGAGAGACAGACTGTCTTCTTGCCATCCCCATGTCCGTGTCTGTGATTCAGCCACTTTATGGTGGGATGGACCAGTAGGACCTGTTTCTTTCTCCGGTACCCAAGGAGGATTCACAGAACCCTGATGGGGGTTGTCAAAAAATAACAATTTCCACCAGGGTTAGGTATTTGGCAAATGATGCCAAGGGCAAAAGAAAACTAGAACTGTTTATTTTCATTTATTTGTCACGCCCAAGATCTGTGAAAGGTTGGTGAAAGCTATTATTTTCAATCTTCTCTCTTGCTCCATCTCATACCTTGAAAGTTTAAGCAATCCTTGGCTGCCACAGGGTAATTAGAAGCAGTCTGGTTCCTCTCTTGCCCAGTTTCTCAGATATTGGAAAAGTGGAATGTTGGCTGAAGGGGCAATTGAGCAATATTTTATATTTTAATTTCTTGCTAAAGAACTGATACATTGTTGAACAGGTTCTATAAGTGAATTCTCTTCTTGGATATCTCTTCCAAATGCCTTAAATGGCACCTCTGTACTTAAATAATTTTGTGCCTTTT
>NC_048232.1:44042954-44048748 GCF_002007445.2 Ailuropoda melanoleuca
AACCATGGGTACCATGCTGTACATTAAATCCCCAGAACTTACTTTTAACTAGAAGTTTGTACCCTTGGACTGACATTTTCCCATTTCCCCCACCACCTAGCCCTTGACAATCCCCATTCTACTCTTTCTAGTTCATTTTTTTTTAGATTTCACATATAAGTGATGCCATACAGGTTTTGTCTTACCACTCTCTTATTTTACTTAGCATAATGCCCTCAAGTTCCATCCATGTTGTTGTAAATGACAGGATTTCCTACTTTCTCATGGCTGAATAATGTTTCTTTACACACACACACACACACACACACACACACACACACACACAATCCATATCCTTATCCAATCATCTGTTGACAAACACTTAGTCTCTTTCCATATCTTGGCTGTTATGAATAATGTTGCAATGACCATGAGAGTCTGATACCTCTTTGAGATCTTGTTTTCATTCCTTTGGATATATATCCAGAAGTGGGATTGTTTGATCATGTGGTAGTTCTATTTTCAATTTTTTGAGGAACCTCCACACTGTTTTCCATGGTGACTGCACCAACTTATTATATTCCCACCAACACTATATGATAGTTCCCTTTTCTCCACATCCTTGCCAACACTTATCTCATCTTTTTTATAAAAACCATTCTAATAGGCATGCGGTGATATCTTATAATGATTTTGGTTTGCATTTTCCTGATCATTAGGGATGTTGAGTATCTTTTATGTACCTATTACCCACTCATATGTCTTCTTCAGAAAAATGTCCATTCGGTTCCTCTGCCCATTTCCCATCAAATTGTTTTTGTTTTTGTTTTACTACTGAGTTACATGAATTCTTTATGTCTTTTGAATATTATCAGATATGGTTTGTAAATATTGTCTTTCATTCTCCACATTGCATTTGATTCTGTTGACTGTTTCTTTAGTTGTTCAGAAGCCTTTTATTTCGATGTAGTCCCACTTATATTTGCTTTTGTTGCTTGCGATTTTGGTGTCATACCCAAAAACTTGTTGCCAAGAACAATGTCAAGGAGTTTTTCCTCCCCATTTTCTTTCAGGCGTTTTAAGGATTCAGGCCTTATGCTTAAGTCTATTTCAGTTTTTCTGAGTGGTATAAGCTAGGGGTCCAATTTCATTCTTCTGTATGAGGTTATCCAGCTTTCCCAACACCACTTGTTAGAAAGACTATCCTTTCCTTGTAAAATATTCGTTGTCTGTAGGGGAGGGTTTATTTCTGGCCTTGCCATTCTGTTTATGTCTGTCTACTTTTATGCCTATACCTTGTTTTTGATGGTTGATATGCCTGTTTTGATTATTACATCTTTGAAGTATATGGTTTTTTTTTTAAAGATTTTATTTACTTGTCAGAGAGAGTGGGAGAGGGAGAGAGCAAGCACAAGCAGGGGGAGCAGCAGGCAGAGGGAGAAGGATTGTCTACGTATAAAATCATATCCTCCCCAGAGACAATTTTACTTTTTCTTTCCAATTTGGATGCCTTTTATTTCTTTTTCTTGCCCAGTTAATTGCTTTGGCTAGGACTTCCAGTACTATATTGAATAGGAGTGGTAGGGGTGGTCACCTTTTTCTTGTTCCTGATCTTTAGGGAAAAGCTTTCAACCTTTCATTGTTGAGTATGAGCTTAGCTGTGGGCTTGTCAAAGAGTCCTTTATTAAGGTAGTTTCCTTCTCTACCCAATTGTTTGAGAGTTTTTATCATGAAAGGATGTTGCGTTTTATCAAATAATTTTTCTGCACCTATTGAGAGGATATGATTTTTATCGTCCATTCTGTTAATGTGGAATATTACACTTATTGATTTGCATATGTTTTACCATTCTTGCATTACAGGGATAAAACCCGCCTGATCATGGTCTATGCTTTTAATATGCTGAATTCGGTTTGCTAATATGTTTAAGAATTTCTGCATTTATATTTATCAGAGATATTGGCTTATACTTTTCCTGTGGAGTTCTTATCTGGCTTTGGTATCAGTGTAATGCTGGTCTTGTAAAATGAGTTTGAGAGGTTTCCTCCTCTTCAATTTTTTGGAAGAGTTTTAGAACTAGTGGCATTAGTTCTTTAAATGTTTTGTAGAATTTACTGGGAAATCATCTGGCCCTGACCTTTTCTTTGTTGAGAGTTTTTGCATTATTGCTTCAATCTTCTTACTAGAAATTGGTCTGTTCAGATTTCCTATTTCTTCATGGTTCAGCCTTGGTACGTTGTAGGTTTCTAAGAATTTATTCATTTCTTCTGGGTTATCCAATTTCTTGGTGTATAGTTATTCATAGTAGTCTTCTATGATCCTTTGTATTTATGTGGTATCATTGTAATGGCTCCTCTCTCATTCCTGACTTTGAGTTTTCTCAAATAGAGCTGAGACTTTTTAGTCTACCTTAAGGTTTGTCAATTTTGTTCATCTTTTCAAAATACTAGCTCTTAGTTGCATTGATTTTTTTTCTGTTGTTTTTCTGGTCTCTATTTCTGCTCTGATCTTTGTTGCTTCCTACCTTCTGCTAACATTTGGGCTTATTTTTTCTAGTACCTTCAGGTATGGTTGTTGGGTTTACTTTTTTTTTTTTTTAATGTAACCATTTATTGGTATAAACTTTCCTCTTAGAACTGCTTTTGCCACATCTGGTAAGTTTGGGTACCCTTGTTTCCATTTTCATTTGTTTCAATGTATTTGTTTTTTCTCTTTTGATTTCTTCTTTGACCCATTCAGAAGTGTGTTGTTTAAACTCCATGCAACTGTGAATTTTCTAGTTTTATTCCTGTTACTTACTTCTCATTTCAAACACTGTCGCCAAAACAGATGCTGGGTATGATTTCAATCTGAAAATTCCTAAGACTTACATGATTCATCCTGAAGAATGTTTTGTGTGCGCTTAAGAAGAATGTGTATTCTGCTCCAGTTGGATGGAATGTTCTATATATGTCTGTTCAGTCCCTTTGTTCTAAAGTATAGTCAAGTTAAGCATTTTTTTAGCAATTTTCTCTCTGATCTATCCACTGTTGAAAGTGGAGTATTAAAGTCCCACAATTATTGTATTGTTATTTCTCCCTTCAGATCTGTATTTGCTTAATATACTTGGGTGTCCTAATTTAGGGCTCATATATATTTATGATTATTATATCTGCTTGATGACTTGACCTCTTTATCATTATATAATGATCCCATCTTTTGTCAGATTTTGAATTAACACCTGATTTGTCTGGTATAAGTACAGCTACTCCTGCTCTCTTTTGGTTTCTACTTGCAAGGAAGAGCCTATTTGTGTTTGTAAAGTTGAAGGAGTCTTTTGTAGGAAACATGTAGTTGGGTCTTGTGTTCTATCCATTTATCCCTTCTATGCCTTTGGATGGGAAAATTTAGTTTACTTACATTTAGAACAATTATTGATAGGTAAGAACTTACTAATGACATCTTATTGTTTTCTGCCTGTTTTCTAGTGCTCTTGTTCCTCTTCTCTTTCTGCCTTTCTTTGTGAGTTGATGGTTTTCTGCAGTAGTATGCTTTGACTCCCTTCTGTTTGTCTTTTGTGTATCTACTGTTACGACAGACAGGCACTTGTAGCAACTCTATCAATGCTCTGCCCAGATCGTTTTGGATCCTTTTTCTAGGTCCTGTATACCTTCTGTTGGACTTCTGTGTGTCCTTACTCCCAAAGAGTCTGCAACTGTCACTCACTTTGAGCCCTGCCTTTGGATACTAAAGCTGTTTACCCACACACAAAAACTGTCTAAGTGCCTAGGAGTTTATGTCTCCTTGGGTGGCCAAGGAGGGACTGATATGGGTTTACGAAATGGGTTTGTGGAAGACCAACTCTTTGGCTGCCAGCTGGGACAAACTCTGAGGTATAAATTACATTTCTGAGCTGCCCTCCTGAAGGACCAGGTAGAAGCTGGGGCTTTACCTGAAAGTGTGCTTTTGCTTGGATTCTTCCCCTCCCTGTCATGTTTCTCTTACCCCCATTCCTAGCCTCCTCACGAGAGCATTTTCTTACTACATCACTTACACATGAATCCTCATCTGCTTCCGGGGAACCTGAACTCAGACTCTGCTATGTGGAAGGAAATAGAAAACAAAATTTAATCATTGCTCACAAAGATCAAAAACAAGTGGAAAGTCTTGTATATGGACTGTTTGCTTTCCTGGGAAGCTCTTTTTGACTTGTAATCAGAAACATCCAGAGTTCAAAATGCATGTTCTATGTAACCGTACGCATGAAGAGTAAGGTCTTTGTAAATGTGACATTAATACAGTATCACATTTGTCTCAGCTCCTGGCTTATCCTCAAATCCTCAGAAAGGCATTTGTGAATGCCTGTCACGGTGGAGTGCCTATCACCGGTTTGAGTTAACATCTGATTCTATTTTCCCAAAGTAGCCACAAAGGCAATGTTTGAGGAACAAAATGGAGGTGGAAGACTTTGGAGATAATTGGCCATCATTTCCTATTTGCCAGTTCCTTGTGTTTGGAGGCTGGGATACAAATAATGCCTAATCACAAAGAAACAGGGAAAGGGGGTTGGGCTGACTACACTCAGAGTTGCAATGTTCTTTGTGAGTCCTCCCTTTTATGTGGCTCCTTGGCGTCTAATACTTACACAGTTGTTGTTGTAAGCACTTGCTTCCCTCCCTTAGGTTGTGAGAATTGAGGGGGAATAACTTGCATGTTTTGTTCATGGTCGTATTCTAGAGCCTGCCACAATGTTGGGCACTAAGTAGGTGCTCAATAAATATGCACCAACCACACATGGGAGCCCTGAGACCATGAAGCAGGTCTCTAGAGGTAGACCGTGCTGTGTTCAGGACTTCTCAGGACTAAATATAGGTTAAAAGATTTGGGAGTTTAGGCTGTCCCTGCTGTAGGCACAATGGTCACATACCAGAGAAACTGGCTGTTCAGTTCACTGTTACATCGTTTTTACCCGTTCTTCCAGCTAAGTGTTGGTAAGAAGCCTCATGGAGAACCTCAGACCTATGCAGTCCTGGGGAAGGCTCATTGAGTTAGTCTTAGAGTTTCCTAGTTTAAAAAAGAAAGAAATTTGGTATGATCTGAATTCACCATCGTGAAAATGATAAGATTTTGAATGGTAAGCTAGTCTAGTAGTCTTATTTTAATAGAAATTCGCCCTTGGTCCAGGAGAAGAGAAAGTTGTAGAAGGTTGTTTTTGCCTTTCATTCATCTTTGTATTCCAAGTGCCTGTAAATAAATTGTATCAAATGTCACTTGAGTTCGATGCCTCTGAGAGACAGACTGTCTTCTTGCCATCCCCATGTCCGTGTCTGTGATTCAGCCACTTTATGGTGGGATGGACCAGTAGGACCTGTTTCTTTCTCCGGTACCCAAGGAGGATTCACAGAACCCTGATGGGGGTTGTCAAAAAATAACAATTTCCACCAGGGTTAGGTATTTGGCAAATGATGCCAAGGGCAAAAGAAAACTAGAACTGTTTATTTTCATTTATTTGTCACGCCCAAGATCTGTGAAAGGTTGGTGAAAGCTATTATTTTCAATCTTCTCTCTTGCTCCATCTCATACCTTGAAAGTTTAAGCAATCCTTGGCTGCCACAGGGTAATTAGAAGCAGTCTGGTTCCTCTCTTGCCCAGTTTCTCAGATATTGGAAAAGTGGAATGTTGGCTGAAGGGGCAATTGAGCAATATTTTATATTTTAATTTCTTGCTAAAGAACTGATACATTGTTGAACAGGTTCTATAAGTGAATTCTCTTCTTGGATATCTCTTCCAAATGCCTTAAATGGCACCTCTGTACTTAAATAATTTTGTGCCTTTT
>NC_048232.1:44048782-44167918 GCF_002007445.2 Ailuropoda melanoleuca
TTAACATCTGATTCTATTTTCCCAAAGTAGCCACAAAGGCAGTGTTTGAGGAACAAAATGGAGGTGGAAGACTTTGGAGATAATTGGCCATCATTTCCTATTTGCCAGTTCCTTGTGTTTGGAGGCTGGGATACAAATAATGCCTAATCACAAAGAAACAGGGAAAGGGGGTTGGGCTGACTACACTCAGAGTTGCAATGTTCTTTGTGAGTCCTCCCTTTTATGTGGCTCCTTGGCGTCTAATACTTACACAGTTGTTGTTGTAAGCACTTGCTTCCCTCCCTTAGGTTGTGAGAATTGAGGGGGAATAACTTGCATGTTTTGTTCATGGTTGTATTCTAGAGCCTGCCACAATGTTGGGCACTAAGTAGGTGCTCAATAAATACGCACCAACCACACATGGGAGCCCTGAGACCATGAAGCAGGTCTCTAGAGGTAGACCGTGCGGTGTTCAGGACTTCTCAGGACTAAATATAGGTTAAAAGATTTGGGAGTTTAGGCTGTCCCTGCTGTAGGCACAATGGTCACATACCAGAGAAACTGGCTGTTCAGTTCACTGTTACATCGTTTTTACCCGTTCTTCCAGCTAAGTGTTGGTAAGAAGCCTCATGGAGAACCTCAGACCTATGCAGTCCTGGGGAAGGCTCATTGAGTTAGTCTTAGAGTTTCCTAGTTTAAAAAAGAAAGAAATTTGGTATGATCTGAATTCACCATCGTGAAAATGATAAGATTTTGAATGGTAAGCTAGTCTAGTAGTCTTATTTTAATAGAAATTCGCCCTTGGTCCAGGAGAAGAAAAAGTTGTAGAAGGTTGTTTTTGCCTTTCATTCATCTTTGTATTCCAAGTGCCTGTAAATAAATTGTATCAAATGTCACTTGAGTTCGATGCCTCTGAGAGACAGACTGTCTTCTTGCCATCCCCATGTCCGTGTCTGTGATTCAGCCACTTTATGGTGGGATGGACCAGTAGGACCTGTTTCTTTCTCCGGTACCCAAGGAGGATTCACAGAACCCTGATGGGGGTTGTCAAAAAATAACAATTTCCACCAGGGTTAGGTATTTGGCAAATGATGCCAAGGGCAAAAGAAAACTAGAACTGTTTATTTTCATTTATTTGTCACGCCCAAGATCTGTGAAAGGTTGGTGAAAGCTATTATTTTCAATCTTCTCTCTTGCTCCATCTCATACCTTGAAAGTTTAAGCAATCCTTGGCTGCCACAGGGTAATTAGAAGCAGTCTGGTTCCTCTCTTGCCCAGTTTCTCAGATATTGGAAAAGTGGAATGTTGGCTGAAGGGGCAATTGAGCAATATTTTATATTTTAATTTCTTGCTAAAGAACTGATACATTGTTGAACAGGTTCTATAAGTGAATTCTCTTCTTGGATATCTCTTCCAAATGCCTTAAATGGCACCTCTGTACTTAAATAATTTTGTGCCTTTTNTTCCTCTCTTGCCCAGTTTCTCAGATATTGGAAAAGTGGAATGTTGGCTGAAGGGGCAATTGAGCAATATTTTATATTTTAATTTCTTGCTAAAGAACTGATACATTGTTGAACAGGTTCTATAAGTGAATTCTCTTCTTGGATATCTCTTCCAAATGCCTTAAATGGCACCTCCGTACTTAAATAATTTTGTGTNAAGATTTTTAAAATTTATTTATTCAACAGAGATAGAGACAGCCAGCGAGAGAGGGAACACAAGCAGGGGGAGTGGGAGAGGAAGAAGCAGGCTCATAGCGGAAGAGCCTGATGTGGGGCTCGATCCCAGAACGCCAGGATCACGCCCTGAGCCGAAGGCAGACGCTTAACCGCTGTGCCACCCAGGCGCCCCAAATTTTGTGTCTTTTGGAACTGCTGCCCACATTAAACCTCATCCCTTCCTTCACATGCTTATCATTTGCCCAGTAACCTATAGACTAAGGCCCGTATTCCTAAGTCAAATTTTGGAGACAAATCTGCTTTTAGATTAAGTTTTAGTTTTTTAGTCTGTTTCGATTTGGCACCAAAACCACAAAAAAATTTACATGAGCCAATGCTCTAAAAACGCTGCCATAAGCTTGTCACTAGAAGCTGCTTTTGGCTGTAAATTACCAAGGGGAAAGAAGCCAAACATAGGTTTCCTGTTGAGGTCCTTGAGCAACATTAGTTTCTGCCAAACGCACATTTTTGGAATTATTTTTTTTTTTTTAAAAAAAAGCCATCAGCTGGAGAATGTTGAGTGTGAGTATCTCAAAACAACTCCAAAAATAACAAAGTTTAAATGAGGTTGTCAGTTACCACAATTCAGTGCTTGATCCAGTAACTATTTATTGAGCACTTACTATCTGCCAGGAATTACCTGCCGATTTAAGACAAATTTAAGTTTCAGATGAATTTGAATTTACTGCTGTTTTCCAAACAGTAAAATATTACAGAAGCATAAACAAACATGAGTTTGCAAGATAATCATCTCTTTATATTTCTATTCTGATCATTTTCAAGTTGACTGGTTCTCTTAAGACAAAAAAAGCTTTTGATAAAGGGTTATGCAAAGCCAAGCCTTTCATTAATATTTATATTCTCACATTTCTTCATCAGTAATCACTGAAGTAGATAAAAGATGAAAATAAGAATGTAGTATGACCTGATAAGATACTGATCTCTGCATCATATTCACATTCTGCAGGAAGCTTTACCCAATAGGATGCTGACAGGGAAAGAGCAAGTGAAAATTCTGTAGAGCAGTAGGGTAGGCTCAAGGGTGGGAGCCATCTAAGAACTGTATCAATATCTCATTTCATATTCTCAAAAGTATGCCCATCACACTGGCAGGCAATGCATTTTTGGATAAGGGGGAAAATGCACATTGGTTCTTATTCCCTCTATGTTGTGGTTCAGAGTCTGTGATGAAGTGAATAAGCCCTTTCTCTAAAATACCTAAATAAGCATCACAAATGTGCATTGTTGTCATCTCACTTGGGAATCCTGAATTAATCCAATCTTGATTTTCCGGCAAGGTTTTTAGAAGCACTAATCAAGTCATTTAAACTAGGTGTGAAAATTTCATAAAAACACCCAAGTATTGGGGCGCCTGGGTGGCTCAGTCAGTTAAGCGTCTGCTTTTGGTTCAGGTCATGATCCCAAGGTCCTGGGATCGAGCCCCACTTTGGGCTCCCTGCTCAGTGGGGAGTCTGCTTCTCCCTCTGCCTCTGGCCCCCGCTTGTGCTCTCTCTCTCAAAAAAAACAAAAACAAAACCAAAAACACCTAAGTATGTTGTTCGTCCACTAAATATTGAGTAGCCATGTATTAAAGTGCTGTCTTCGGTGCTGGATTTAATATAGGTGAATAGGACACTCTGCCTTCTAGAAGCTTGCAGTCCAGTGGGTTGACAAAGCCAGGCAAGTACAATACAAGGCACTAAATAAGTTGGCACAGGGGAGAGAGAATTCTATCTGCCTGGGGCAAATGGAAGATTAGTTAATACACAAGAGGTGACTTCTGAGTTTGAGCTGATTCTGGAAAGCTGAGTGTTAGTCAGAAACAGTAGGTGAAAGAGGGAGGTAAAGAGCAAAATCAAGAAGTTATAACAAAAAATAAAGACGTGCTTATATAAAACTTGTATCATAAAAATAGTAACAAACAGAATAGGTAACTTTTATAACTGTAATATTGTAATGCAAATGGTGTAAAAAATAATGTCAGCAGTATTCTATAAAAAGATTTATTTTATTCAACGATTTTATTTATTTATTTATTTGAGACGGAGCATGAGAGAGCATGAGAGAGAGCATGAGTGGGGGGAGGGGCAGAGGGAGAGGGAGAGGGAGAAGCAGACTCCCCACTGAGCAGGGAGCCCAACACAGGGCTCGATCAGGACCTGAGCTGAAGGCAAACACTTAACCAACTGAGCCACCCAGCACCCCTACAAAGATTTATTTTAAATTGTCTAAAGAATCTTGAGAGCACAATCAGGTAACACCCACTAAAAATGTCTGTATGCTTTGATCCAGAATCTTCACTGCCTTAAATCTAGCCCCATAAGAAAGAGAAAAGGTGCATGGGATTATAAATACAATATTTATTACAGTATTGTTCTTGGTGGCAAAAATCTGGAAACAATATGAATGTCCATCCATAGGGGAAGAGTCAAGTAAGTTACGCCCACTGCTTACACTGTGGAAAGCTATTAAAAAGACTGAATTGCAGCTGTACAGTTGACTTAAAGGGATTTCCACCAGAAAATGCTGGGCGAGGTAAGCGTGATGCAGAAAAATACATGCAATATGATCCCATCTTCAAAAGAAAAGGACTGAACCTGTATAAGATGCGTGTGTATAAACGTGTGTATATGGACATATTTATATAAATAGGGTTATATGAGCACTGATAGAACTATGAAAGGATACAGACATGAAACAGCATGGTTCCTTTTAGCGGGTGGCTCATGTAAGAAGAGGGAGAAAGGGTAAGCCAAGAAAAAAAAAGGGGAAAAAATACAGTAAAAAACGACCTTACATTTATGTATACACGCATGTATACGTACAATATATGTATGTCTACCCAGTGTGTTTATATATTTTATATAAATTATATCTTATGACAAGTCATAGATCACTATCTTATGACATCTACACGGAGAAAGGGAGAGAGAGAGATACAGACAGAATATCTTTTAAGAAAAAAGTTGTACAAACTGAGGGGTACCCCAGGCAGACTGGGCACCTTGTGTGAAACCACCAGCATATTGGGGGGATTACAAAGAGTTACAGCACAGGGTGCAGTTGAGACCCATCTTTTACTTCTTCGGTCCCTGATACTCCTATCACATATCACTATAAATGGAGGTGGGGTGGGTGATCTTTCTTTTCAAGCTGACTGATCTTTCTTAAGAAGTTTAGGGCCCATATCCTAGCATGGTTATTAGCAGGAGGAAAGGTTTCCTTTCCACAGGAAGAAGTTAATCTTCAGGTGTAGATTGTCTGGTTCATTACATCCTGTGACATCACAAACGAAGGAAGCAGGCTGCAGGGGCGGGGGGTGGGGGGCCAGGGGCTGAACAGGCAGTGAGGAGCAACCGGCGCACCTGCCCCCCCAACCCCACTGCAGACCTGAACCAGATCACATGACCTCTCAAAGCTCCATCCTGCTTGCAAAAGAGAGCAAATACTTTGTGCCTTGGAGGAAGGGCAGGCAAACTGCCCAGAAAGTCTTACCAAGAACCTTGATACAAGCACGCCAGTGACACGACATACTATCTCGTCCCTTTGCTTCCATCAGCTTCCTGAGTTAAAGTCTTTTTTTTTTTTTTTGTCTTCTTGAGTAATGGAAATACTTTTCATGGGTGTAGAAGTGTTTGTTAAATCAATTCTATTTATTTTCTCCTGAATGTCACACCTACCACTATTACAGTCATAATTAAATCTAACCACAATTAAAATGTAGACTAACCATTGTCAGCCTGAAAAGTGGGCTGAGAGGCAGGAGAGATTGAACCACTCTGAGTCACCTTGATTTCACAGGGTGAGAGAACCTAAAACTACACCCAGATGAGGGCATAAGAGAAATGGTCTTCAAGAGATGACAGTGGACAAAGAAGAGAATAGGGAGTAAGAAGGAAAGAGTTGGACAAAGGTATGAAGATAACCCAGAAGCCACTGGAATGATTGAGGATGACCCTTTCCACTAAGTCTACTTTGCTGTTAATGAAAAATAAACAGCCTATTACCAGAGCTCTCAGCCAAGATGGCAGGAGGAGACCGGAAGCTACAATGCAGTGGTTTGGAACATGGTCTCTAAAGCAGGCTGTGCTCTCAGCTCTGCCATGTTCCAGCCAGAAATTCCTTAACTTCTCTGTCCCTCAGTTTCTCATCTGTAGAATGGAGATGATGAGGATGATGATGGTATTATCTACCACTGCAAGCTGTTCTGAAGATAGAGTGAATAAACAAGCATAATGCATTTCCTACCCTGCCTGCACATAGTAGGTGCTCTACAAGTGTTAGCCATTATTATTCCCTTTCTTTTAGAAGAGAGAAGTAAGTGCCCTACACTAGGCTCTCTGAATCCTTTTCCCTGAAGTTAGATAAAATATTTAAATATTTGGAACAAGAAGAGAAGGGGGGAAAGAAAGCACTTAATGTTTGCAAAATGCCTCTAAGAAGTCCCTTCTTGTCCAGGAAGTTTGCTTTTTAGTTATGTAGTGTTTTTTTATTAGAGAATAATGTCCCAAACGAGGAAAGAAAATTGGTGTTGCGCCTGCCTTTGAAGAGGAAAGGGAGTATGTTGGGATGGCCCCAGGGACTACCACTTCTGACCCAGGAGAGGTCATGAAAGGGCTCAGAAGATCACCCCTGGGGCTTGGCTCTGATCTGTGGGCAAAATCCTTTTTGTCCTTCTCTTAGTCCAAGTGAACTGAATGGGCTCAGAAGTCCTGGACTGCTCAGGCGTTCCAAGTGGCGTCCCATTGGCACAGAGCTCAGGGACTATCTGAATGTTGTTTAGCTCTGTCTTGAGCAGAAAATGAAGGGTCAAGAAAGCCCCTTCGCCTGGGCTCTGAAACTTCCACTTGCTGGTATCTGACACTCTATCTCATCCTGAGCAAAGTAATCGAGGTGATGCCTAAGTCAAAGCAGGGGGTGAGTTCTAAATTTTGGCAAACCTAAAACAAGGCCGACTCTGATAGGTAGAACTGAACATTAACTTTCTGGAGTTAATTAGGCAATGAGTATCAGATTCCTTTAAAATATTTATACTCTTTCGTCCAGCAATTCTATTTCCAAGAATGTATCCTGAAGAAAGAGTAGATATGCACATTCTTAAGTATCACTCAAGGATGTTCCTTGCAGTATTGTTTTAATCACAAAACAATTTATATGTCCAAAACCAGATTTTAAATAAATTAGGATTCATGTGTTTTATGGGTTTTTATGGAGTGTCTAAAAATCAAGATATAGAAGAATGTTTACTGATACAGGAAAACGTTCACAATTTACTGGTAAGTACATTCTGCAGAAAGCCTCAGTGATAGATAGAGTGGTCAAAGCTAACTAACCCCTCCCCGCCCCCTGCATTTTAGCACTTTTAATGCTGAAAAGCAGTAGGTGTAGTAGAGTGAACAGAAAAGGCTCAGCTCTGGGGACGCCCAGGTGGCTCAGTCAGGTAAGCTTCTGCCTTCGGCTCAGGTCATGATCCCACGGTCCTGGGATCAAGTCAAGCATCTGGCTCCTTGCTCAGCGGGAGCCTGCTTCTCCTTCTGCCTGCCGCTCCCCCTGCTTGTGATCTGACAAATAAATAAAATCTAAAAGAGAGAAAGAAAGAGAGAGAGAGAGAGAGAGAGAGAGAGAAAGAAAGAAAGAAAGAAAGAAAGAAAGAAAGAAGAAAGAAAGAAAGAAAGAAAGAAAGAAAGAAGAAAAGAAAAGAAAAGAAAAGAAAAGAAAAGAAAAGAAAAGAAAAGAAAAGAAAAGAAAAGAAAAAAAGGGGGGGACAGCTCTGGCCCCAGACTGGGTGCTCTCAAATTTCCAGTATTCTCTCCCAGGGTGGACATGATGTAAACAGCATCAACCCCCTCATAGACCACCTGGGATTGCATTTCCATGAGGGAAACAGAATTTTCCAGCATAGTGATCCTACCTCTGCCCAGAGCTCATCCATGCAGTGTCGCCCACATCTCCGCACACGTATTGTCCATACTCCTGCCCATGTAAAGTAATGCCTACAGGAGCAGAAATAAGGACATATATAAAATATATCTATATATATTTATACGCCTATACAAACACCCACATACACACACACACACACCATATTAATGGTGTTTATCTCTGGGTGGTGGGATTATGAGTAATTTTCATACTCTCCTTTAAGCATTTGTTGTGTTTCATATTTCATATAGCAAGCATATATTACTTTTGTAATGGGGGGCGGAGGGTAACCCATTAATTTAAATCTATGGGCTGATCTTAAAGCAAGGTCATTGCCCCAAGAAAAGAAAGAGTCCTGCTTTTGCTTCTAACCTACAGTGTGACCTTGGGCAAGCCATTCACTTCACATTCCGAGCCACAATTTCCTTGTTTGTAAAATGAGCCAGTTGAAACAAATAATCCATAAGGTTCCTTCTACCTTTGGCAGTCTCAATCCAACAAGTTTGTTTGTTTGTTGTTAAGGGTGAAGAACAGGTGGTTATGGAAGACCTTGAGAAGCTCAGAAGCTCCCAGGTGTGTAAGTGGAAAAGTGGAAAATCAAATCAAACAAAATAAAAGTTAACTGCAATGTCTGAAATTTCTGTTGTAATTTTTTCTTTAGAACACGCGTTACATTTCTAGGAAAAATCTCTTATTTGCGAGACGGGAGTGACTTGCAAGTACTAGCTCTCTACCAAGCAGGCATGTGTGTTCACTCAGGAGCCCCCTGATGGCTGGTGATTAAACTAAAGGAGATTTTAAATTCACCTGAACTTTGGTCAATAGGATTCACTTGTCTATCGGGTGAACATTATGAAGCACATACTTCTGATTTGTTCTGAGGCATGAAGGGAAACCAGACTGTTCCCTGTCCTCGGAGTCAGCACAGGGCTATTACAGACCGTCCAACCAGGTTCTCTTCTTTAAAGTGGCTTTGGCATTTGGCAAGTCTTGTAGAAACAGAACATCTCCACATAGATTTCTCAAGTATTTGGCTGCCAGCGCTGTGTGTGCATTAGCAAAAACAATATATATTTTTAAAGATTTTTATTTATTTATTTGTCAGAGAGAGAGAGCACGCACACAAGCAGGGAGAGCAGCAGGCAGAGGGAGAAGCAGGCTCCCCGCCGAACAAGGAGCCCCACGTGGGACTCGACCCCAGGACCCTGGATCATGACCTGAGCTGAAAGCAGACACTATCGACTGAGCCACCCAGGTGTCCCAGCAAAAACAACATTTAAGGGCTTTATAGAAATGTTAAATCTTAAAAAAAAATCTTGTACCAGATAAAAGAAATTACCAGCCTGAGACGACACAAGGGAATCCAATGACCTCTGCTGTGAATTTTCCACAGCTATTTTAAACATGGCATTTCCTTTTTTTAGTATTTCTAAACGTACTTCACCCTGTCATCATAATGTTCACTAAAAATTTAAAAATCACTCACTACCCCACTACCTCAACCATTTATTTTTCTACATTACTTTCCAGGCCCTCTGTCTGTGTATATAAGTTTTATGTAGTTGGTTCGATAACTGACATATGTTTGGGGGTCCTGCTTTTCACATATCACGTTAGATCTGGGACTTTTCCCTGATGTTACCTCATAGTTTGCGTAAATAACCATCTATACGGACTACGCTATCCCACCGTGTATATATATTCATGTAATTTGTTTTTAACATGCTTTCTAATGTTCTCCCAGGAGAGCCCAATCGTTGGTGGCTACCTTTGTGATTTACAGGCTCTGCAAAAACCCAAAACCTTCATCTTCTGCTAAAATTCACCTAACAGTGATTCTTAATCCTTTGTGTAAAGCCTTCCTTGCCTTTTCTGTAGGATGAAGATAGTTTGGGGAAAGTCAATATTTGTAATCCCTAACATCTATAGTGCTAACTGGTTTTTATCAGTTTATGTTTCCCCTCCTGACAGAAAGGCTAGGGAAGGAGAGAACGTTGCAGGAAAGAGAAAACGTTCCCTAGTGTTCCCTCTAAACACCATTCCCTTGGGACTTGAGGGGCAGCCAGTTTCATTGTCTGCATTTTCGGATGGAGAAGTGGAAATCACTGAAGTTGAATGACTGGCCAAAGACCAAAATGCCAGCCTGTGGAGGAGTCGGCCCCAAAATTCCCTCCTGTTGGCTCATTGCACTGAAGTGGTCTCCCGTGAGGGCATTTACAGCCATTCATCCTGAGGCACCTCGACTCCCATAGTTGGGTGACCTCCATAAAGCAGGCCAAGGAAAGTTCCAAGGGCTCAGGCCACGGGCAGTTTCCAGGACAGTACTTTGCTGTTGCTTTCCATCACTACCCCTCCAGTTAAACCAGAAAACTAGACCACTCCAAGAGTGAGAAGGCATCTGCCCACTTCCTTTTAGGGGTAAACTTATCCTTCCTCTTATGCCCCCTCCCAAGCCCAGCCACTGAGAATAGAATAGTTTGTGACCCTTGGGGGACCTTTTACGAAAGGAAAGTGTGCTTGGCAAGGTAGCGTACTGTAGTGTGACACACACGGGAGCTGGAGTCAGCTCAGTGAGCTTGACTCCAGGTTACTCTCAGGGCCATAGCTAGCCTGAGTGGTGCCTGGGATCCTATGAGGAAAGCATGCCTCCTCTTAGTGGGTGCTGCCCAGATTGTCTGCAGCTTGGCAGTAGATCACAGGCTGGATTGCAGCCTCTGTTTATCCCTGGGCTGGGTGCCTTTGTGTGCAGTGATTGACTTACACAATATATGTGGGTGTCGTATCCATCCTTTACTGTTGGGTGACTTGAGCAAGTTGCTTAGTCTTTCTGAGTCTTGGTTTCCCCATCTATAAAACACGCAAGATAACAGCATCTTCCTCCAAGTCCCTTAAGTTAAATGAGATACGGCTTGTAAAGCACCTCACATGGTAGCTCTCCCCTAGGACACAGGCGTTCAATAAAACGGCAGCTCTCCTTATTAGCCGTTTAAGTGGTGGTGTGGCTTTAGAAGACAAGAAAAGCCTACCTTTTACCATACTTACCTGAGAAGCCTGATTTGCCTAGCAATGTATTTTGTAAATGGAGGACAATTATGAAAAGGGGTGGTGAGATTCATTACAGATTATTTGTTATTTTAATATAAATGTTATTGTTATCATTCTTTCTGGTTGCACCGTCTGAAGTAGGCATATCTGATATGGAACTTCTAATTACATGTTGAGTTCAACAAAGGATAATTTACAGTCCACACCCGACACACCTATGCCTCTGGAGTGTACTTGCAATTTTGTTGGATGTCTTGGCCATTGGGACAGTCAACCTCATTCAAGTTATTAGTCAGTGAATTCTTGTTCTACTCCTGTACGGTTGAGTGAGTGATACAAGTGAGTAATTCAGGAGCAAGCACTGAGGAATGTCTAATTTGCATAGGCACAGAAACGAGCCTTCTAGTCTGGGTTTAAAAAAAAAAAAAAAAAAAAAAAAAAAAAAAAGAAGGAGCCCCTGAGTAGTTCTTATGCCAGGCGAAGTCCCAGCATGCTCAGTGGGCGGCTCTGATGTCCACTCTCTAGGACCGCATAGACTGCCGTCCTTTATATAACCATTTTGGTGGGAAGAGGACATTTATAATTTAGTCCTGGGAGCTTTAAAAAAATTTCCTGGGGTGCTTGGGTGGCTCAGATGGTTAAGTGTCTGCCTTCGGCTCAGGTCATGATCTTAGGGTCCTGGGATTGAATCCTGCATCCAGCGCCCAGCTCAGTGAGACGTAGGGGGAGTCTGCTTCTCCCTCTCCCTCTGCCCCTCCCCCAGCTTGTACTTTCTCTCTCTCTTTTTCTCAAATGCATAAATAAAATCTTTTTAAAAAATTTCCTGGGGCACCTGGGTGGCTCAGTCATTAAGCGTCTGCCTTCGGCTCAGGGCGGGATCCCAGAGTCCTGGGATCGAGCCCCACATAGGGCTCCCCGCTCTGCTGGGAGCCTGCTCCTTCCTCTCCCGCTCCGCCTGCTTGTGTTCCCTCTCTCGCTCACTGTCTCTCTCTCTGTCAAATAAATAAATAAAGTCTTAAAAAAAAATTTCCTGACAATTAATAAATAGAAGAGTGGCGTGTGTATGTATTTACAATCACTGGAGGGCCAGAATGAATTCTCAGCTTACTTAAAAGTGCAACATTTGCCTTTTCTAGATGAATTCACATCTCTTCCAGGGAGTACATCTTTCATAAGTTTAATGTAACTGCTTCGAAAGGAAGTCTGTAATCTGTAAATAACTGCAGCTCTCTTTGCCTGGAGTCTTTCTTTCAACGTTTATCAAGGAATATTTATAATCAAATAATTACACTGCATTTTCAAACAAGCGACTATAAAAATATCACTCAAGAACTCATTTCAGATTTTGGGAGGAGCCCATTTCTCTCACAAAACAAAGCAACAGTAACAATTCCATCACCATAAAACTTTAACAGAAAGAAGGCAGTTAAAGACTTGGTGACTCAGCGTTAAAGTGATGGAAAATCAGGTTGTTTCCAGTTATTCTGGCCCCTTACTTCCTGTTTCTCAGAACTGAATGCGCTGGGAACAAGTCAGGGGAGGTCGGTGATAGCCTGTATGCGTATGTGTTGGTGGCAGGAAGCCCTACCTGGGCCAGGACTATTCAGACCGAGCTGTTTGCAGGCTGCCAACTCCTACATTTTGCAGAGGTGAATGCTTGAAAGCACTTGTTTTTTGAGAAAAAAATTTTATTTGCTTGGGAGAGGCATGAGGGAGGGATCAAGAGGGAGTCATAAAATCCTTCTGTCTCTTTTGGTGCCCTGGCCGACCCCCAACACTCGCGCAGGTTCCATTGACCAGAAAGCCTGGTCTGGAGCCAGAAACCCAAGGATGTGGTTTCCAAGCATGGGGGGCTTTAGGAGCCCAGATGACAAGCACAACACAGGGTTGGGGATAGTCTGCCTTCCCGCCTTCACTCTGCTGCAAAAGTCCACACAGCTTTTTCATTCAGACTCCGGGCAGCCTTATGCTAAGTGCTTTATGCTGAAGAAGTATATGCATTAAAAAGGCTAAGTTATGCTGAGTGAAATAGGTCAGACAGAGAAAGGCACACACTGTATGATCTCACTTCTATGTGGAATCTAAAAAAGCTGAACTCATAGAAATGGTGAGTTGAGTGTTGGTTACCAGAGAGGCTGGAGGGGTGAGGGAAATAGGGAGATACTGGTCAGAGTGCGCAAATGTCCAGTTATAAGATGGGTAGGTTCTGGTGTTCCAATGTGCAGCACGGTGATTACAGTTAATGATATTGTATTATATACTTGAAAGTTGCTGAGAGAGTAGATCTTAAACATCTTCTTAAAGAAGAAACGGTAATTATGGGAGCTGATAGAGTATTAGGTAACCCTATGATGGTGATTGTTTTGTAATATGTAAGTGTATCAAATCAACGGGCTGTACACCTTAAACTTACACAGCGTTCTATGCCACTTATAGCTCAAGAGGGCTGGAAAAAAGACAAAATAGGGACCCCTGAAAATCAGAATGTAAGTTGTCTCATTAAATTGTTCATCTCTGCTTACCTATCAAAACCACTTGGGAAATATATTCAAATTACAGAGGCTCAAGCTCCCTCCTACTCAATCCGAATTTTGGGGGCGTAGAGCTATGTTTAAAATTGTTCTCTAGTGATTCTGATGTGTACCATGATCTCACGGTTATGAGTTCAAGACCGTATTGAGCGTGGCTCCTACTTAAAAAAAAAAAAAAGTCCCCCACCCCCAACGATTGTAGTTAAACCATAAGGAGACAGGGGCCAATGCAGAAAGCAGGAAATGCCCTCTAGTGGCCAAAAGAAGCCATCCTCCATTCTGTTGGCCCTGGGACCCGTGGCAGAGTTAGAGAGCCAGGAAAGTGATGTCTACCATAAACCACATTATAGTCTGCTAATTGTACCAGTATCCTCATGAAACTTAAAGTATACGATCCGCAAGGGCAGGAACCACCTATTCTGTCTAGTCTGTGACGGTGCCTAGTATATAGTGCTGGGCCATTGAGGCGTAAGGCCTAAAAATAAGGCTCAATATTATAGGCTACCTTAACATCTGGTAAAATCGGGAGGACTGGAAAGAGCCAAATAGCGCGTCCCTTGCCGGTTCTGCTCGCAAGGATAAGGTCTTTCAGCCAAACAAATGGACCGGACACAGCTTCAGCTTTTTCCTCGGGAGCAGGAATTATTTAAATGAGCCAATCCCATCCTCTGACAGGAACCAGGGGGCCCTCACCCTCTTCTCTCCCTGGGTGCAATCCCTCTGTGGTGTGTGGTGTCTTCCTTCTGGGGCTGTGACTCTATGTGACTAATAAACTGCTCTCAATCTCATCTGTCCAGTGTAGGCTTTTGTGTTTGCCCCGCCTGCCCCCCAATATTAGGGTGAAAATCCCTCCCTTACCACTAGGGTAAAAAGGGGCGCCTGGGTGGCTCAGTCGTTAAGCGTCTGCCTTCGGCTCAGGGCTGGATCCCGGCGTTCTGGGATCGAGCCCCACATCAGGCTCCTCTGCCGGGAGTCTGCTTCTTCCTCTCCCACTCCCTCTGCTTGTGTTCCCTCTCTCACTGGCTGTCTCACCCTCTGTCAAATAAATAAATAAAATCTTAAAAAAAAAAAAAAGACACCATCGGAACATGCGTAGAGGGCGTTCAGTAAATATTTGTTAACTGAATGAGTGATTAAGACCAAACGGCTCTCAACAAGCTTAGGTATCTCCATTGTATTTACTGTCCATTTGCACAAACTCTCAAAGTGATCGTAGGTAACATAGTTGTAGAATGTTAGGGCTGGAGGAGATTTTAGAAATCTTCAGGATTAACTCCATCATTTTATTTCTAAAAGACCTACTGCCCAGACAAGCCCATGAATTCCTCAAGGAAAACGACTGTGTTTTACTTATTCTTATATCCCCTCAGTGCAGAGCAGAACTGCTGTAAAGTATATGTTTGATAAATAGATTCATGAATTTGCAGAGATTAAGTGAATTTCCCCTGAACGCCTGCTAGTTAATGGCACTGCAAGGACTCCATTCCAGGAGTCAATTCCACAGATATTTGTCAAATGTCTTCCATGAGATACGATATCTAGCTAGGTGCCCTAGGTATGAAGGTGGGACTTGAAGCTTGGCTATTAAGATGAAAAAGGTATAGTCCCTGCCCTCAAATAGCATATGCTCTATAACCGTGCTGTCCAATCTGGTAAACTGCTAACCATATGTATTTAAATTAAAAATTAAAATTCAGGGGCACCTGGGTGGCTCAGTCAGTTAAGCGTCTCACTCTTGATTTTGGCTCAGGTCACGATTTCAGGGTCATGAGATCTAGCCCTGTGTTGGGCTCCATGCTGAGCATGAAGCCTGCTTAAGATTTTTCTCTCTTTCTCTCTCTTTCCAAAAAAACCCTAAAATTCAAAAACATCGGTACTACATCAAAATAAAAAGCTTTTGCACCGTGGAAGAAACCACTGACAAAACGAAAAGGCAACCTTCTGAATGGGAGAAGATATTTGCAAATGTATATCTGATAAGGGTTTAATATCCAAAATACATAAACAACTTATACAACTCAACACCAAACCAACAACTAATCTGATTAAAAATGGGCAGAGGACCTGAATAGACATTTTCCCAAAGAAGACATCCAGATGGCCAACAGACACATGAAAGATGCTCAATGTCACTATTCATCAGAGAAATGCAAATCAAAACCACAAAGAGACATCACTTATACCTGTCAGAAAGGCTAAAAGCAAAAAGACAAGAAATGACAAGTGTTGGCGAGGGTGTGGAGAAGAAGGATCCTTGTGCACTGTTGGTGGGAATGCCAGTTGGTACAGCCACCGGGGGAAATAGTATGGAAGATTCTCAAAAATGTAAAAATAGGATCACTATATATATGATCCAGTAATTCCACTACTGGGAATTTACCCAAAGAAAATGAAAACATTAATTCAAAAATATATACACATCCCCATGTTTATTGCAGCATTATTTACAATAGTCAAGATATGGAAGCAACCCAAGTGTCCATCAAGAGGTGAATGGATAAAGAAGATGTGTTATTTATCTACAATGAAATATTCCTCAGCCATCAAAAAGAATGAAATGTCGCCATTTGCGACAACACGGATGGGCCTAGAAGATAGAATGCTAAGTGAAATAGGTTAGAGAAAGACAACTATCATATGATTTCACTCATATGATTTTAAGGAATTTAAGGAACAAAGAGAAAAAAAACAAAACAACAACAAAAAACCCCCACAGACTCTTAAATACAGAGACCTGGCGGTTGCCAGAGGGAAGGCAGGTGGGGGATGGGTGAAACAGATAAAGGGGATAAGTACACTTCTCTTGATGAGCATTGAGAAGTGTAGAGAGTTGAGGCATAATATTATACACCTGAAACTAATATAACACTGTTAATTATACTTCGATTTTAGAAGTTAAGTTAAAAATTCAGTTACCCAGTCACACTAGCTATGTTTCAGGCATTGAATCGCTACATAGTGGCTAGTGGCTGCGGTAGGGGATTGCACAGATACAGGATATTTTGATCGTTGCAGAAGTTCTGTTGGACAGCACTACTACTGAAGGAAAGATGGAATGAAACCCGAAACCATACTATGAAGCAGATGATAACAGAGGGACCAATTAATTGCCATGGGGCCAAAGCAAGTGGTTTCAGGATCAGCCCCCTCTAGATTGTTAAGTACTCTGAGGACAGGGACTCTGACTCCTAGCACTTGGCCTAATACCTGACCCTAGAAAATGCTTAACCCCGTTTACTGAATGAAAATAAACTACCCGCAGAGGTAGTGTTTCTTTCATTTAACATTAGAAAAATAAGAAAGTGTAGAGAATATCAATGTATCCGCAGCCCGACACCGTAAAATGTTTATATTTTCTATACCTAATTCAGGTCTTATATTTGTTTTAGGAAACATGCTGCTCTAATTAGTTCAAGTGCTAAGAAGTATTCTATTGTGTTAAATGTGCCACAATTCATCTATTCTACTTTTGATGGAAATGTGTCCTGTTTCAAATTTCTACAGGTAACAATAAGGCCGTAATGAATACTCCTATAAGTGCTTTTCTTCTGCAAATGTTCAGAGTTTATTCCTAGAAGTAGTGTTGAAATAGTATTGCTAGGGATTATTCATACCTCAAAATATTCTAAATATGGACAAGCTGATTTCCAAGGGGATTGACCAATTTATTTTCCCATCAGCATTGTATGAATGTGCTCATTGTTCCCCATCCTTGTCAACCCTCGGTACTAGAGGCTTTTATTCTTTGCCAATCTGATAAGGTGAAATGATGCCGTGTAGTATTTCCTAGGAAGTTAAAAACCTAAGAACAAGGTAAAAAAAAAAAAAAAAAGCCTACCCTGCTATTATCCTGCCATCAGGGTATGAGGAGAACACAGTTATTGACTTTTTGTGTTGTGATGAGAAAATTGGCACTAGGACCAAAGCAGTGGCTGATTTTTAAGATAAGCAAAGCTATGCAAGAAGAGCATAAGACAGTCTCACCATCCGGTACCTTCTAGCGACTGCTAGGCATCAGGCCAGGAAAGTTTTAAATAGGATTTGGGAATCAGAACATGTTCAGCATGTTTGCAGTGTGTTATATATTCTTCCGAATACAAACAGAATTTATTCTCTCATGTGTCTTATTAAAAGCATTCCAGGTTCCCTAGCTTTCCACTTCTTTGTCTCAAGCCAACTTCTGATGGAAGAAATTACTGGAAAGTGAGGAGCTGTGTAAATTAGGTATCTATTGGTGGGAAATCTTAGCAATCTGAAGGATTGTCAGCTTAACAAGAGGCAAGGTAATGAGTACAGACCGTATCTTGAAATATTTGCTCACGGCTAATTCATGTAGATACTTTAAATGCTTGAAGCACAGAAAATAATCCCATAATTTAGGGACATATTACTATTTCATCTTGAAGAGATTTTCCAGTACGATTCTAGCTAATGCCCAAAAAACAAAAATGAACCTGTCTAGAAGGGCTTTAGAGCCTGGGGTGGTGGGAACCACCCATGGCTCCATTTCCCCAAAGTGGTTCTTTGATGGAAAGAAGTATTTCTTAGCAACCTTTCATTATGGCTGGCATACTCATGGGAAATTTGAGATAATGCGGATTCTACTCCCAGAGTTATAACTTCAATTTTTTAAAGTGATACAAGATCTGAGAATATTTTTCTTGTTTCTTCATGTGAACTACAGAGCTGTGACAGAGAAAGGAGATCAGTTAGACTTTGAGCAGCCAACTCAGATCAGTGGAAATATTTGAGATGAAAGCTCAGATGAACCGACTGTATTCTATTTACTAATCGGAATCCAACACTTGGTTTTCCTTTCCAGAAAGAAAGATTTAGGTCACCTATGGTGTTCTTTATCAAAACCTATTTGTGGATGGCAGCACTTAGAAAAATTATATCTTCTTAAAATAATTACCTCTGCTCATTCGAAAAAGCAGGCTGTTGATTTCCTCCATGATTTTTAGAAGTTGCAGTGAAAAGGCAGCCCCACAGTAGAGCAGATGACTATGACAAGCTAATGGGCATCTTTCCTCAGGAGACGGAGAGAAAAATATATTTAAATTATAGTTCCTTTGGAGATGCATGCCATCTAGTTGTTACAGGTACAAATTAAAGGCTAAAAATGTGATATTCAAGTTAAGAGTTTAGGTTATAAACTACATGATTCAATTTTTTTTTTGGCACCACTGGATGATTTTGTTTATCCATTTCATATCCTTATTTCATCATCTGTATAATAAGGAAAAACTGTTCTGAGAATTAAAGAATTTCATAACTTAACAATCATTTATTAAATTCCTTCGACTGGCCAGGCATTTATCCTGGGTGCCGAGGACGGCGCGATCAATAAAGCAATATTCCTGTTCTCTTGGGCTTACATTCTAGTGGGGGAAATGGCCCACAGTAACAAACAAGATCGTTGTAATTGCCTCTAAAGAGTGCAGTTTAAAATGGGTAGTCTGGGAAGCAGGTGACAAACGTCTGAGCAGGTGACTCTGAGTTGAGATGTGAACAAGTTCTGGGGGGGCAGGGGGGGTTCAGGCAGAGGAAAGAGCAAGATCAAGCCTGAGGCTGGGTCCAGCAGGCCATGCTCAAAGATCAGAAAGCAAGTCAGCATGGCTGGTGTGATGTAAGACGGAGCGAGAGAAGCAAGCCAGACATGGTGAGGAGTTTGAGTTTATTCTCTGTGCCATGGGAAGCTTATGAGAATGTTTCTGTTTTGAAAAGACCATTCAGATTACTGTGAGAAGATACATTTCTGGAAGCAAGGAGAAATACCAGGAGGAGACCACTGCAGTCATTCACCATGGACAATGGTGGTTTGGTCTGGGGGTGGCAGTGTCTGGGATGGAGACACGTGGGCAGACTTAGAATATATTTTGGAGGCAGAACTTTCAGGATGCGGTGACAGATTAAATATGAGAAAAATTTAAAAGGGAAACAATGATCACTTATAGGCTTCTGGATTGATCAGCCAGGGAGTTGGCTGTGACAGTTATTAGCCTATGTATTGTCTTCAGCTGCAAACACTCCCTTCCGTACTGTGCTTTGCGATGCCAAGACTGGACCTCTGTAAACCAGGCTTCTGCTTTGCCAGCTGGCTCCGCATTAGCTCCTGCCAGGCCAGTCGTGGTGCTAGAAAGAAACGGAAGGCTAAGGAGGAAAAAGGGATTTGCTCCTCCCACATGCTTCCGGTTTCTGTGCACCTTGTCCCGGTGAAGCTTCTTCCCGGGGCAGCCCTTGTTCCCTCTGGCGGCAGCGGTTGAATGCAGGTCGCAGTTTTTTCCTCCCTCTGCAGAACTGACTTCATCATGCCCCACGTGGAGAGACAGCAGCACCAGCCGAGCACAGCCCCTGCCTCAGAGGCCAGAGGTTCAGCTCAGCAGGGCACCCCTCCTTTCCTTTTCTAAATATTAATCATTCCCATCTCCTCCCTCTGTCCCCTCAGCCCTAAGGGAAACCGCTGCTTCCTGCACGCACCATACTTTAGAGGCCTATTTTCACGCTTTCAGTTAGCAACTTTATACCTGGTTTCAAGCTAACAACTTTATACCTAGTTAACAATTCTCTATTCAAATACCTACTGTGGTTTTTGTCTTCCAGTGTGACTTTGAGGGGTCCTTGGGGTTTCCACTCACTGACATTGGGAAGCCTGGGAAGGAAGAGCTGGAGAGTGAGGGTGAGTGAGGGTCTGAACACTTGGAGATGCCTGCGAGGTGCCCAGCGGAGCTGCTGACATGGCCCGCTGTAGACAATCTGAAGATGAGAAAGAAAGCTCCCATCTGGAGTTGTAAATTTGGGAGGCACCAGAAAATAGAAGGTATATAAAGTCACCTAGGGAGAGACTATAGTTAGAGAAGATGGCCTAAGACCAGCCGTGGGACGCTGTAACACTCATCCATGAAACGGAGAAGGCGTGGCCAGGAAACGTGAGAAAAAGCACAAGGGTGTGGGATCTTCAGAGCCAAAAGAGTTCAGTGTTTTAAGTTTGAGTTTCGTCAAGAAAACTAAAAATAGAACTACCACATGATCCAGTCATTCCACTTCTGGGCATGTATCCAAAGAAGATAAAAACACTAATTTGAAAAAATATATGTGCTCCCAGGTTCATTGCAGCATTATTTGCAGTAGCCAAGACATGGAAACAGCCTAAGTGTCCACTGATGGGTGAATGGATAAAGAAGATTGTATATACAAAATTTTATATATATAAAATGTTATTACAGCATATAGTATATATATTTTTATATGTTATATGTATCTACATAGATACATAGGCACACAGACACAATGGAACATAATTCGTCTAGAAGAAAGAATGGATGGATATTGAAGCCATTATGCTAAGTGAAATAACTAAAAAAAAACAAAAAAAACTATATGATCTCACTTATATGAGAAAGCTAAAAACAAAAAACAAAAACACAAAACCAAAAATTCCAAGGTCATACATAGATACAGAGAACAAATTATTGATTGCCAGAGGTGGGGCGTGATGGGAGTTGGCTGAGGGAGCCACAAGGTACAAATCTCCAGTAATTATAAGGAATGGAGATGTAAGGTACAGCATGGGGACTACAGTTAATAATGCTGTATTGCATATTTGACAGTCGCTAAGAGTAAATCTTAAAAGTTTTCATTACAAAAAAAATTTTTTTTGTAAATATAGTGATGGATGTTAACTAGACATAATGTGGTGATCATTTCATAATATAAGCACCAAATCATTACGCTGTACACCTGAAACTATTATTATATGTCAGTTATACCTCAACTTAAAAAAACAAAATACTTAAAACTCATCACTTCCTAATTAATTTAGTACATTTTACTATTATCTCTGCTCATGAAGTCATGTCTTTTTTATCTGTGTGCTTCTGTGGACTTCTTTCTAACTCCATATTCTGTGCCGTCACTGTGGTCGCTTGAAATAGTCAAGGTGGGAATATTTATACCAGAAATAGGCAAACACGATAATCAGGGCTTGATTTATTGTTTTGTTGATATTCTACTCACGAAAGTTACAGAGAAAATATTAATGCTGATTGAATTTAAAATTGTCTGTAGCTGTTACATTGTAGATGGCACAAAAAATTAAGGAAATATTGTAGCAATTAAAAATTATGATCTGATTCAACAAAGATTCACTCATGTAGCAATGAATTAGTTAAGTTCAGACACATCTTCATTGTTTCACTTTCATCTTACTCATTAACAAAAATGAAACTATCAACTAATATTCATGTTGAAATACACATATTCATCAGTACATGAGTGACTTCTTTCCTGAATCAGATAGGAATCAAGCATTTATTCATAGTCTGATTTTATCAAATTGGAGTTGAATTGCAACCATAGTTTGGCTAAGGACACAAAAGCTTGGCAAAATCAGTGGAAGTATTCTGTGGAAATTAACTGGATATATGAAAGTTATAATAAAGAATATTGTATATTTACAGTTATTTATATCGGTAGGATTTCTAATAGATTTATGAACATATATGTACACTACACACTCTTTTCCCGAGTCAGTTGTAAATATTTACCAGCACACTACTGTCAAACACATACACATAAGTAACAAAAATTTCATGAAATACTTATATTCACTATACCTGATGCTCTCTGATATTTTATAGTTTATTTCATTTTTAAAAATCCACATTGCCACACTCCAAATTAATTTCCCCACCATTTGCCAAAGGTCCAAGAACAGCAGTTTGGAAAACTCTGCTTTAGAAGGCTCCAAGTACAGGTACCAAAGTTATTTTTCTTAAGATTTTATTCTTAAGTAATCCCTACACCCAACATGGGGCTCAAACTCACAACTCTAAGATCAAGAGTCACCTGTGCTTCTGCCTGAGCCAGCCAGGTGCCCCCTGAATTTACTTTTTGAAGAGGTGTTCTCAAGGATGGTGATCAAGTGTCTGGTTTTTGTTTTTGTTTGTTTATTTTTAGTAATCTCTGAACCCAACTTGTGGCTCGAACTTGCAACCTTGAGATTAGGAGTCTCATGCTCTTCTGACTGAGCCAGCCAGGTGCTCCTCAACTATCCTTTTTATGTTCAGAGCTTAACAAGAAAAACTCAAGAAATATGAGACAGAAAATTAGACACACACACACACACACACACACACACACCAAGGCAGAACTAGAAATCTGAAAGCCTGGGCTTTATAATACCTGCTCTGAAGACAAGCTAGGCAGCTTTGTAATGGCACTAAGAATATATGCCTATATTTCAGCTTTTCAGATGAAAGTTTTTTTCTCTAATTAAAGCCTATTATTCCTTATGATACTTACACTTCTCAATTATTTGTATCCATGGAGGTGAACACTGTGGATAATTTTTTAAATGCTGTTCATCTGCCCAAGTAGGTCAGGGACATTGCCGGGATAGTCACTATGTCTGTATTTGGTAAAAGAGAATTCAAAGTTTATAGAAAATGACAGTTGGTATGAGTCCACTTGACCATATTGCTATAAATATCTAAACATGTTAGACAACCATGGGTTATAAAAGGGATGAAGTGAACCAACTTTTTTGCAGTTCACCTACATCAAGTAGACATCCTGTCATTAATGCACATATAGTGCCTCTGAAAGTGGCCTTACCCCTTTTGGAATTTTTGACAAGCCCTTGGGAGAGAATCCAACTCAGCTTCTCACAGCTGCTATGTGGCTTTTGACAACGTTAACAAGAAGGCCCTTTTAGGATTCTTATTGCTGTAACAACAAATAGAGAGCCTCAACAAATGGAGAAGCTGGGTTTAAACTCTGAGGACTCACTTCTCAAGTTGTCGGGGGTAATGGAACAATGACGATTGAGTAGTGAAGACCCATCCTGAAGGCAGAGAAGACAGAAGTTCCTCCAAGTTTTTCCTAAATTCTGCCTAGAAACCTTGATAGGAAACAATGAATCTTAACTTTTGGGGTGATGGAAATATTTCAAAATCTAATGGAAAAAGTAGCCTCTCCGGAAAAAGTCCTTGCCCAGTGAAATGTGCCTACAATTTCGGGGCATCCACAGATCCTCTTGATGCCCTTCCCGAGGGTGAGAAGCCCTNGCAGGACGTCCCCGTCCCAGCCCTGGTGTCCTGAGGTCCTCCCGTGGTGAGGACTTGAGTGGACAGCAGGAGGGGTGGAGGGAGGGAGGGAGGGAGGGAGGGAGAATGGCAAATAAGATAGATATTTCTGATAACATTAAAGACCGCTGGTCAAAGAAAATCTACCTTGTGAGTGCTGCTGATTATGAATTAGGTCTATCAATGAGCCCTATGCACAGAGATTACAATTCACAGTCAAAACCATTGGCTAGGGACAACTGGATATTCTGTGCTGCCTCGGATTATCAAAAATAAGCAGGCTGTCAGTAAGTTAATAATAATGGTAATAATGATCTCTACTCTGACTGGGTTCATTCATAGGCAAAGTTCATTGAAGACTTATGTGAGAGAGAATTAGCCAAGAGAAAGTTTGCTTTAGAAAGTTTGAAATACATAAAAATAAATTTGAAATGGATGAAAGACCTAAGAGTGAGACAGGAAAACTTCAGTATCCTAGAGGAGAACACAGACAGCAACCCCTTTGACCTCGGTTGCAGCAACTTCTTGCTGGACACATTGCCAGAGGCAAGGGAAGCAAAAGCAAAAGTGAATTACTGGGACTTCCTCAAGATAAAAAGCTTCTGCACAGCAAAGGAAACAAAACTAAAAGGCAGTCTATGGAATGGGAGAAGATATTTGCGAATGACTTATCTGATAAAGGGTTAATATCCAAACTCTATGAGGAGCTTATCAAACTCAACACCCAAAAAACAAATAATCCAGTTAAGACATGGACAGAAGACATGAATAGACATTTTTCCAAGGAAGACATCCAGGTGGCCAACAGACACATGAAAAGATGCTCAACATCACTCATCATCGGGGAAATACACATCAAAACCATGGTGAGATACCTCACACCCGTCAGAATGGCTAAAATTAACAACACAGGAAATGACAGTTGTTGGCAAGGATGCAGAGAAAGGGGAACCCTCTTCCACTGTTGGTAGGAATGCAAACTGGTGCAGCCGCTCTGGAAAACAGCATGGAGTTTCCTCAAAAAGTTAAAAATAGAGCGACTCTATGACCCTGCAATTGCACTACTAGGTATTTACCCAAAGGATACGAAACTATAGACTCAAAAGAGTACAGGCACCCTGATATTTATAGCAACATTATCAATAATAGCCAAACTATGGAAAGAGCCCAAGTGTCCACTGACTGACAAATGGATAAAGAAGTTGTGGTGTAGGTATACAACGGAATATTACTCAGCCATGAAAAAGAACAAAATCTTGCCATTTGCAACAATGTGGATGGAGCTAGAGTGTAGTATGTTAAGCAAAATAAGTCAGTCAGAGGAAAACAAATACCGTATGATTTCACTCAAATGTGGAATTTAGGAAACAAAACAGATGGACATATGGGAAGGGAAGAAAAGGAGCGAGGGAAGCAAACCATAAGAGACTTAATGACAGAGAACAAACTGAAGGTTGATGGAGGGAGGTGGGGGGGATGGGCTAAATGGGAGTTGGGTATTAAGGAGGGCACTTATTATGATGAGCACTGGGTGTTATATGTAAGTGGTGAATCACTAAATTCTACTCCTAGAAACAATATTACACTATATGTTAACTAACTTGAATTTAAATAAAAATTGGGGGGGGACCTAGGTGAATGCAAGAGGCTATGGAATTCTACCCCACGTGTAGACATGAAGCAGCACCGGAGCCTTTGAGCATTCTCTCCCTTCATCCCCTGGGTAACCTATCAGGGCACCCAGTCTTTCATAGGGACATGTCCTACATTTAACATAAAATACTAGACAAATACAATTTTGAGACAAAGCCTCAGATTACTGTGTCATAAGCCCCTCCCATATAGAAATAGTGGGAGCTGCCACTGTCAAAAATTTCAAGCAGAACCCTTGACCCTCCACCACTGGCCAGAGACTTATAATGAAGACCGGCCATTCTCAACTACTCCTAATGCCCTCAAAGGAAATGCTGTTAATATGAGGCAAGCCAAAGGCCAACATCCCAGCTTCCAAACTCATTCCAAGAGGAAAGAATTTACACAGAGTAAAATATTTTTACAGTAGAAACAGTCGAGACCTATCTGGGTGTCTTTGCAAAACTCATTGGGAGTTTTGCACAGGAATCTAAGTTTAACAAGTTTTTCAATTCTGGGACCCCCAGACCTGCTTAATAATCAGTTCACCTCAATTGGGAAAAAAAATTAAAAAAGCACAGAAGAGCTTAGGAACAAGAACACACCTGAGAGAAAAGCTACCATTGTTATTCTTTGGTTCTGACCTACTGATGCATGGTGCCTCCCACGGTCTCTGGTTTGTTTGAACGTTTTAACATCAAATAACCATTTGGCACTGGGTGAGCTTGATGTTTTAGAAATGAAGATATTTTAGACTTCTAAATACGTTGCCCTACTGGTTGTAAACCACAGAGTACAATGTGTGATGGCCATCCATCTTCCCTCTCACTTATTATTTGAAGTGTCATGTTTTGGTTCCAGTCCATGGGTCTCAAGAAGGGTAGGAGCTGTGTGGTAAGTGGATATATCTGGGAAACACAAATGCTATTTGAAAAATAGAAGTCTTTTATCATGAATTCCTATCTGGAAGGTTCTGGAGTAATAGAAAACACAACTGAACTTTGAGATCTTATAGATAAATTGGCTTTTTACATTTCTAAGCAGATTTCCCAGTGAAAATGGACAGTTTATAAAGATTTTCAATGATTATCTTATACCTTCTGTCTTTGTGTTTCTTTGTGAATCTTAAAGATCAGTGAATACATTGAAGTATGGACAATAAAAGGGCTTTGGGATTTGCTTTAACACTCTGAAAAGGGAAAATGTGTGTAGTGGATAAATGAAACAATATCAACAAAT
The DNA here is from genome assembly GCF_002007445.2 of Ailuropoda melanoleuca. Classification (NCBI taxonomy): domain Eukaryota; kingdom Metazoa; phylum Chordata; class Mammalia; order Carnivora; family Ursidae; genus Ailuropoda; species Ailuropoda melanoleuca. The sequence continues at coordinate 44,074,934 of NC_048232.1, forward strand.
CGTTAAAGTTAAGGTACATGGGACTTCATCATACCTTTATATTTGTTTGAAACTTCCAAATTAAGGGGTACCTGGGTGGCTCAGTTGGTTAAGGGTCCAACTCTTGATTTCAGCTCAGGTCATGATCTCAGGGTCGTGAGATTGAGCACTGTGCTAGGCTCTCTGCTGGGTGTGGTGCCTGCTTAAGATTCTCTCTCTCCCTCTCCCCCACCCCCCTTTCTTAAAAAAAAATTCCAAATTAAAAAAAAACCAGTCAGGCATGGAAATTTTCAAGTGGTAAGAATGGACATTAAAATGCTCCTTAAACTAGAAGGCATAGAAAAAGGTCATCTAACCAATCTTGCTGGTGTATTTGGTTAAAATGATTATTATGTGTAATATTCCATTATATGACTAAAAGATTTTATTTATTTATTTGTTGGAGAAAGAGAGAGAGAGAGAGCGAGTGCACAAGCAGGGGGAGCGGCAGGCAGAGGGAGAAGCAGGTTCCCTGCTGAGCAAGGAGCCCAATGCCGGATTTGATCCCAGGACCCTGAGGTCCTGACCTGAGTCGAAGGCAGACGTTTAACCGACTGAGCCACCCAGGCATCCCCAGATTGGTATTTCTAATAACATGTTTTAATAAATGAAAATGTTGACATAAATGGCTCTCAAAATTCTACTTATTTGTCAAGTCAAGTGGTAAAATGGAGGCAGGTTAGAGGATGAGGGAAAGATAAGTGGACTACATAGAATGAGGTGGTCCAGTCTAACTCCCATATCAAAAGTGATGTTACAGGAAAGGATGTTAGGAGGTACAACTGATGGAAGAGAAAGATTAGTGAAACTCAGTGAGAAAGTGGGACGGCATCTCAAAGAAAAGACAAAGGAAATGAGAGAGAAGGTAGGGAAGGATGTAGGGTATGGTGACGACAAACCATCAAAAACAGAGAAGAGAAAACTTTCACGTTCTTGTCAAAGAGGTTTCACACAAGCTTCTGCTTGATCTCACAATGTACTGTTCCCATTTCAGAAATTAAAATGATCCGCCGCTCTGTGGTGACATCCATGCCTGGGAATGGAGTTCAGCACCTTGTCAACTCATATAAGGAAGACATTATGGAACTGAGGCAAATCCCTCAGAAAGTAGTTCCCTTTTTCATTCTCATGGAGCTTAGATAGAGGGGCTCAAGAAGCTTAGTTACTTAACCTGTGTTGAGAAACAGGATCCAGATGCTTTAGAGATTAATGAAAAGGGCCCACCCTAGGGTTCACAAAGAAAGGCTCAATCTTGCCAGGGCCTGGAAACTCCTATTAGGTGCCCGTCCAGGACAGGACATGGTGCTGAGGAAGGCCCAGAAGACAGGGAACGTGAGGGGAGATGATGTACTTCTGGTTCACTTAGCTATTGTACCACGAAGGATGCTGTACACCTATTTCCTTAATGGAGGGCACCGACAATGAGGAAGCACCCTGCTGGCCTCCAGGACCCCTTGGTTACCCCCTGCATGATGCATTCTTTTATCCAAGAAACAGGAAGGGAAACGTGGAGGATGCCATATCTCCAGCCAGGACAGGCTCTGAGCTAACCAACACACCAGTAGAACTCTGTTTTTCTGTCCATGAATTGTCCCCAAGGCATAGTGGGGAATATGTGCCAAGTGTGCCTACACTTGTATCCCGCACTATCTGCATCCCACGTTGCCACACACCAAAATACTCATCTGTGCCTAGCCCACCCCTCCAGACAACACTGAAGGGAGAGTCCTATGATTAGTTGTTCGTATGGTTTCAGCAAACCAAGACATTTAGAAGCAGTATTCAGAAGAAAGTCATGGTGTTAGATAGTATGTTTGAGTACCAGCAAGGAAAAGAAAGGGTTCCAATAGGATTTTCAATGGTCCTGGAGGAATCCTATCAGCCTTTCTGTATGAAGAGAGAAAGTAGACTTTCTAAAAAATTGAAGTATAACTTACATGCAGTAGGAAACACACATTTTTTAAGTGTGCAGTTTGATTCCTTTTTACAGAAGTCTACACCTGTGTAACAACCATTCAGATCCAGATATAGAATATTTTTGTCACACCGTGAGGCTCCCTCATGTCCCCATCAGTCAACAACCCCTCAAAAGTCACTATTAATCTGATGTCTATAATCAATTCTTGAACTTAATATAAATAGGATGAGTATCCAGTGTATACATACTGTGTTTACTCTTGTTTTCAGCTTCTTTCAAGACTAAATCTGAGCATCAGTGTTGCAGGTAAGAGTTCATCCCTTTTTACTGCTGTGTAATATTCCATTATATGACTACACTGACATTTATTCATTCTACTATGGTTGAACAGATGGATTGTTTACAGTTTGAGTTAAGAATAAAGAATAAAGCTTCTATAAATATTCTTGTATATGCCTTTTGGTGGATATAGACACTCATTTCTCTTGGCTATAAATACACCTAGGAGTGAACTTCCTGGACTGTAGATAGACTTATGCATAATCAGTTTCTCGAAGTTGTGCCATTCTACACTCCCACCCACAATACATGAGAGCCCAATTTCTCCGCATTCTCACCCTCACTTCAAATTGTCAGAGCTTTTAATTTTAGACATTCTACTGGATGTGAAATGACATTTGGTGTAGTTTTTTCTTTTTCTTTTTTGAGAGAGAGAGAGAGAAAGAAAGAGAGAAAGAGAGAAAGAGAGTAGGGGAGGGGCAGCAGGAGATGGAGAGAGAATCCCAACCAATCTCCATGCCCAGCACAGAACCTGACACTAGGCTCAATCTCAGGACACTGAGATCATGACTTGAGACAAAATCAAGAGTCAGATGCTCAACCAACTGAGCCACCCAGGCACCCCTTCAGTGTGGTTTTCATGTGCATTGCCCTGAAGCCTGATGATGTTGAGTATGGATATATTTCTATGTGGGTACAGCAGTTATGCTGGAATCATTTCCAAAGCAGAATTTTAAAAGACCATTGCAAGAAAATGACCATGAAATCAAATACCATCATCCATGTTTACCGCCCTTCGGCTTTACTTCTCCTACACTGCCACCTTTCTGTTTTGTTCACTAAATATTTGTCAGTGTCTGGATATTGTGCCAGAGATTTCAATGGACAAACCAGGAATTTCTCAACTCCCCACTCCCTTCCATAGTTCTCCTCGGAGCTGAAACAATATGCAAAAATTAAGGCATTGATGTAATGGATAGGTTGTGGGGATTCTGCCTCCCCAAATCCCCCTTCTATGCAGTTGTGGGTCCCTAAAGTCGATTTTATACCATGTAACCCTGTGCCTTCCACTGGCTTCAACTGACTGGAACAGAGGGGATACCTGATCCAGAAGGAGGCCATTCATTGGTTGGCATGAAACTAAAAGCTTTTCTATCCTGAGTATTTGCAGTTTGGGGTGTTGAGATGCTGGTCAGTTTATGCACTGAGAAGCGGAGAAGGCTAGTCTACAGAGAGAGAGAGAGAGAGAAAGAGAGAGAGAAATATAAAACCAAGATGTACGAAGTGGAAAAAACCACATGGACCCAAAATAGAGAGAATGCTGCTAAGAGAGTAAACACCATGGTCCCTGATTTCTGTTTGCATCCCTGTGGGTGCAGCGGACTTCCTGCCTTAGGTTCTGTGAGAGATCTTAACATCCATTCAAGTGAATTTCCCATTTTTGGTGAAGCTAGTTGGAACACATTCTTGTTAGTTGCCCACATTCTTGTTAGTTGCCCACAAAAGTCCTAGAGTTCACAGCCAACTCCGGAAAGGAGGCAAACCCCGTGTGGCCTATACGTGTTTGTTGAAGCTCCCTCCATCCATGCTGACCTTGCAGGTGTTTGGATGTGTAATACTAAAGCCAGCAAGTAATGGGAAGAGATCAAAGCTGGATATCTCTAAAAGTAAGAGACCATAAGATCTGCTAAATTTTAGCCACAGGTACCTTTTTCCTTTTCTTACTTTCTTCTCTCATCCTGACCAGCATTATTTTCTCCTTTACCACCTGTCTCCTTTTATCCCCTTGCTTCAGTCTCTTGCTTCTTGGAAACATGCTGTTTTCAACGCAAGGACAGTCATGAAACAAAAACATTTTGGTTTGGGGATCATGTTCTCTACACCCTGGGGTGCTGTATTTTTGTTTGCTGAGGTATGGGACTGTGGGGCACACAAAAAAACTACTGACTGAAGAAAAACAGTGGCTGGGATAAGAGCTCATAAATTGTGGCAATCAAGGATAAACTGGGCCCTATGTGAGTCCAGCCCCTTTTTTAGAGCTATGTGCATTCCAGCTTGGTAGAGATTTCACAGACTTGCCAAGCACAAAAAGACAGGAGGAACAAATACGTTTGCTAAATAAAAGGATCTAGTCATTAAAAGAGCAGGAAATGAAAATAAATAGAAAAATAACTTCACATGTTCAGAAAAGTGCCCTTTCAAACTATTTAACTAGTTTAATAATCCAGCTGTGACTCAGACATTTAGAAGACATCACAGCTCTGTATATGAATTTTTTATGCAACTGTCCCTCTTGATGTTATAAAATGTAAAAATACCAGATATGAAATTGCTCTGAGAAACAATATGAAAGATAAATGAAGAGATGTCTTCCCAAAAGGTTTGTGATGTGCTCAAAGATAGAGGAGAAAATTTTTTTAACAATGGCAAGATGAAAATACAGGGTGATAAACATAAGCAGTATAGTCTGTTTTTCTCACATGTATCATATTTGCTTCCATAATTCATTTTTTTAGAAAGGGAGACAGATGGAGAGAGAGAGAGTGATCTCACAACCCTGAGATCATGACCTGAGCTAAAATCATGCCTTGGATGCTTAACTGACTGAGTCACCCAGGTGCCCTCATAATTCATTTTTAAATTCCTGCACAAACATTCTGTTTTATGATTAGAACATTCATTTATGCAAGATGTTAAAGGAGGAGAGGAAAAAAAAAATACCTGTAGGGAAGAGCCTCACAGTTAGTCTGAAGAAAGAGTTGGAAAGTTCTAGCACCCATGAAAAGAAGCCTTTCAAAGTTTGGACAAATGAGTACCTATTAAACTATATTACCTTTTTCAACAAATGGTGCTGGGAAAACTGGAGAGCTACATGCAAAAGAATGAAACTAGACCACTTTCTTACACCATACAAAAAAATAAACTCAAAATGGATTAAGGACCTAAATGTGAGACCTGAAGTCACAAAAATCCTAGAAGAGAGCAATGGTAGTAATTTCTCTGACATTGGCCGTAACATCATCTTTCTAGATATGTCTCCTGAGGCAAGGGAAACAAAAGCAAAAATGAACGATAGGGACTACATCAAAATAAAAAGCTTCTGCACAGTAAAAGAACCAACCAACAGAACTAAAAGACAACCTACTGAATGGGAGAAGGTATTTGCAAATGATGTATCCAATAAAGAGTTAGTATCCAAAATATATAAAGAGCTTGTATAAATCAATACCCCCAAAACAACCCAATTAAAAAATGGGCAGAAGAAATGAACAGACATTTCTCCAAAGACAACATCCAAATGGTCAACAGTCACATGAAAAGATGCTCAATATCATTCAGCATCAGGGAACTACGAATCGAAACCACAATGAGAGATCACCTCACACCTCTCAGAATGGCTAAAGTCAACTCAAGAAGCAGTAAGTGTTGGCAAGAATGTGGAGAAACAGGAACCCTCATGCACTGTTGGTGGGAATGCAAGCTGGTGCAGGCACTGTGGAAAACAGTATGGAGGTTCCTCAAGAAATTAAAAATAGAGCTATCCTACACTACTGGATATTTACCCAAAGAATACAAAAACACTAATCTGAATGGATACCTGAACCCCTATGTTTACTACAGCATTATTTATAACGGCCAAATTAAGGAAGCATCCCAAGTATCCATCGACAGATGAGTGGATAAGGAAGATGGTATACACACACACACACACACACACACACACACACACACACACACTGGAATATTACTCAGCTATAAAAGAGAATGAAATCTTGCCATTTGCAACAACATAGATGGATCTAGAGAGTATAATGCTAAGTGAAATAAGCCAGGCAGTGACAAATACCATATGATTTCACTCATCTGTATAATTTAAGAAAGAAAACAAATGAACAAAGGAGAAGAGAGACAAACCAAAAAGCAGACTTTTTTCCCCTTTTTCCATAAAAAGCAGACTCTTAACTATAGAGAACTGCTGGTCACCAGAGGGTAGGTGGGTGGAGGGATGGGTGAAACAGTTGAAGGAGATTAAGAGTATACTTACCATAATGAGAACTGAATAATGTATGGAATTGTTGAATCTTTATATTGTACATCTGAAGCTAATGTAACACTTTATGTTAACTATATTAGAATTAAAATTACATGTAAAAAGGAATTAGAACACTAAAATATACACATAATAAAGTACATCCCCTTCGTTTCCCATGACACTCAGTTACCGCCACCTGATCTCATAGTTTTTGCTGGGAAATTCTATCCCATCTTCCGAAGCATTATTTTCTTTAAAAATTACAAAATGAAATAAAAGAAAGGCTTTTCTCACATATTCCCTTTAATCCTTAACTTAGCCTTGTGTCCTTAAAGTGGCAAAAAGAATTAATAACACAGTAGGGGGTGAAAACCCAGGAGTTAAAAAAAATGATATTAAGGGGAGGTTTTAGCTACAGGCTGGGCTCTTGCCTGATGCCAAACATGTGTGCTCTTATCCCAGATAGGACAGAGCCAGATGCTGGGTTAGATAGGCTCTAAGCACAGTGGTCTTCACTAAGATTGCTCCAAAGATACGCCCAAGTATGTGACTTAGGAGGACAAAGCTGAAATTGTGTATGTGAGGCTTACGCCTTGCATGAGCTCTTGTGATATTTTTCCAAGTAATTTTCAAACTCGAGTTTTTAATATCACCTCTCTTAAATAATGCAGCTAGGAACCCAGTGGGGAAACAGCCTACACAGGGTGATTTGAGAAACCTTACTAGGCTTCGCTGGCAGACAAGAATATTGTTGTCCTGCATCTGAACAGCCCTTGCTTCCTCTCTCCCAGAGATCCCATGTCAGAGTCTCTTCACGGGGAGAGCTAGCAGAGGCCATTGGTTACTACTGATAAGAATTTATTGGACATCCCACGACTCAGCCAGTCTTTATTAGATCTTAGCTTAAATGTCACGTTCTTAGAAAATACGTTCCCTGACACTCCGGACTACCGTATATATTATCATGTTGGTGATTGTATTGTTGAAATTATTTGATCATCAACTGTCTCCAACCTCCCACTTCCTAACTGTAAACTCCCAGGACAGCGTTTATTTTGATCTATGTATTCTCAATATCCAGAACGTAACCTAATCTTTTCTAGCCATTTAATAAATAGCTATTGAGTGAATGGATCAATGAACAAAACATGTACATACTATTTAATAAAATGCAACTCAAGAAATGTTTACTGAATACCTAGTATATGGTAGGCATTGAGCTAAGTTCTGGGAAATCTAACAAATGATCCAGCCCTGGGCTTTGTCCTCAGCAATCTTCTTACCCTCTCACTCTCTGGGAAAGTTCACTCTTTTCAGTGGCTTTAATTACCATTCTCTGTTTGTAAGGGTTACAAAAATCCTATCTCTGATCCCTAAAATGCTTCTCTCCATATTATAACCACTTTACTACCCCAAAATGAGATCATAGGGAATGTAACAATTTAGGAAACTCAGTACCTGGAAATAATTCATGCACTCCAGCTATATCCTGGGAGCCTTGGCCTTGGAACTTTGAAGACCAGGATTTAGGGGAAATCTTCCAGCTGCCTGGAGACCAGTTTACGGGACACCTTAAAACCTATAAAGTTGGATTGCTAACTAACTTGCCCAGCTTCTAGGGTTAATATGGATCTGTGGTGGAGCTCTCACTATAACCCGTCTCAGGATCACCCTTCCTCTGCAACAGCGCATCTGTTGAGACTTGATGCTTTAGGAAAACAATGAACCCTACGTCTTTTGAGGGGGTGGGTAGCAGAATGAAGAGATATTTAAGAAATATTAATGTGGCAGTGGTGTGCAGAATGGATGGAAGGGAAGAACCCTGGTCAGGAGGCTGAATGGAAACCATGGTGTGGGTGGCGATGCTAAATAAAATTAGAGATTAAAGGAGAGGACTGATTGCAAAATGTCTTTAAAGTTTTAAACCTGGGCAGTTAGAAGCAGAGACCCAGGAATGAGAGGTTTGGAGGGAGCTGATGACTTTGAGTTTGGACCTTGGGAAGTAAGGGTGTGAGACCTGAATATATCTGAACCTCTTCTCTGCCTGAGAAGGCTGGTAAGAACCCCAACCAGGGGCGCCTAAGTGGCTCAGTCAGCTAAGTGTCTGCCTTCAGCTCAGGTCATGATCCCAGGGTTCTGGGATCGAGTCCCACATCAGCTCCTTGCTCAGCCGGGGAGCCTGCTTCTTCCTCTTCCTGCCATCCCCCCCCCCGCTTTTGTGTGTTCTGACGAATAAATGAATAACCTCTCTAAAATAAATAAATAAATAAAAAGATATGGAAATAAATTGGCTTTTTCTTTGATGTACTGCTCAGTGGTCTCCAAAGAAATACAACCAAAAAGATGAATGGCTAAATAGATGAGGATATATTTATTTTAAGCGATTGACTCATGCAATGGTGGGCTCTGACAAGTCCAAGGCTAAAGGCTCACAAGCTTTCTATGTTGCAGGCTTGAGGTAGAATTTCTTCAGTAAACCTTGGTCTTCCCTCTTTAGGCTTCCGACTCATTAAATTAGACCCACCCACATTGTGGGGGATAATCTGCTTTACTTAATGTCTGATTTTATTATTAATTTTTTTAAAGACTTTATTTATTTATGTATCAGAGAGAGAATGCAAGAAGGGGGAGTGGCAGGCAGAGGGAGACGCAGGCTCCCTGCTGAATAAGAAGCCCTATGCAGGACTCAATCCCAGGACCCTGGGATCATGACCTGAGCCAAAACCAAGAGTCAGGTGCGCAACTGACTGAGCCACCCTGGAGTCCCCCCCGCCCGGTCAGAAGAATTTAAAACAGAAGTTCTTAAAAGTTCTTCCCTCTCAAATGTGGGACCAGGAGAAAAAAGTATTGAGGGTGGCTGCTTCTAGGTCTGTGTTGATTTTTATAAACCATGTATAAAATGTTCAATGTTTTCGTATGTAAAAATAAATCTACTGATATGGGAAGAACTCCAAGTAATATTGTTAAGTTTAAGAAAGTACATTTCAGAGTGATATATTCAATACGATACCATTTTTATAAAAAGGAACATAACAAAATAGTTCCTTATGTTCTGTGGGTACATATGTCTGTATGCAAATGCACCCAAAAAAATCTAGGAGGATTTACAAACTGATAGCAATGTTACCCTCCTGTGGGAGGACTGGATTGTGTCTAGAGAAGCAGGTGGTCACAGGCAAGGTCTCCAGGCCAACACTGCCCAACCCACTGTGTGCAAAGTCATTGTGAATTTGTTCAACACTGTGGTCCTGGTCAAGGGATGTTTAACATTATCTGTAATGTTTAGTTTAGGGGTTTTTTTTTGTTTGTTTGTTTTAAACAACAGAAGCATATTACTTTTGCAATAAAATTAAACCAAAAAATGATGGTTAATAATGGCTGACAGTCATTAAATGTGTTATCTCTCCCATGAGCATTTTATTTTTATTAGAGACAAAACCTTAACTCCAAAGAATGCGTCTCTAATGAAGCTGCTCAGAGATCAAGGCAGATTAAAGGGGAAATCATGTGGATCAAGAAGGTTCCCAGGGTTCTTGAAATTGTCCCACTAGTCAATTCTGCAGTGCTTATGTGGTCAATAAACTGTCCTCATTTCTGATACTTTTCATAAATTAAACTGGACAATTCCTCCAAAGCAGGAACACCAGGCAAGCTCACAAATACTGGATTCCTTTACCATTCAAAATACAATAAAACAAATAAAACAGCAAATCCTACACCAGTCCCTGCAAATACCCAGCTACGCTCTCTGGTAATCTTGTTCTGTGCATCATCTTCCTAAGCAGTTTCCGGGGCAGCCTCTCTTGAAGTAAAGCATATATTTTGGGTAGGAGATGGGGGGAGGTGTGGGTCAGGGGATCTCTGCGGAAGAGGAAAGAGAAAAACGTAGTCAGCGATTATATTCTGGGTTAGCTCCTTCCATAGAAGCCATAGTCAAGTCAAATGTTTCCAGTTTTTACCATGAAGAATCCGAAATCTCTGGAGAGGTTGTAGGTTTCTTAGATGAATAAAACATTAAAGAAACAAGTTTGTGAGTTTGGATCCTAAGTCACAGTGGTCACTTCAAGATGTAATTCTTGGGGCGCCTGGGTGGCACAGTCGTTAAGCGTCTGCCTATGGCTCAGGGTATGATCCCAGCGTTCTGGGTTCGAGCCCCACATCAGGCTCCTCTGCTGGTAGCCTGCTTCTTCCTCTCCCACTCCCCCTGCTTGTGTTCCCTCTCTGGCTGGCTGTCTCTCTCTCTGTAAAATAAATAAATAAAATCTTCAAAATAAAAAAAGATGTAATTCTTAAAATTCCCATTTCCCATTGTTAGCCACAGTCCAGATTTGCCATGACCTAGATTCGAAAGAAATGTGTCTGGCAATTCTGTGAAAAGTATACCACATATTTTGCTGCATTATAAATTAAGGCAGGTCCCTACAACACGGCCTTAAAGAAATGGAGCCTTAGGGCACATACCCACAAAATAGAGTTGTACAGGGCTGCTATTTAACATGAACAGCCTTCATTTTACTAAGAGATTGACAGGATCACAGAATATTAGGGCTAGAAGGTATTTCAAGTCTTTTTTTTTTTTAAGATTTTATTTATTTATTTGACAGAGAGGGAGACAGAGCACAAGCAGGGGGAGCGGCAGGCAGAGGGAGAAGCAGGCTTTCTGCTGAGCAGGGAGCCCGATGCGGAACTCGATCCCAGGACCCTGGGATCATGACCCGAGCCGAATGCAGACACTTAATGACTGAGCCCCCCAGGCGCCCCTACTTCAAGTCTTTTTACAGCTAAGGGAACTGAAGGTCACACTGAGGAACTTGTTCAAGATTACCTCGTAGGTCCCAGGGCACTGAGAGAATTGACGGTGTGAGGACGGAAAAACTTCCTTCTATCCTCTTGGGTTTTAGAGTGGGACATAGGGATTAAACCAACATCAGACAGATTAACAGAAGAAAAGCATACAATTCTATTTAGTATTTTTTATGCATACATGGGAACCTTCAGAAGGAAAATAAAGGCCTAAAGAAGCCATTTGGCCCAAAAGCTTACCTATCTTCCTGCACAAAGGATTATAAACTTGGGGAAGATGACAAGACAAAGAAGCTTAGTCCAGGAGACAGTAAAGTGTGAGACAGTGACTAGGAAACATAGGAGGGAAAACTAACGGGAGATGCAAGTTGTATTCGTAGGTTTGTTTTCACGGGTCCTTTTAGGCATCGCCCCCCAGTCTCCAGTGATAAGAACGTTCTTCCCTTCCTGCTACAGGGAAAGCATCTTTCTCATGGGAAATCTTAGGACCTGCTTTTAGGTAGGAAGGGGGAGGTCAGAGAGCCCTTCCTGCGTCTGTTTCTCTGGTGCCTTCAAGTGCAGAAATAATCAGCACGCAAAGGGGCATATCTGGAGGCGGCAGGTGCTGAACCACCCCTTCAATGGCAAACCCTCGCTGATCTCGTCAGTCAACACACGCACACGCAGCGTTTACTACATGGTCTATGTGGCTAGACTCTCAAGCAAGCCCACGTGCCCAGGCAGGAACTACAGATCTTCACCGCACTCTCCTCAGTCTCAGAACACTCTTCCACGCGGTATTCCAGGCATTCGTTGGAAAGGAATCTATTTGTGATCCTCAGATGTTGGTACTTCTTTTAAATACTTCTCTTATTTAAATGCGGTAAAAATTGTCAGACTGGCACCTGAAATGTTCCGAGGCAAGTACCTTCGCTCTAAGCTACGGCACAGATGTAGTTAGTACTTATGGGGCTGGTATCTCCCAGATTCGCGATCCGACTGCCAAGTGTGGGCAGGTGGCACCTCTTTATATAATCATCTGAGCAGTTCTAGCTGTCTGTCCTCTTCTCCAGGACCCTGCGGCTCAGTTGGCCAGGGTGAAGGGGTGCCTAAACCCAGGGTCAGAACGGTCTCTCTGAACCCTGACAACAGCAGGTTGTCTGGGTCAGTACAAGGTTCCCTGCTCAGCTTACGGAATCAGGAATCAGGTGAACAGAGGATCGGTGTGGGCAATCAAGCATTAAAGCAGCTTACGGCTCAGACAGAAGTGGTTGACAAGGAGGCAGGGTAGGAGTGTCCAGAATTAATGACCCCTTTTATGGTGAACTTGATACCAAATGTGGCACTATCCCAATAGTCTGCTTTGTTACCTTGCCTATGGGAATATCCCTGAGGCCTCTTTCAAGCATTGTCTGGCCATTTATGATAGGTCAGTCACTCTTCTGGGCCCTAGAGAAAGGTAAGAAAGCCCATGCCCTTGGGAAACCTGTAATCTGAAAAATTGGATATAAATAAATGCATGCAAAAGAGTTGTGGACTGGGAGAGAAGTAACTCTGAAATTAGAGGGCTCTCCAAAAGAAACCACACTGAAGACCAGGGTAGGCTCTATAATTTGCAGGGCCCATCACAGATGATCGTTTTCACAGATAAAAATGCTAAGCCCCTTATTTAGAAGTTATTACAAGTGAAATAAATCAAAGAAAATACCACAGGATTTCACTTATAAGCAGAATCTAAAAAACAAAACCAAACCCAGCCTTGGAGAGAACAGAGCGGTGGTTGCCAGGGTAGAAGGGGTTGGGGTCGGGGTGATGACGAAAGGGGTCAAGGAGATCAAGAGGTGCAAACTTCAACGTTGGGAAGACAGTCAATAATATTGTATTAATTTTGTATGGGGACAGATAATAGACTTATTGTGATCAGTTCGCAATGTGTGCAAATGTTGAATTACTGTATTGTATACTTGAAACTAATATAACAAGGTCAATTGTACTTCAATGAAAAAAAATTTAAGAATTTCAAAACAGATGCCATAGAGCATCAAACCAAGCACGGGGCCCTTCTAGGTGCAGGATCCTGTGAAACTATACAAGTTGTATGCTCATGAAATTGGCCCTGTTGGAGATTCTGGTCTCCAGAAAGACAAGGACCAGTCCTGAAAATACCCAGCTCCATATTTATGGGGGGGAAAAAAACTGATCAGAATAACCCCTGTGCTGGGGCGCCTGGGTGGCACAGTGGTTGAGCGTCTGCCTTCGGCTCAGGGTGTGATCCCGGCGTTATGGGATCGAGCCCCACATCAGGCTCTTCTGCTATGAGCCTGCTTCTTCCCTCTCCCTCTCCCCCTGCTTGTGTTCCCTCTCTCGCTGGCTGTCTCTCTCTCTGTTGAATAAATAAATAAAATCTTTATAAAAAAAAAGAAGAAGAAGAACCCCTGTGCTTTTCCCATACCAAGGAAAACTACTGAAATGAAGCATCATGGTGACTTGGCATGGGGACACTGCAGGGATTCTGTGGATCTCAATCCTCTTTCTACAGCCCCTGACCGTGGTCAACACGGTCCTCATCTACAGCTCTCTCTGTACAGTAACTCAGATTCACAGACAAGTGGTTCTAAGACACCTAATTTTATGTCTGGCTTTGGAGACTTAGCTGAGCAAGGTCTCTGGCAATCCTGGAGCGCAGCCAGACAGCCTGGGATCCAACAGGGGCACCCACGTGCAAGGGAAGACATTGGTGTTTAAAAGGCAGTGAATTCTCTTCCTTACACCTGATACAGACTGTATAAACGAACACCACCAGCTGATTTTTGAAAATGCATACCTTGGTCCACTGGGAGACCAAGAGCTGCAAACGTTCAATATGCTAACAGCCCTAATAAGAGTGCTTGAAGAAGTAACTAGCTCTGTATGCAGGAAGGAACAAAGGGTGAATGTATACACAATTAACACATGTATTGGTAAGTTTAAGAGCTTGGAGTTTGAAAGAAAATAACTTATTTGCTGTTTTAGAGGGAGAAACTCAATACTCCCCCACCCTCTTACTCCACCCCCATGAGGGGAGTGTTTGATGTAAATGAGAATCCAGGATACAACCGGGCCTTGGTGTGAAGGGGTGGAACTTTGGGTATGATCAACAAAGAGGTTAAAAGCTCAATGGCTAGTCTCTTGGGTTTCTAGCTCTTTTACTTGTTACCGCTCTTGGATTTTTTTTTTCTTTTTTGTCTTCGCAGCTGGTGTGATAAGAGACTTGGAGTAATCATTGCTTGGGAAGGTCCCCTACCCTGGTGAAGACCAAAGGGTGGGTGGTGTAGGCAGCTCTGCTCCAGTTCCTCCGGAGAAATGCTCTTTCCTTTGGAATTGCCCCCCCCACCCCGCTCGCCTTTCTCATGGACTTAACATCTAAAGGCCAGGATTTAGGGAGAAGGCCTAGTGGAGAACTAACCCTGCTTTTGTTCTAGGTCTTTGCCCAAAGTACACAAGGAGACCCTTGATCCGAGTGTGGTTGAACCCAGCTAACAGGGCTAAAGCGTGTGAGGTCTTCCAGTCCCAAAGCAGTCATTTGCACAGAAGGCCCCTGCCATCTAGTTCTGTCATGATTCACAGATTTAGCTCTTGTGTGGAACTAAATCCAAGATTCCAACCCTTTGGGACTTAATTAAGTCCAATGAACACTTAATGAGCCTAATATGGGCAAGACATACTCTAAGCATAAACAAATTATCATAGCTTGTAAAGGAACGAGTTTATTTTGACTGGTTTATGACAATTATTAGTTAGTATTGCATATGATGTGCTGTTTTGTATGAAGTTAGTCTCAGTCCTTTAAAAAAGAGCAAAAGTTTTATTTTGGAATTCGGCCAAGACCAGCAGAAACAAAGTATGCACCAAGACGAGCCCCTAAATTGGAGGGGGGACAACAGGCATTTGAATAAACTGCTGATCAAGGTTCCATTTCTGGCCTTTGCATCCTCCTCCCCCTCAAGACCCTGCCCTTTCCCCAGTGATCTCGGCGATGGCCCGTGGTATGTGCCCAGCCTGCTACCCCTGGAGGTCACAGATGTGTTAAGCATTCTCCTACCATTTGGTCTTCTTCCAGGACCTGACCTCTAATATTAACATCAGACACTTTTTTTTTTAAAGATTGTATTTATTTATTCGACAGAAATAGAGACAGCCAGCGAGAGAGGGAACACAAGCAGGGGGAGTGGGAGAGGAAGAAGCAGGCTCATAGCAGAGGAGCCTGATGTGGGGCTCGATCCCACAACGCCGGGATCACGCCCTGAGCCGAAGGCAGACGCTTAACCGCTGTGCCACCCAGGCGCCCCAACATCAGACACTTTGAAAGTGGTGTTCTCTTGCCAACAATTACAATGGTCCCTACACTCTTAACCTTTTTACTCACGACCTCCTCTCCTTCCTGGCTTCAACTGAAACTTGGATTTCTCCGGAGAGCTCTGTGTCCTCCGCAGCCGTCCCCAGTGGAGACAGCTCGTCTCCGAGCACCCACGCTCTGATGGCCAAAGGTAGTTTCTTTTGGCTCTAGGCTTCTGCCCCCAGAGTACTGCTCTTTCACATTCTTTCAAAATCCCTTCCTTTAGGGAGAAAAAAATGCTTATCAACCAGCTTCTCAGCTCTATTACGTTCCCATCGTTGTTGTAACAAATTACCACAAACTAAGTGGCATAGAACCTCTCAAAAGAATTCTCTTCCAGCTCTGGACATCATATGTCCAAAATGGGTTTCCCTGGGCTGGAGGCAAGGGGTGAGCAGGTCTGCATTCCTTCTGAAGGCTCTAGGGGAAAAGTCTGTCTCCTTGCCTTGTCCAGCTTCTACCCGCCGCGTGCGGCTCTTGGCCCTGGACCTCTCCTTCTTCAAAGCTGGCAATAGCTTTGTCACTCGGACCTCTGCTTCCAGGTCATGCATATATTTTGCTCCCACTTTTGCCTCCTTTTTTCCTGTTTTAAGGGCCTTTGTGATTACACTGATCCTACCTGGATAATCTAGGATAATCTCCCCATTTAAAAATCCTTTTTGTTATGTAAGGTAACCTATTTGTTGGTTTGGGGGATGGGGACACAGACATAGTTTCCCATCTCTCTCCATCCCTATAGATTTCATCTCCAGAAAGCCCTGTCGTTCCCCCTTATATTAAGAGTTCTGTGGTGCAGAGATTGGTCTTTAACCCTTCCCTTGTCCTCAGTGAGGTCTAGCCTCCATCTCTTGATTCCTTGATCTCTCCTGGGCCATTCACCTCACCCCTCTTGTCTCCTTTTGGCAACCCTCAGCCTTGTCATCACTCATATATGTGCCTTTGCAAGCTCTCCTGCTTAGACCCTGGTCTCTTCTCCCCGTGTTCTTCCCACTAAGTATGCTCTTTGAGCTAAGACCTGCAGTCCCCAAATTCCAATCTATATAAACAGGCTGATCTCTGGTTAATCCCTTAAGTGAAATGTTTATCAGCAACTCCCTTTCCTTTGCTTCTTTGGCCTCCTTTCGCTCCTTCTTAGCAGACTCAGGTCCAGAAAGAATCAGACTCTGAGGGCTTCAGAGTCACAGGGGAGAGCATCCTAGCGCTGCACGGTCTGGTACCCTAGGAGCTTGCTTCGCTGCCGTGGCTCCGTGCTTTCCCCCTGCTTCTGGGGAGCCCCCTCTTGCAGGCTGCATATTGAAAATTCCAAACAGACTTCTCAAACCTCCCACACAAGCTGCATATCCCTCACTCTTGGCATAGGGTTTCTCAGGATCCAACAAGAAACAAGAGGCCCCATGAGCCAGAGACTCCTGCATTTGTTGATGTACATAAAATACATCTCTTCTTGCCTCCTTTCTGTTAGCTTAGAGGGAGAGAGATCCTTCTTCCTCTCGAAGGCCAAGCGCCCCTCCTGTGTGCTAAACCCCCTCTCCAACAATATTCTCCTCTTCGGCACCCTTCATCTCGTTCTTTCCATTCTTCACGAATATGTTCAAGTTTTTCTAGTCTAAACATAATCCCTTCACACTCAACTACCCTCAAAGCTACTCGTCAAATCTTTTTCCTGCAAAATGGTATGGGGACAAACTGGGACATCACCAAACCTGAAAAAAAAAACCAAAAAACAAAACTCACTCCTGCAGTAGGAAATGAGGAAAAAGAACTTTCAGTGGTGAACTTAGCCACCCCAAGAATGATCCAGAAGTAGGAGGAAACAGGTTCAGGGACTAAACCTTATACAGGATGGTAGTGGTGGGGTCTCTTTGTAAAAACACAAAATTAGTTCCGCACATACAAGACTTTGGAAGAGACAGGTCAAAGTAATGGGTCCTGAAGGTTAACCCTTGTGATCCTGAGTCTGCCTCTGCTCAGGCGATGGTGTGGGGACATTGCAATAGCTGAGAATGTGGCCGAGAAAGTGTTCCTCTAGTAATTGCATTGTGTTCTTTGAGAAAAATACTTCCTAGAAGATAGTGAACATGTCATTGCTAATGCTTAAGAAGATCTGGGGGGACAACTGATAACGAAAACGTTTTTTAAAGCTTTGTCTTAGCTTTACAGTTGACTTCTTCATGGCCAGAGATACCGGATTTCCATTTATGCTCATAACATAAAATTCTCTTTTAAAATACATAGCTTTACTATTTTTATATTATTAGAAATTAAGCTAATAGTACAGACCTGTGGAATATGGATATGGCAAATATGGGGGGGCTAGTATGAGAATGATCATACTTGGGATCCTTCCAAAAGGAATGCCATGGCTTGTAAAGAAAAATCCAGAAAAATAAAATTTGTCCGTGTGACTCCATTGCTGCCCAAGGGAGAAGGTGCCACAGCCATAAACATAAGCACCTGAACCATAAGGCAAGTGTCCCCCACGGTGGAGATGGACACATGATGCGGCCCAGATGATGACACAGTCATCATATCACAGGTGAACCCTGTTGCTGAGTTAGGCTTCCTGGCAATATTTTGATTATAATTAGCCTTCGCCTACAAGCTATAATTCTCTCATTAGCAAACCATGAACATCTGGCTTGTTTGGTCGTTTATTACTCAGTACCAATTAATCAATCAGCGTTCTGGTTTTTAAACATAAATCCTCATTGGCTTGGGCCCCGGTGCTGGCAAACTCCACTCCTGAGCCTGCCAGACTGAGGTCTAGAGGGAAGTTTGCCGACGTGCTGTCACCCGTAGAGCTGTCCAGGTGGCCAGGCTTCTGCTCCCTCAGACCCGCGGATTCCACGCGATCCGCTGTGTGGCTTGTCCATCAGACCACGGCCCCATTCGCTCCTCAGCACTTGCAGTCAGCCTCTGCCCCTGTTATTCATGAAGATGGCCCTCAGGAAGTGGATCCGTGGTCTTCTTATCCAATTTGTGCTTAAATTGAGAGCTCATCTCCACTGACCTCCTTTGGATACCTTTGAGCATTTGATGCTCTCCATCTGGTTTCTTGGCTCTGTCAAATTTTTTAAGTATTTAAAATACGTTTTTTAAGTATTTCCCACCCAGACCCCACTTTTGCTTGCCCTTTAAACATAGACCTCTCCATGGCCAAGGGAAGAGAGCAGGGTACTAGGTCGGACCACTTGGGTTCAAAAATCACATATCAACTATGTGAATCTGGGCAGATGACAGACTCGCTCTAAACCTCAGATTATTCATCTGAAAACACAACCATAGTATCTGCTAAGTGGAACTGTTGCCAGCCTTCAAGGACGCAATCCACATCAAATGTAGAGCTTGGGTAGGATGAAGACTCCGTAAGTGACAGCTGTCTTTTTCCCAATCACGCCCGTGGCTTCAGTTACTGTATGAAAGAATCAAATGAATTTTTCCAGCCTAGAGCTCTCCCCTAAGCACGCAATCAGTATTTTAACTGTCAGCTGACATCTACAGGCCCCTCAAACTGAGCAGGTCTGAAACAGAACTCATTAACACCATTCCAACCTCCGGGCCCCATCCCCATTAAAGACTTTCACCTATTATCTTATGATTGTATCATGATACACCCAGTCATCCAAGCCAGAAAATTAGGGATAATTGTTACACCTGCCTCTCCCACACATCTCCCCCTTTAATTGGCCACTACCTTGAGTTTCCTTTCAAATATTGCTCCCTTATCACTCCTCTGCTTACTGTAAGATCAACTCTAGGCCTTTCACATTCTGGTTACAACCAGTCTCCTCACTCCCTCCTCACCACCACCCCCGGTCCCTCCCTCCTGCACTAAGGCCTTGGTAAATGCAGCGCTCCCTCTCTCTCAAGTGTCCTTTTCTCCTCGGAGCCTTCTGTTCCCTCAGCCTAGAATGCCTCTTCTCTTCTGGCAAGCTCCTTCTCAGCTTCAGTGCTCAGCTCAGCTCAAATGTCACCTTCTCTGTGACATTTTCCCTGGACCAGAATGTGGTCAATTTCTTACGACAGTGCTGAATATGTTGTATTGACACTATCTATATGTCTCATCCACCTGACTGAGTTCCCTGAGGACAAACACCTTACTGCTTCCATGACTGCCCTCCTAACGTGGCACCTGTCCTAGCAGGACCAGACAGCAGGCCACGCTTAGAAGGCAGCTAGCAGCAGCTACTGGTGGTTGAGCAATCACCATGTTCCACACAGAAGGCTTAGCGTTCTACATTTTCTCATTCAAACCACCTCCATGATCATTCCTTGTTCCATCTTCTGTCACATTTGCTGGTAGAACTCCATGTCTAGTTGTATTAGTTTGCTCAGGCTGCCCTACCAAAATTCCAAACTGGGTGGAAATTTGTTTTCTTCCATTCTCAAGGCAAGGAGTCCATGATCAAAGTACAGTCAGGGTTAGCTTCTTGTAAGGGCTGTCTTCCTGGCTTGCAAATAGCCACCTTCTCCCTGTGTCCTCGCATGGCCTTTCTTCTGTGCACACACAGAGAACTTTTGGTTGTCCCTTCTTCTTAGGAGGACATCAGTTCTATGGGATGAAGTCCCCACCCTTAACATTTGTTACCTCCTTATAGGCCCTACCTCCAAAGACAGTAACATTAGGAGCTAAGGCTTCAGCACATGAATTGGGTGTAGGGGGAGGGGGGGAACCCAATTCAGTCCATAGAACTGGTGAAATCTAAGTCATTCCCTACTCATATGTTTCTACCTAAGTAGCCAGATACAGTTGAAGAAAACACATACAACCATGGCAACTAGTCTTACTTTAAGTTTAGGATCTCAAACCTCAGCGGAGCCCATCAGTCAGAGTCTACACACATTCTGTGTCCATCCACTCACCTACTCCCTAAGAGGACTATTTCACATCTTCTCTGGTCTTCAAACCTCTCAACATGCCCTCCTCTCTCCTTATCTTCCACTCATCACCTTACTTCCTAATTCACTGATAAAAGCCAACCATTCATCTCCCTACCTTTCTCCATCTATTCTCGTAAGCCTGCCTTCTCTCCTATAACACTGGGCGAGTCACCCTAAATGTACAAGACCAGGAGGCCACATTAAGACCAACCTTTCAACTGTGCATGGATTCCATCTCTCACCAGCTCTGCAAGAATCCTGATTCCTACATCAATTTCCCCCTTTCTATTGGATAATTTCCTTCAACATAAAATCAACATAGACTTACTATCTCCCAGCTTTACACAAACAACAGCAGCAAACCTCCCTAGAGCCCACCTCTCTGCTGCTCCATTCTGCCTTGTAGAAAATCCCTTGAAGAATGATGAAAAGGCTTTGCTGTCTCCCCTTCACCAACCATTATGTCTGGAATCCAGGCCAATGCGGTGGTCATCTCCCCCACTTTACCAAAACCTGCTTGAGGTCACCAATGGTCTCCCAGTCGCCAAACCAAAGAGCAGTTCAGTCCTCATCTCACTCAGCCCACGAGTCGCCATGGACAGAGTTTATCACTCTTCTTCCCTGAAAAACCATCCCCCTTGTTTCCTGGACAACTTGCTTCTCCCCTCAGTGCTGCTTAATCTCCACTTACTCTCTGCTGGGTTCTGCCCTCTTTCATTTCTCTGTGGATCCTCAGGGCTCAGGCCTTGGATCTCTTTCTTCCCTACAGTCACTCTTTAGGTGCCAGGATCTTGGCTTTACCTGGCATTTTTATCCTAAAGACTCAGCAATTTACATCTCTATCTCAGACCGCTCTCCTAAACTCTTGTACGTCCAATGGACCCCTCCCAACAAACATGTCCAAAATAGAACTCTCAATTTTCCCCCCTTTAAGTGTCCCTCATCCCAACAAGCATCATGACTCAAAGTGGTTTTTCAGGCCAAAAACTTTGAAGTCTTCTTTGACTGTAACATCCCATATCCAATCTACCAGTAAATCACGAAGATTCTAACTATGAAATAGATCCAAGAGTTTCTCCTTCCTGCTGCCAAGTTGCTCCTTGCCACTGGGATTTCTGCCAGCTTATTCCAATAGCCTTTGCTATAACTCCTCTCCCTGCTCCTCTTGTGTCCCTCCCATCTATTCTACGTTCAGTGGCCAGAGTAAGCCTTTATGAAGTAGTCAGATCCAGGCCCCTGGGTGGCTCAGTTGGTTAAATGTCTGACTCTCAATTTTGGCTCAGGTCGTGATCTCAGGGTCCTGGGATCAAGCCCTGCTGAGCGTGGAGCCTGCTTGGGATTCTCTCTTTCCCTCTCATTCTGCCCCTCCCCCTGCTTGCACACATGCACTCACATACTCTTTAATAGATAAATCTTAAAAAGAAGTAATCAGATCTTATTACCCTGTTTAACATCATCGAATGGCTCATCACAGTAACACCCAAAGCCCTTAGAGGGCTTGGTCGTATAGCTACTGACACTGGCTTTCATCTTTGACCCTACTGCCTGCCATTCTTCCTCCTCTCTTGCTGTGCTTTAAATGTAGAATATGGTCAGGGAGCAAGAAGGTCAAACATATGTCTGCCTCAGGGCCTTTGGACTTGCTGTTCCTTCCACGCGGCATCATTTTTCCACAGATAGACCCCTAGTTTTCTCTCACTTCATTCAGGTCTCTGCTCAGATTATCACCTCAGGGAAATTTTCCTTCAACTGCTTCCCTTCAATCTAAATAACACACCCTATCACTGTCTCCTTAACTTGCCTTCTATTTCCTCAAAGCACAGATCTGGGTTTAACATGTTACTTTATATCTATTTATATTCTTGATTGTTCTTCATGTTAGAATGTGAGTTCCAGAAAAGCATATGCTGTTCGTTTTGTTCATTGCCATATTCTAAGCACCTAGAACAGTGTCTCGCACAAAGTGGGGCTTGTATTAATTTGCAAGGGCTGCCTTAACAAAGGATCACAGAGTGGGTGGTTTAAACAACAGAAAAGGATTATCTCACAGTTCTGAGGGCTAGAAGTCCAAGGTCAAGTTGTCTACAGGGTTGGTTTCTTCGGGAGGGCCTGGGGGGGGGGGGTCTNGGATCTGTTCCAGGTCTCTCTTCTTGGCTTGTAGATGGCCATCTTATGTCTCTTCACATTATCTTCCCTGTATGTGTATCTCTGTGTCCAAATTTCCTTTTTTATAAGGATACCAGTTGTATTGGATTAGGGCCTACCTAATGATTTCATTTTAACTTGATTACCTTGTAAAGAACCTACCTCAAAAATAAAGTCACATTATGAAATGATACTGGGAGGGGACGCCTGGGAGGCTCAGTTGGTTAAGTTTCTGCCTTCGGCTCAGGTCATGATCCCAGAGTCCAGGGATCGAGCCCCACATCGGGCTCCTTGCTCAGCAGGTAGCCTGCTTCTCCCTCTGCCTGCTGTTCCCCCTGCTTGTGCTCTCCCTCCGACAAATAAAAATAAAATCTTTAAAAAAAAAATGATACTGGGAGTTTGCATTTCAACATATGAATTTGGGGGGGGGAAGGGGTGCAGGGGTGGACGTAATTCAGCACAGATACACTTAATGGACTTTTGTTGAATTAATGAATGCATGAAGACTGACCAACCGAATAAATGAATCCTCAAAACAATTCTTTATATAATGATAGTAATCCTTGCCTGTCAGCACAACATAGTTATTTTCCCCAATTTATTGTTCATCTCTTATGTCCCACTAGTGCATGGTTTATTATATGAATCCAATCACTGTCTCAAAAGCATACCAACTGCACATATTCCAAGGCTGATATAACCCATTTGACTTGAGACAGACAAGGTCAGCTTTATCAAGGGGCTCCATGCTGTGTATTTTGACAGCCAAGAGCCCTTAGACCCCTGCATGAACTAGAAGTGAGAAGTGAGTTTTTATCCCATAGCAGCACAAATATGCAGATTAAAGCATAGAGATGAGTGAGAAACAAGTTGGGAAATGTAAAGCCATCATTTGCTTATTAATCCTTAATGATAATGGTGAAAAGTCTACCAGATGTGAGCTAAGTGAGAAAATAAGCAATACCTTCGGGGAGGAGTTAAGATGGCGGAGGAGTAGGAGACCCCTTTTTCAGCCGGTCCCCTGAGTCGAGCTGGATAGGTACCAGACCAGCCTGAACATCCATGGAATCAGCCTGAGACACAGGAAGATACACCTGGATCTCTACAAATGAACATCTCCAGCGCTGAGTATTGAGGTACGAAGCGGGGAGCCGTGAAACCGCGCACAGATATTGGAAGACAAACGGAAGGGGGAGGGAGCCGCTGTGTCCGGACGCCGGGAAGTGGTAGCCACCTGCACGGGGGAGCGGGCAGACCGCAGACCCGAACCCTCGAGACAGCAGACTGAGACCGTGAGCAGGGAGCAAGCGCCACCAAGCATCTCACGGAGCTCCGGAACTCCAGTGTGCTCACTGGATCCAGACTGAGACGGGGAGCTCCAGGAGCGCACGCGGGGTGGCTGGCGGCTGGCGGGCCACCTGCACGGGGGAGCGGGCGGACTCCTGGACGGTACCCGCGAGACAGCAGTCTGAGACCGGGAGCTCTGCGAGCGTGCGCGGGGCAGCTGGCAGTGTTAGAAACACAAAGGACAGAGACGCACCGGCCCTGGAACTGAGGGCTGGGACACCGGGTGTGGGGCACACAGCCCGGGACGCTGCAGGGTTGAGCAGCACCAACAGAAACAGAGTTAAAGTGACCAGAACATCAGTGGAGAACGGGCCACAATCCCTCTGTTCTGTGACAGAGGCTGAATTTCGGCCGCTGCTGCTCTCTCAGAAGAGGCACAGCAAACCTCCAGGGAAAGCCTCCAGAGAACAAAAGCCCGGAAATACCGGCTCACATTGTGCCCATCCCCACCCCCCCTCATAGGGGACATGGAGACTCTACCCAAACAGGGTTTCCTGAGTATCGGTGCGGCAGGCACCTCCCCCAGAAGGCAGGCTGAAAAATCAAGAAGCCCACAACCCAGGGCACCTGAGTGGCACAGTCATTAAGCGCCTGTCTTTGGANTGGATTAGGGCGTGATCACAGCATTCTGGAAAGGAGTCCCTCATCAGGCTTCTCCGCTGGGAGCCTGCTTCTTCCTCTCCCACTCCCCTGCTTGGGTTCCCTTTCTTGCTGACTGTCTCTCTCTCTCAAATAAATAAATAAAATCTTTAAAGAAGCAGCCCACATCCCTAAGATCTCTATAAAACAAGGGCGCACGGCCTGGGTCCCAGTCAACAACTTGGGCTCTGGACAACCCTGCAATCTCTCCTCATCAGAATGACAAGGAGAAATCCCCCCCAGCAAAGAAAAGATAATGAGTCTGTGGCCTCTGCCACAGAATTAATACATATGGATGTATCCAAATTATCAGAAATGGAATTCAGAGCAACAATGGTCAAGATGATGAGTAGACTTGAATAAAGTATTAACGAAAACGTTGCTGAGAATATAGAATCCCTAAGGGCAGAAATGAGAGCGAATCTGACAGAAATTAAAAATTCTATGAGCCAAATGCAGTCAAAACTAGAGGCTCTGACGGCCAGGGTCACCGAGGCAGAGGAACGCGTTAGCGAATTGGAGGATGGGTTAGTAGAAGAAAAAACGAAAATAGAAGCTGGTCTTAAAAAAATCCACGCCCACGAATGTAGATTACGGGAGATTACTGACTCTATGAAACGATCCAATGTCAGAATCATCGGCATCCCTGAAGGGGTGGAGAAAAACAGAGGTCTAGAAGAGATATTTGAACAAATTGTAGCTGAAAACTTCCCTAATCTAGCAAGGGAAACAAGCATTCGTGTCCAAGAGGCAGAGAGGACCCCATCCAAGCTCAACCAGGACAAACCTACGCCACGGCATGTCATAGTGCAATTCGCAAATATTAGATCCAAGGATACAGTATTGAAAGCGGCCAGGGCAAAGAAATTTCTCACGTACCAAGGCAAAGGTATCAGGATTACGTCAGACCTGTCTACAGAGACCTGGAATGAGAGAAAGGCTTGGGGGGGCATTTTTAAAGCTCTTTCAGAGAAAAACATGCAGCCAAGGATCCTTTATCCAGCAAAGCTGTCATTCAGAATTGATGGAGAAATAAAGACGTTCCAAAATCGCCAATCATTAACCAATTTCGTAACCACGAAACCAGCCCTACAGGAGATATTAAGGGGGGCTCTATAAAGGTAAAAAGGCCCCAAGAGTGATACAGAGCAGCAAGTCACAACCGATACAAAGACTTTAAAGAGAAATGGCATCATTAAAATCATATCTGTCAATAATCTCTATCAATCTAAATGGCTTAAACTCTCCCATAAAACGCCACAGGGTTGCAGATTGGATAAAAAGACATGACCCATCCATTTGCTGTCTACAAGAGACTCATTTTGAACCCAAAGATGCATTCAGACTTAGAGTAAGGGGATGGAGTACCATCTTCCACGCAAATGGACCTCAAAAGAAAGCTGGAGTAGCAATTCTCATATCAGATAGACTGGATTTTAAACTAGAGGCCATAGAGAGAGATACAGAAGGGCACTATATTATTCTTAAAGGAAGTATTCAACAAGTGGATATGACAATTATTAATATATATGCCCCCAACAGGGGAGCAGCAAGATACACAAGCCAACTCTTAACCAAAATAAAGAGACATATAGATAAGAACACAGTAATAGTAGGGGACCTCAACACCCCACTATCAGAAATAGACAGAACACCCTGGCAAAAACTAAGCAAAGAATCAAAGGCTTTGAATGCCATACTCGACGAGTTGGACCTCATAGATATATATAGAACACTACACCCCAGAACCAAAGAATACTCATTCTATTCAAATGCCCATGGAACATTCTCAAGAATAGATCATGCTCTGGGACACAAAACAGGTCTCAGCCAATACCAAAAGATTGAAATTATCCCCTGCATATTCTCAGACCACAACGCTCTGAAATTGGAACTCAACCACAAGGAAAAACCTGGAAGAAACTCAAACACTTGGAGGCTAAGAACCATCCTGCTCAAGAATGACTCGATAAACCAGGAAATCAAAAAACAAATTAAACAATTTATGGAGACCAACGAGAATGAATACACAACGGTCCAAAACCTATGGGATACTGCAAAGGCAGTCCTAAGGGGGAAATACATAGCCATCCAAGCCTCACTCAAAAGAATAGAAAAATCTAAAATGCAGTTTCTATATTCTCACCTCAAGAAACTGGAACAGCAACAGAGGGACAGGCCTAACCCACTGACAAGGAAGGAGTTGACCAAGATTAGAGCAGAAATCAATGAATTAGAGACCAGAACCACAGTAGAGCAGATCAACAGGACTAGAAGCTGGTTCTTTGAGAGAATCCATAAAATTGATAGACCACTGGCAAAACTTGTCCAAAAACAAAGAGAAAGGACTGAGATTATTAAAATTATGACTGAAAAGGGAGAGGTCACGACCAGCACCATTGAAATTGCAAGGATTATTAGAAACTTTTATCAACAGCTATATGCCAAAAAACTAAACAATCTGGAAGAGATGGAGGCCTTCCTGGAAACCTATAAACTACCAAGACTGAAACAGGAAGAAATAGATTTCTTAAATAGGCCAATTAACTATGAAGAAATTGAGTCAGTGATAAACAACCTTCCAAATAATAAAACTCCAGGCCCAGACGGTTTTCCTGGGGAATTCTACCAAACATTCAAAGAAGAAATAATACCTATTCTCCTAAAGCTATTTCAAAAAATAGAAACAGAAGGAAAGCTACCAAACTCATTCTATGAGGCTAATATTACCTTGATCCCCAAACCAGGCAAAGACCCCCTCAAAAAGGAGAATTACAGACCGATTTCTCTAATGAATATGGATGCCAAAATCCTCAACAAGATCCTTGCTAATAGAATCCAACAGTACATTAAAAGGATTATCCATCATGACCAAGTGGGATTCATACCTGGGATGCAAGCATGGTTCAACACTCGCAAATCAATCAATGTGATACATCATATCAACAAGAAAAGACTCAAGAACCATATGATCCTCTCAATTGATGCAGAAAAAGCATTTGACAAAATACAGCATCCTTTCCTGATTAAAACCCTTCAGAGTGTAGGAATAGAGGGTACATTTCTCAATCTCATAAAAGCCATCTATGAAAAGCCTACTGCAAGCATTATTCTCAATGGGGAAAAGCTGGAAGCCTTTCCCTTAAGATCAGGAACACGACAAGGATGCCCACTCTCGCCACTATTATTCAACATAGTACTAGAAGTCCTTGCAACAGCAATCAGAAGACAAAAAGGGATCAAAGGTATCCAAATCGGCAAAGAAGAAGTCAAACTGTCTCTCTTTGCAGATGACATGATACTCTATATGGAAAACCCAAAGGAATCCACTCCCAAACTATTAGAAGTTATAGAACAATTCAGTAAGGTGGCAGGATACAAAATCAATGCCCAGAAATCAGTTGCATTTCTATACACGAATAACGAGACTGAAGAAAGAGAAATTAGGGAATCCATCCCATTTACAATAACACCAAAAACCATGCGTTACCTTGGAATTAACTTAACCAGAGACGTAAAGGACCTATATGCTAGAAACTATAGATCACTTTTGAAAGATATTGAGGAAGACATAAAAAGATGGAAAAATATTCCATGCTCATGGATTGGAAGAATTAACATAGTTAAAATGTCCATACTACCCAGAGCAATCTACACTTTCAATGCTATCCCGATCAAAATACCGAGGACATTTTTCAAAGAACTGGAACAAATAGTCCTTAAATTTGTATGGAACCAGAAAAGGCCCCGAATCTCCAAGGAACTGTTGAAAAGGAAAAACAAAGCTGGGGGCATCACAATGCCGGATTTCGAGCTGTACTACAAAGCTGTGATCACAAAGACAGCATGGTACTGGCACAAAAACAGACACATCGACCAATGGAACAGAATAGAGAACCCAGAAATGGACCCTCGGCTCTTTGGGCAACTAATCTTTGATAAAGCAGGAAAAAACATCCGGTGGAAAAAAGACAGTCTCTTCAATAAATGGTGCTGGGAAAATTGGACAGCTACATGCAAAAGAATGAAACTTGACCACTCTCTCACACCATACACAAAAATAAACTCCAAATGGATGAAAGACCTCAATGTGAGACAGGAATCCATCAAAATTCTAGAGGAGAACATAGGCAACAACTTCTATGACATCGGCCAGAGCAACCTTTTTCACGACACATCTCCAAAGGCAAGAGAAATAAAAGATAAAATGAACTTATGGGACTTTATCAGGATAAAGAGCTTCTGCACAGCCAAGGAAACAGTCAAAAAAACTAAGAGACAGCCCACGGAATGGGAGAATATATTTGCAAAGGACACCACAGATAAAGGACTGGTATCCAAGATCTACAAAGAACTTCTCAAACTCAATACACGAGAAACAAATAAACAAATCATAAAATGGGCAGAAGATATGAACAGACACTTTTCCAATGAAGACATACAAATGGCTAACAGACACATGAAAAAATGTTCAAAATCATTAGCCATCAGGGAAATTCAAATCAAAACCACACTGAGATACCACCTTACGCCAGTTAGAATGGCAAAGATAGACAAGGCAAGAAACAACAATTGTTGGAGAGGATGTGGAGAAAGGGGATCCCTCCTACATTGTTGGTGGGAATGCAAGTTGGTACAGCCACTCTGGAAAACAGTGTGGAGGTCCCTTAAAAAGTTAAAAATTGAACTACCCTATGACCCAGCCATTGCACTACTGGGTGTTTACCCCAAAGATACAGACGTAGTAAAGAGAAGGGCCATATGCACCCCAATGTTCATAGCTGCATTGTCCACAATAGCCAAATCATGGAAGGAGCCGAGATGCCCTTCAACAGATGACTGGATTAAGAAGCTGTGGTCCATATATACAATGGAATATTACTCAGCTATCAGAAAGAACGAATTCTCAACATTTGCTGCAACATGGACGGCACTGGAGGAGATAATGCTAAGTGAAATAAGTCAAGCAGAGAAAGACAATTATCATATGATTTCTCTCATCTATGGAACATAAGAACTAGGATGATCGGTAGGGGAAGAAAGGGATAAAGAAAGGGGGGGTAATCAGAAGGGGGAATGAAACATGAGAGACTATGGACTATGAGAAACAAACTGAGGACTTCAGAGGGGAGGGGGTTGGGGGAATGGGATAGACTGGTGATGGGTAGTAAGGAGGGCACGTATTGCATGGTGCACTGGGTATTATACGCAACTAATGAAGCATCGAACTTTACATCAGAATCCGGGGATGTACTGTATGGTGACTAACATAATAAAAAAAATCATTAAAAAGAAAAGAAAATAATCAATACCTTCAACTTTTCCCTGAATATTCCCTATTAGATTCTAGAATATACACATAAGAAAAAACAAAATGATACATAGTCAGTTAAGATGCTCCTGGGGAAAAGGCGATAATAAGCATAGGAATTAGATATGTGGATTAAAGAAGTATCACTCTGCATTTTATGGGACTTTTGATTACAAAGAGTTAAACTTGTAAGTAGACAAGTAGTTAAATACAGGACTCCTATTTAATGCTCACAATTTTGCAAAATATCATCTTGCTATGTGAACAGCCCACTGGGAAGGAGAACTTACATAAATGGAGTTCCGTATTGCAGTAAATTAAAACATAGAGCCAAGCTAATCTGACACATTTAGTATGCAGCAGTACAGTAGTATTTGAAAACTAAGAGTAAATGGAAAGCGGTTCACTTAGTGATTTTAATTAGCACCTTACAGCCTAATCAAAAATGTCTAGGTTCAGCTGGGAAGTCAGGGAGGCAAAATGTGGCTGAGCAGACTTGTGCCGGGATCCTTTTTGAACTTGGAATTCCAGGACCCTGATGTCCTCAGCAAAAGACCACTTCCTTGTTCCAGTAGGGACACCCAGGGCCCTCCAGGCAGTGGACACTGGAGTCTGTTCATTACCTGATGGTCCCTCTGTCTGGAATGCCTCCATTCCTCCCCCAGGTCTCATGATTCAGGTTTCATCTCAGGTATGACCTAGATGCATGCATTCATTCAAAGATCACGATGGCCCCAGGAAGCAGCATTGACATTCAGAATCAGAACGGAAGTTCTAACATATAACCTACTTTTTGCCTTCTACAACCCCTTTCAGTTCTCAGGTCAGGATGGGAACTTGGGGAACAGCAGAACCAACTGGAACAGGAAGGTCTGAGACACAGGTGCAAGAAGTCCAGAGTATAGAGTGTGTTATCTGCAGATTTCAGGGGCAACGGGTGGCCCAAGATGGCAGTGTTGGCCGAGAGGTCCAGGATAGGAGGAAGTCCTGACAGGTGGGCAGAACAGTGAGAGTCTCGGAAATCTACATCACGTGTAGATCTTTCTGGAAGACAGTCAGGACACCAGCCTTCGGGAGGGGATGGGAGCCAGAAGTCAAGGCACAGTCTTGGGGGAACTGGGGTCTCACATTAGAAACCAAGGGGTTTCAGTAATTGGAAATTGGGGTACAAGGTCACTTAAGGTCCCCAGTAAAGACTGACCAGATACTATAGAGCCTGGTCTGAAAACACAGAGCTCCTTAATTCTCCCTTGATGAAGAGAAACTTCTGCACTTGAAACAAGGTTAAGGAAGCACTTGTGATAACTGGAGCGCTACAAAAGGAATCATTGTGACGAGACTGTTTGTCCAACCCCTCATTCTTGTCATTGTGACGAAGGATAGAAGAGGTTTCCAGCTCACAGAGATGCATTAAGTGTGTTTGACCTTCCACTTTACATAACATTCTTTTCTTTTATCTCAGTCCTTGCACAAAGTTTAATAATTTACTATGGGAGAGTCCTTGGGACTCACTCGGAAAATAAGCCTCCCCAGGAAAGTTGCCTAGATATAGTGAGTTTATTTGGCAGTATTTGGGCTATTTCTCTAGCCACCCCTTTGACTGATGCCTTCAACCCACCACATTCTCTGCTTTAGAGAACACTAAATTTATAGGAATCCCCAGGAATACACAAAAATCAGGAGTATTTTCTCTAACCTAAAATGGCCTGGCCCATTTCATCCCTCTTGGGATTTTAAGTTTTGCTATTTTATGAAACTGGAATATGAAGTGGGGTTGTTCATAGTAACAACGTAGAAGCCAAACGTCAGAAAATCGTGGACTAAAAAGGTCAAAGTGATGACTGTTTCAGACAGCTGTACAACAAAGCTGACGCCCATTTTTTTGGTGTGATTAAGCTTAAGCTAAAAAGAATATTAGAGTTTACAGAAACAAAAAACAAAGATGAGAAGAGGGTTTCCTGGGAATGAACCAAAGGGTGGTGGGGAAGGGGCATTCTTATTCATTTTCGACACAGCCTCTGGCCTTCAACATGAT
Organism: Ailuropoda melanoleuca; assembly: GCF_002007445.2. Taxonomy (NCBI): domain Eukaryota; kingdom Metazoa; phylum Chordata; class Mammalia; order Carnivora; family Ursidae; genus Ailuropoda; species Ailuropoda melanoleuca. The sequence goes on from NC_048232.1 coordinate 44,106,697, forward strand.
ATTAGCAGGTCTCCATAAAGTTGTTCAGTGAATAAGGTGGGAGAGACGAAGCTCCATATTTTGGATTCCTGAAGGAAGGAGCCCCATGTAGCTGGGCTTAGGGGTGTTTAGGGATAGAAATGGATCCAGTGCTTCATGCTGCCCCTCGTTTCTTAAGGAGCAGAGACTCTCCAACTCACAGCCCTCCCCCACTTCACAACACACTGATACCGCTATTTTTTTTTTAACGCTAACCTGAGTGCTATGTACTAGACATCACACTAAGCACCTTACAGTAACACATTTAATCCTTTCCACGCCCTGTGAAGTACATACCTTTTATAGATGGGGAGATCAAAGCAGAGAGAAGCAAGCCACCGAGCTAGGGATCGATTCCAGACACTTTGGCTCCAGAGGGAAGTGCGTAACTGCATTTATCCTTCTTCCTAGTCTATAGTGGGTATAGAAAAGGGCCAGAGGGGCGCCTGGGTGGCTCAGCTGTTAAGCGTCTGCCTTTGGCTCAGGGCGTGATCCAGGGGGTCCTGGGATTGAGCCCCGCATCGGGCTCCCTGCTCCGCTGGGAGCCTGCTTCTTCCTCTCCACTCCCCCTGCTTGTGTTCCCTCTCTCACTGGCTGTCAAATGAATAAATGGCATCTTCAAAAAAAGAAAAGAAAAGAAAAGGACCAGAGACCGCTAGACAAAGCTTAGAGCAGACACTGGGGAAAGTAAGGGAAAGAAGGGAGTGCTTGGTCCTGAATGTAGCTCCCTGTTGACAAATGGGAAGAAAGGAGAACCCACCTACCACTCCCAGGGTCCCCTCTGCTAGTTTTTCCACAGCACTTCCCACTGCTCACAGGCTACACACTGTGCTTGTATATTCTGCCTGTGGCTCCCCACCCACATGGAAGCACATACACGCATAGATCTTGGTCTGCTCTGCTCCTGAGTGTCTAGAACAGTGCCTGGCCCATAGTAGGCACTCAGGATTTGTGAAATACCTGCTACCCACCTAATAAGACATCTGGGAGGGTTAAAATCTTCATTTACAACATAGCTCAAAATGGTCTTCTGAAGGAGTCAAATATGAAGAGGCAAGAAGAGTCCTTAGGATGTGAACAAGTGTGAGGTGATCGTTCTTGCTCTTTTCAAAAACAAAAACCAAAAACATCTAAGGAATTGCTTGTGCTAGAGCCGCACTGAAATCGAGGTGACACCCTTCTTGCCCGGGGAGGGATTAGCCTATGAGTGAGACAAAGAAGACTAGACAAAAAGGCACCACAGAAATGAGACAGCAGGAAGCAGGGAGAGGGAGGTTATTGGTTTCAATTTTCTTTTTCTTCTCAGGCTTATCGTTCACTCTTTCCCTCTGCTATTTTTTTTTTTAAATAGCCCTTTTGATCCACTTTGTTAAATCATACACTCAGACTTCTAGTCAAGACTTTAATTGCATAATTTTAGAAGGTTGTTCCAGGCTTAGTTAGAAGTACACTGTGGTGTAACCGCGAGTCCTCCCCTGCGAGCTGAACAAGGGACCCCTGCTTGAAAGCTGCCCTGCATGACGATGGGCACACGTGACGTTAGCCCAGGCTCTGCGTCCTGCTGCGGGAGGCCCTGCTCCCCGCAGACAGCCACCTCCAGACTCCTTCTGTGTGCCTGATTCAGCCCCTCCCGGCAAGGCCAGGGGCAGTCGCCACCTGTCACCTGGTGCCACCCTTGGACGGCGCGGAGCTGCAAGCAGAAAATTCTCTCTGGAGTGGGAGCTGCTGAAGGAGCTGCTGGGATTCTGAAATCTGCCCAAGGACACTTCGGATGGGCACCCTCCCAACACACCCTCACGGCATCACCTGCCATAGACAAACAGCTACCCCAAGATGGAGAGTCACGCCAAAGAGGGAAGAGATGGCGCCACACTGTCTCTAGGAAGAGCAAAAAGTAAAGGGAGCTTGCTTGACCGGGTGCCCAGAAGGCAATAAGCCCTTTACGTCAGCTCACCTATGTATCAATTCAATGCTCACAAAAGCCTATGAGGCAAAGGCTATTATCCTTATCTGTAGAGGAGGAAAACTGAGAGGTTTAAAAACATGTCCAGGTCACACAGCTAGAAAGCAGCGGTGGGGGCACTCGGACCCAGGCTGCAGAGGAGCTCTTCCCAGCCACAACTCTGCTGTGCCTTCCTGCATTAAAAGTGCTCCTCGCAGCGCCTGGGTGGCACAGCGGTTAAGCATCTGCCTTCGGCTCAGGGTGTGATCCCGGCGTTATGGGATCGAGCCCCACATCAGGCTCCTCCGCTATGAGCCTGTTTCTTCCTCTCCCACTCCCCCTGCTTGGTGTTCCCTCTCTCGCTGGCTGTCTCTATCTCTGTCGAATAAATAAATAAAATCTTTAAAAAAAAAAAAAGTGCTCCTCGCTTGGGGCACCTGGGTGGCTCAGTCAGTTAAGCATCAGACTCTTGATCTCGGGGTCGTGAGTTCAAATCCCATGTTGGGCTCCATACTGGCCATGGAGCCTACTTAAAAAGAAAAAAAAATGCACATGGATAAAGAAAACTTACCCCAAAGGGTTCTGAGTGCTTTGCAGATTCTCTCAAAACCCCGTAAAAACCCTATGAAGTAACCCCAGTCGATCCCGGAGAGAAACGCCAACCAAGCCTAGACTCTGGGGGGGGGGTCATCCTATAGGGTACCGAGCCGTACTCCTCAAAACAGTCAAGGTTCATGGGAAAGAAGATCGAGAAATGGTCACAAACCAGAGGACACTGGGGACACAAGACAAAGGAATGTGGAGTGGTTTCCTGGATAGATCCTGGAACACAAGAAGGCAGATGGAAAAACCAAGGACATCCGAATGGAGTCTGGAGTTTCATGGTAATGTACTAATGTCAGTTTGTTACTTGATGAATGTACCATGATAATGCAAAAATGTAAATAGAGGAAACTGGGAGAGGGGTATTCAGGAAGACTTTGCACTATCTTTGCAACTTTTTTGTAAATCTAAAATTACTCAGTTTATTAGGAAAAAGCCTTATCAGGTAGGTCCTAAGGCTAGATTACAGAGAACAGTCACTTCGGTTACCTTGCTCACAGTGAAGCAGCTATAGGAGTCGGCCCAGTTGGCCCCTAGGACAGTTTAAAGAGGATTCCATGTGATTCACTTAATCTCTTAGAATTTGGTATTCTTTAGTCCTCAAAATTTTAGCAGTGTTATTACATTTTATAGACCAGGAACTTAATGCTTGGGTAACCGCCCCACAATCTGCCCAGAAAATTAGTAACTTCATCCTCAAAGCAACTATTCCTAGCATCTCTTCAAGTTCTATTTGCTCACTTCACTGACGGAGCCAAGATTTCATGGGTTTTTTCCTGCAAGGGTTAGTACAGCTCCGTGCGAGAAGCTGGAGGCTAGTCTCTCCCATGCATCATGAGCACCAGTTGTCAAATCAAAGGCTATGTACTGTTTGTATTTGTCGCGGAGACAAACAAAGCCTATACCTTCAAGTTACAGGATTTTGTAAAACATGTAGTTGAAGCTTAAACTGTTTCGTCAGCCCAGTGTTTAGAGAGGGAAAATTCTTTGTAGTTCTGAAGTTTTGTTTTGTTTTTTTTAAGATTCTATTTGAGAGAGAGAGCACAAGCAGGGGGAGCGGCAGGCAGAGGGAGAAGCAGGCTCCTCACTGAGCAGGGAGCCCGATGTGGGACTGGATCCCAGGACCCCGGGATCATGACCTGAGCCGAAGGCAGATGCTTAACCGACTGAGCCACCCAGGCGCCCCTCTTTGTAATTTTTTAAACTCGAGGTGCTTATCAACTTCAGACTTTTTTTTTTTTAAGATTTTATTTATTCGACAGAGATAGAGACAGCCAGCAAGAGAGGGAACACAAGCAGGGGGAGTGGGAGAGGAAGAAGCAGGCTCATAGTGGAGGAGCCTGATGTGGGGCTAGATCCCATAACGCCGGGATCACGCCCTGAGCTGAAGGCAGATGCTTAATGACTGCGCCACCCAGGCGCCCCCAACTTCAGACTTTTCTTAAACACATTTATATTCCCTCTATTAGCTGTACACAGAAGCAGCATTCTCGAGTGTCACTTCTTTTGCTCTTCACATTCACATTCTAATTTCTAGGGAAACTTCAGAGAACAGTTATTTTTCCCCATAGCAGGAAATTGTTCCACAGCAGCAGTGCTATTTCTTTGCAGTTCAAGTTAAGAGCTACTGTTTACCTCCTCCAACCACCAAGTGAGACAAACCACCCTTACGCTCTCGCTCTCGGTGAAGAGACCTGAAAGTTTAAGTGTGATCACATGAGGCCATCAAGAGAACAAAGCAGTAACCTTTGACCTTCTCTCCCTCAGGTCTTTGAGTGTGTCGCAGGGCTGGGCCCATAAAACACATCTTCCCTGAGGCAGCTTACCTGGGGCCAAGGTGAAAGGAGCTGGTCTACTCTGCCACCAGGTGAGCGGCATAAGTGGAGAAGCAGAAATACATCCTAGAGGCTCACTGGGATACACCGAGCCTTCTACTGAAAGATTAGGGCTTTTTTTTCTTTGAAAGAAAGGTTATTTTTCAATAGTTCTGTTGGTAACCCTAGAAGCAGCTAACGTGTATAAGACACCTACAAATGTGCCAAGTGTTTGCTAAATGGTTTAATTCAGATGATCTAATTTAATCCCAAGGACTACTATCTCTATTTTACAGGGGAAGAAATAGACAGGGATTTTGAAACTTCGTTCCTTAGGGCTCTCTCACTATGGGAGGTGGAGAGGCCAGAGCTGGGAAAAGCAGGAAGCCCAAGGAAGGAGAGGCCAGGCTCCAGGACCCCAAGCGCTAACTTAACCAGAGCACTTCTCTGCTTTCTCTATTCTGCTTTTGAAGCATAAGTGGAAACTGCCCTTTAAAGAAAGAGTTCCAAGATGTGATGGATAGTTTTATAGATCAACTTGACTGGGCTCTGTTTAATCAAACACTAATCACACACAGGTGTGGCTGTGAAGGGGTGCGTGTGTGTGTGTGTGCATGGTGTGTGTGTGTGTGTGCGTGTGTATGGTTAATGTCTATAATCAGTTGACCTCAGGAGATTACCTTCAATAATGTGGGTGGGCCTCATGTAATCAGTTGGAAGGCCTTAAGTGCAAAAACTAAGGTTTCTTGGCAAAGAAATTCTGCTTCAAGACTGTAGCAGATAGCTCCCACCTGAGTTTCCAGCCTGTGTGTCCTACAGACTTCGGACTTGGCCACCCCCACAATCACAGGAACCAGTTCCTTAAAATAAATACCACTTTCTCAACACACACACACACACACACACACACACACACACACACACACACACACACACTTAAGCGTGTGTATCTGCATCCAGAAAACCCTGACTGGTCCACCCAGCTGAAGTCCTTACAGCCTTGCTATTCCAAGTGAGCTCTGCGAGCGGGCAGCATCAGCCTCAGCTGGGAGCTTGTCAGAAATGCACAGTCTCAGGCCACACCAGATTTACTCCAACAGAAACTGCATTTTAATAAGACCTCCAATGAACCCTTTGCATGCCACATTCTAGGGCTTACTACAACATAAAGACAGTAAAACACAATACATTGTCCTGAATAAACTTCTCAAACACTTCAGCCCTGAAGGAGACCCACTCTGAACTTCTGAAAAAGAAGAACCCCGGCTTGTCTATTCTGAGCTAGTTACCCCACTAGCTGCTTTGTGTCGATGTCATCGACCGGACAAACTTGCCAGTAAGCCTTCAGGCTACCAAATGGTCTTCAGCCCAGAAACAGACCTATTTGCTTCATTTAAAGATACTGTCCTGGCTCTTAATGTATTCACATCCCATTTCTCATCCTCCCCCAAGGAAACCAAGCATTTCTTTATTCCTTTGAATTACCGGGAAAATAAACCCAAGGCTGAGAAAACCGTTGATACTCATTTTCTTCTAAAAGAAGGTGCAAATCTAAAAGACAAAGACATTTTGCAGGCTCAAACCTCAGATGAAGCCCATAAGATTTAATTTAGTTTTTTTTTTTTTATGAAAATTCTGCCTGCCTCTTATCAAGCTTTGCACTCAATTACCATGTGCCAGAGAAAAGGATGAGATAATTTAACTGCTGCTGTTTAGCCCATTTTTCAGCCCAGGGATCCAACACACCTGACAAGTCCTTTCTGTCATTCTCTGCAGCTGGGTTTTACATTATTAGCAGGCAAACAAGTCGCCACCTGCACTGCATAATGTAACTCAGAATTATTTAAATCATTCCCTGCTTCTGCTAGAACTATTTTCCTAATTCATTTAGTATTCTAAATAGGCATGTGGGATGCCATTTCACATGTTAAGAGCCGAAACAAATGACTTAATCTGGTAAGAGACAGTGAACACCTTCATCCTCAGACAACTCAGCAGCTCTCCATAGAAATTAGAACATTCTTAAAACTCCCTCTGATGGGCATAGGCCATCCTGCCAGCTCTTCTGAGTCCTGCCACCTGTGGTTCTGTGGGTGCCAGGAGACCAGGAGGAAAACCAAGCCTAACCTACGTTGAATGCTGAGTTCCTATGGGTAAACCCTCTTCTCCCAGTAAGTTGGTGGCTGGATAGAAGCTGGGGAATCCCATTTTACATCATCCTAAACATTAATGGTTCTCAACTGGAGCATATATAGCCGAATTGTACCCGATACTTTCTGAAATTGCAACCATACCTGGAAATTTTGATTTAAGAGACCTAGTCAGGCACAGAAATGTAGGGTGGGAAGCTCCCTACAGGTAGTTCTGGTAAGGTCCTCACCTTGGCTGGGTCTCTGACTTTATGTAAGGATGCCACCTTGGCTACTAAGGGTTCCACATCTAATTCTGATGTGGGGGTGGGGTGGGAGGGTCCTCCTCATCAGCAGAATTCTCTGACACCACCTGGGTGTCCTACAATTCAACTCAATTCTGACACTACTTGGAGAGAGTGTTCTATCCTGCAGGTTAGGAGTTCAGTCCTACAAGGTTGTCCCCCTCCCCCCACTTCAGATGCCAGTCGAAAATCTAGGTTGTTACCTGCACTTCCGACCAACTCATTGTAAGCCGGATTCCCACAACCCCCTCTTCATGTTTAATTCATTTGCTAGAGCAGCTCACAGAGCTCAGAAAAACATTTTACTTACCACATTACTGGTTTGTTTTGAAAGAATATAACTGGGAAACCGCTGGTGGAAGAGATGCATAGGGCAAAGAACAGGGAAAGCGCACAGAGCTTGCATGCTCTCAGGGTCCCACTCTCCTCAGACTTTCACACACGTTCACCAGCCCAGGAATTCTTCACGCCCTCATCTTCTGGATTTTTATGGAGGCTTCACAACATAGGTGTGATTGATTGAATCATTGGCCATTGGTGTTTGGGGGGGTGAGACTGAAAGTTCCAACCCTCCAATCACATGGTTGGTTCTCCTGGCAACCAGCCCCCATCCTTAGGTGCGGGCCAAGTCACTTCATTAACAAAAACCCAGTTCAGGTGGAAGGGGGTTAGTTAGGAATAACAAGACACAATTTTCCCCTGAGGGCTCTGAATCAATTTCGGGTCAAGAGACCAAATACAACACAAGACGCTCCCATTGCTCTTATTGCTTGAGAAATTGCAAGGGTTTTAGGAGCTGTGAGCCAGGAGCCATAGACAAGACCAAATATATATATGAGAAATATATTTTGATGGTCTGGATAACCAAATATATATTTATTATAAATCACAATATCACAGCTACACATTAGAATCATTTGGGGTGGAGACAGCGGATAGTAAAAAATATTAATGACCACATTGTCTCTCAGCTCAACTAAAACTGATGCCCTGGGAGTGAGCCCAGGCATGTGTATTTTTAAAGCTTCCAGGTGATTCCAGTGTGCAGCCAAGATTGACAACCACCAGGTCAGGAATTCTTCATATCTCGGCTTCTCAGACTTTAACATGTGGACACTTCACCTGGGGATCTGCATTTCTAGTAAGTTTCCAGGTGATGTTGGTGTTCCTGTCCCATGGGTCAAACATAGAGTACAAAGGCATTTCTGATGGTTGCTCCATAGCCCCAGCATTAATACATTTGACTTAACTAAGATGGTGAGATAAAATACAGGATACCTACTTTAATTTTTAAAAAATTTTTAAAGATTTTATTTATTTATTTGACAGAGAGAGAGAGCATGAGCAGGGGGAGCGGCAGGCAGAGAGGGAGGGAGAAGCAGGCTCCCCACTGAGCAGGGAGCCCATGTTGGGCTTAATCCCAGGGCCCTGGGATCATGACCTGAGCTGAAGGCAGACACTCAACCGACTGAGCCACCCGATGCCTCGATACCCAGTTTAATTTTAATTTCAGATAAACAAGAAATAATTTTTTAGTATAAAGATGTCCCAGATATTGCATGGAATATTCTTAAACTAAAAAATTTTCCACTGTGCATCTGAGAGTCACCTTTAATTGGACAGCCTATTTGCTTCGTTTTGTTTTTGCTAAATATGGCAACAGATTTCTTCATTTGTTTCTGTTTTGAAAGCAAAGTGTTAATTAGCCAAGAGTGACGAATGTCAAGAAGCTGATTTTACTCTATGTCCATGGTCCTTTATCTTTTCAGGATGTGGATGCCTGAGAATCCAATGAGTGTTATGGACCATCTCCCCCAGGAAGAAAGCACACATATGTACATACACTCAGTATAGTGCAAAGAACTTCTGGGGTTTGTGGCACCTGCCTAAAGCCTACTTGTGGACCCTCTAGGGATCCTCAGACCCTTGGTGAGAAAACCCATGTCATCCTCTTGCTCAAAAAATAAAGTTGTACTAAATTGCCTGTGTTTCCCAAAAAGATATCCTGTGGATTACTAGTTCCACAAAATAGTTACAGATTTTGCATGAAAAACATCTTTTATGAAAAATGTTGGAAAGTGCAGAATTTAAGTGAAGCAGGCTTCTTTTTTTGGAGGATCTTGCAAATGTTTAATATACTATTGTGTTTTGGGACTCTCCCAAAAGGAGAGAGGAAGCATTAATATTATACTCATTGGGTAGTATTGCCTAAATAAATCCGTTTCCTTGTTTCTCTCTTAGTATGAAAAGAATAAATGCTCATTATGAAAAATTTGGTAAGGACAGAAAAATATAATAAGAAAATATTACTTATAATTCTGTCATCCACAGGTAACCACTGTTAACATTTTAGCCTATTACCTCCTAACCTATTAAGATTTGTAGTTCAAAAAAGGAAGTTTTCATGAAGAAAGCAGGTTTTTTTAAATATAAGAAGGTAATCTTGATGGGCTGGGTGAGAGAGGGTGGAGTAGAAAAAGATTTACCTATTCGAATGTTAATGAAATAAGTAGGAGGGATCAGGAGATAATTTTCCAATTTAGTGGCTCTTACTGCAGATAAGAGACCATATAATTAGATTTCTAGATATCTATTCCAGTTGCTAAATTTCTGATAAACACACTGCTGAGATCTGGCCCAGTTAGCACAGAAATGGCTCCATAACTTCAGCTTCTAGTCTATTATTATTTCTTGCATTTACCACTTCATTTGATCTTGAAGGCAAACAGTATGACTAGTGCAGGCAGCTGAGTGTTTCACTCTAATCATCGAAATATAATTACACTCCCGTCAGTCACAAAGTCATAATGTAATGGAACCAAATGAGAGTCCGTCCACCCGAGGCGCAGCAAGCCAAAAACTGGCACCAAATGTCTGCAGTGAAGCGAGAGAGAGGATTTATTGGTGGAACACTACCCAGGAGAACGGAGAGCTAATGCTCAAAAATCCCAAACAAGTCAGGGTTTTTTGTTTTTTTTTTTTTTTAAAGATTTTATTTATTTATGTGACAGAGAGACAGCCAGGGAGAGAGGGAACACAGCAGGGGAGTGGGAGAGGAAGAAGCAGGCTCCCAGCGGAGGAGCCTGATGTGGGACTCGATCCCGGAACGCCGGGATCACGCCCTGAGCTGAAGGCAGACGCTTACCGACTGCGCTACCCAGGCGCCCCGCAAGTCAGGGTTTTTAAGTGCAAAATTTGGGGCAGAGGTCTCTTGAGAAGGTGGAAGCCACTGATTAGAAGCCCATGAGGTCATCCTAGCAGGTGCTCTGCTGCCATTTTGGTCCCCCAGAGGCCTTTTGCATCTCAAGAGACCCGGATTCTGAAAAATACCTTGATTCTTTATGTGAAACTAGCAAGGTTGCATTCCTCCAGGTTCCTTGGCCGGTCCCGCTGTGTCTGGGGGTGATGTGCCTAGTGTTCATTCCTTCCTCTGAACTGACAAGACAGACACCAGCTTCAATAACATGCTTGCATTCTTCCATCGTCTATGTAAAGAATAGGTAATATCCTTACAACCCTCCACAGTTGACATATTACTAAGTGCTTTCACAGGCGAAATATCCCTGGCGTCTACTAGCTCCCCGGGGCTGGGGCAGGGGCCAAGAACGTCGGTGGGTATTATCGCTTCTTTAATTTTTAACAGATGAAGTAGGACTCGTGATTTACTCAAGTCAGCGAGTGGCGGAATTTGAACCTGACCTCACATCTCGGAATCGGCTTTCTGCAGTGTTGCATAGAACAGCCAAGAGAACAAACCATGTGGCACGTGTGAGTGTATGAAGACGTCAATATCTTTGTTATTGTGGAAGACAGAAGAAAAAAAATGTTTTTGAGGTTAGTAAGTATAGACATTCCTTAAGCACGGAATTTGTTTTAATGAAGAACCTCGTTATTTCATCCTCAAGCTCGATCTCGTTCTGCTACAATCTGGGACGCAGTGCGTGAGTGTTTTCCAAATAATGTGTTCTCAAAACTGTGGGCACAAACTTGAACTAAATTTTGAAACTTTGACTCACAAGATGGTGAGTGGGTGATTTCTGGGTTCTGCAGGAGACACAGCCGAGTAGTCTGACTTGCCGTCCTGTGCCATCAGCCACCACGCTATGGACACTCTCCAAGTATTCTTCAGAGACAAATCCCAGAGAGATTTTTGTTGTTGTTGTTGTTTGTTTTTTTGTGTGTGTTTCTTCTGTTTTACCATCTTGAAAGGAACTATCTCCAATGAGCCCAATATTCATTCTGTCATCTAGTCAACAAACCTTTACTGAGCAGCTGCCTAGGGAGCTGGGGCACAGGAGAAAATAAGACAGGATGCCTACACGTAAGGACAGTTCTACAGAAAACAAGATAATTTCAGATAATGTGTGCTGTAGAAAAAAATGAAACAGGACAATATGATGAGGTAGGTGACATGAAACAGAGTGACCCAGCGGCTTCTTCCTTTCTCTCCCTCCCTCCCTCTTTCTCTCCTCTCTTTCTTTTCTTTCTTTCTTTCTTTCTTTCTTTCTTTCTTTCTTTCTTTTTCTTTCTTTCTCTTTCTTTTTCTTTTCTTTCTCTTTCTTTCTTTCTTTCTTTCTTTCTTTCTTTCTTTCTTTCTTTCTTTTTTCCTCCCCCCTCCTCCCTTCCTTTCCTTCCTTCCTTCCTTCCTTCCTTCCTTCTCTCCAGGAGGCTGCCTTAAATCAGGGTTCAGGAAAGCCCTCCCAGAGGCGGTATTTGAGCTGAAGATCTCAAACTTCCGTAATATTAATGGATGTTCCAGTTTGTTTCCAATTAACGCTTAATCCAAACGTTTCTACTTCATGCCATTTCATTGCTTTGGTTTAATATTTCCAAATATTTGAAATTTCCTTCTTTTAGCAAGGTTTCTTTGTGAACAGCTCTATATTATTTGATGCTTGAAAGGCAGGTGGGTAGGACTTATTTTTATGAAATCGTTCTCTACTCCCCTTTTTCTTAGTATGTCTGTGTCGGCTGCATCAACAAACTGACCTTGAAAACATGCTCATTCCTGGTGCGTGAGACTTCGGTTGGATGTGTCCAGTTTCCTTGACCGTTGAGAGGGGAGCAGGCACTCAGAGAAGGGCATATTATGTTCCCTCTCTCTGCTCCGACATACAGTGGGAAAGAGGCTGTCTCCACTCCTCCCCAACGCATTGTACCACCCTGCATCTCTCTTTTTTTTAAGTTTTTATTTTAATTCCAGTTAACTAATATACAGAGTAATATTAGTTTCAAGTCTACAATACAATGATTCGACACTTCCATACGACATTCATCACAACAAGTGCACTCCTTAACCCCCATCACCTATTTCACCCCCCTCCCCCCACTGGCCTCCTCTCTGGTAACCCTCTGTTCTCTACATTGAAGAGTCTGTTTCTTGGTTTGCTTCTCTCTCTTTTTTCCCTTTGCTCAGTCGGTTCCCTTTGCTCAATAAATTCCACATATGCGTGAAATCATCCAGTATTTGTCTTTCTTTGACTGACTTATTTTACTTAGCATAATACTCTCTAGCTCCATCCACATCGTTGCGAAGAGCTCGTTCTTGGTTATGACTGAGCAGTATCCCACTGTACATACACTACATCTGCTTTATCCATCCATCAATGGACGCTTGGGCTGCTTCCATAATTTGGCTACAGTGTCTTCCAGCAGCCTAGGAGCCAGAGAGCCCAGAACCCTCAGTAGGGACACCTGGGAAATGCGCAACTTTTGTGTGTTTCTTTTTCCCTCAGGAAGATGGGAAATGTGCCTATTACAATCATCTGGGGCTACCCTTTTTGAAATAGAACCATCCCATTGCCACAGACTGTGAATGAGGAGGGACGAGGAGCCCGAGAAGGCCTTCAGGTGAACCTCATGAATCCCACACCACTCGCCCTTCTTAACAGTGCACGAAGGTAGTGCGCCAAATCCCAGTTGTAACTCCTGGGTTGACCGTGATGAATTAATTACCTTTCATTCAAAAAGTAACTCTTGAGTCAGAAGGCTAAACTCAGCAGTAGGGAATGGAAAAATAAATAAAACACGATTTCTACCTTCAAGGGTGCACCACTGAGCTGGCAAGGCGGTTTGGAAAACAGGTAAGTTATGATGACGTGAGATGAGTGATCATACAGGGTTAGGTTTCACTCAGTATCATATTTCCTTAAAATGCAGTAAGCTCTAAATGAGGATCCAAGGCAATGAGACTACTTAATAAAGGTTGCATTTAAAAGGAATAAAGTGATCATGAAGGAATAATCTCAGGAATCCTCCACAAATGTTTCTTTTAAGAAGGTAGGTGTAGACTTGTCAAAGCTCAGCTTACAGAATGTAGAAACTTCCTTATTGCTAGGCACCGTGAAAGGAGGTGGGGAAATCTTCCAGGCTGAAACCATCCATTGCAGGCCCATATTTTCCACCACAACCCAATCACTAATCCTTTACCAAGTTTCATTTGGGGACACTGAAATACAACATTCAAGGTTTTGAAACTCAGTGTTGGGAGCTGAAGCTCGAGCTGCTGTGCACCCAGAAGAGGAATGGGGGCCCAGCAACCCCTCCTCACCCCAGGCTGGGCCCTGCTCCACCTGAGTCCTCCTGGTTCAGATGGGCTCAACCAAGCACGTCCCAGTCACTCCTGTGTGGCCTCTGCCAGAAAACAAGCTTCTGGCTCGAGTGGCGCATCCCCGTTCACCTGGCCAGCATTCTGTGTGCTCCCACCCAGCTGGAGAGCTCTCCACAGCCAAGCCAACCAGCAGGGGAGCAGCTGGAGGGTCCTAATGAGGCCCAAGACTCAGATCCCCACTCTCCTACCCTTGGCATTGCAAGGACACCTATGAAGACCAGCAGCGGAGAGCCCTCAAGCTGACTGGTGAAACTGCTGGGTGAAGTATTTGAGGCCGAAGCCCCCAGAGCCTGTTTTGTCCCTACAGGCAACTTCACCTTCTGAACTGAACTTGCCTCTGGGCATCCAGTTTTCCCTTAAGGACCAGATGCCCCCCAGCCAGAGTGAGCTCCCCTCCAAGCAGGTATTAAAGGAGGAAGCAGGACAGCCCTCAGAAACCCCTTGGCCAGCTAGGGCTTGGACTAGCCCTTGAGAGACCCTGAGACTCCCTGATCGTCAGGTTCCAAGCCTAATTGATGGCAAGTGAACAGCAAGGGACCAGGGAACTCTCCCCTCCCCATCCTACAGGATGACAACTCCCCCAGAACTCTGACACCACGACGGTGGGGGGGGGTGGCCTTCTCCCTTGAGGGAAAATGCTAGGGAACGAAAGGAAGGGGCCATTCTGGGAACTGGATGACTTTTGAAAAGTGGAGGCTGAGTATGGGAGCAGGACCAGGACCAGGACCAGGACTAGGAAAATCAGCCCTTTCCGAACTTGGTGGAGAACTAGACTGTGCATAGCCTTGGCACTGGGTTCACCAAGGGCCTAGAGATATTGTGTCCTCTCAACCCCTTCTTTCCCTGGGAGACTAGAAGGCTTGATGTCTTTGCCCACCGCCCCCTCACCCCACCCCAAACCACCAACTCAGGGACTGAACATTTTCTTGGGCTTTCTTTGTGTCTCATGTGTTTCCGGTATATTAAAGAAAGTGATTTTAAATGGAAAAAAAACACAACACAACATATGAACAGACACAAAAGACTTGAATTTTATAGGAAAGTTGGCCCTGTGAATTTTAGCCTTGACAAGGACCTTAGAAATCATCTTTTTACCAGTCTACTCCTTTCACTGATAACACATCTGAAGCCCAGAGTTGAAGCGACTTGCTCAAGGTCACATAGCTCGTTAGTAGCCATGGCAGAAAGCGGGCAGTCTCCTGACTTGTCTAGTGCTACAGGGCCGATGGCATCTCTGAGTTAGCTGGAGATGTTTTTGCAGAAGGAAATAGATAACAAAAAATCCTCCTCAGCCCACCCACGTAGTAAGATCTAATCAAGTACAAGGCTGTTTAAAAAGAGAAAAGTGACAGGCTCAGAGGTGTCATAGGAAGCGTTTGGCACCATGCCTGTTCACTCACAACCCCTCCCCTCATACACGTTCTGTGACCTTTGGCTACAAGGATGCCCCTCCCGCCTGGGTATTCTTCCTTGGGATAGATGTGCTATTAGTGACCCTTTTAGGGGGTCACAGATAGAGTCCCTATTCTTGGTTGCTTTTTCTACAATTTCTTGGGAAATTGTAAAGGGTCAAGTCAGACCTTGGTAGATGTCACTGCAGAACACCTGCCTCCAAAGGGGAGAGTCTTTGCTTAGGACTTAGTGCACTAATGCATGCGCACACACACACACACACACACACACACACACACACACGCATACCCCGTCAGATCCATATGAGCAGGGCCAGTTTCTCACTAAGCCCCCTCCTCTAATTGGTCTTGGCTCAGTAGTCTGTGTGGTCCAATTTTGCTCCCCAAGGCCAGATTAGCCCCCCTCACCCCACCTTCCAAAGGAACATCAAGTGCCTCTTTTACATTCCTTCTACTCAGGGTGACATAATCATAAACAATCCTCTGTAAAATATCCCACTGGCTGACATCTGCTTTCCTTTGCGCATCTCCCAGAAGGAGGTGATCATAAACAGAATTTCAAGAAATTTCTCCGGCAGCTGTTTGCACATACCTCTACCCCTCTAGTTCAGTCCTGAGGGTGTTTTCTACTGTCTGTTTATATTTGTGTTACCTAAGAAATAAATCCTCATAATTTAAGAACAGATGAACAGTGTTCATTTGTTGCGAAGTTCTAGGCAGGACATAAATCTCGTCAAATAGATCTTGTTCACTGAGAACTCCCAAAAATGGCTTCAACCTCAACCATTCTGCTCCTACACTCGAACCACTTGGTAACAGCTTTTCTTTTCTCCCCCCAAGAGCCCATATTGAAAACAGAAAGAATTCTCTGCCTTTGCTCAACAAAAGGAGTCTTTCCAAGGAAAGTGTCTTACAAAAAAATCCAGACAAAGGAAATCTTTTCTAATTATGAAAGGGATTTGTGATTCTGGAGATGTGCCTGCTAGTTGCAGCTCTACCGCCCGCCCGCCCGGTCTCAAGACAACAGGAAATGCTGCCCCGCGGGAGGCGATAATGTAAGCTGTTTGGAGCTCAGGGGGGCTGGTTCCTCACACCTTGACTGCAGCCTGGCCTGCAGGGCAAGCTCATCAAGGTGTGGTAAAAACACGGATTCTGGATTCCCACTGATCGGGATCCCAAACCAGGTTCACCAGTCAGAGTCTCTGTGAGGAAGTTATTGTTTTCCTGAAGATCAAATGGGGTTACTTATAGTACATCCTCCCTAGGGTCCCAGTTAGGAGTCACTGAGATGATTCGGGTAGCAGCACTGAAGACTGGTGGAGCCGGTCAGTGAGTTATCCTTGGAGACAAACAAAACTCATCCCTAAGTTATGGAAAGCGGAGCCAGAATGCATGCCCTAGGTGTGCAGAGTGGCAGGGCAGGTTGCCTCACTCATCCACTGGGGCCAAAAATGTTCCTGGCTAAGTTTAAGAGTTGCTCAATTATAGACTTAAAGGGTAACTGAGCATTCTTTGTTTGTCTTGGCAAAATCATGATTTGCAGAATCCTATTTGGCAAGAGGAATATCCAAAATTCTTTTTTTTTTTTTTTAGAAAATTATTTTAATTGCAAAAGTTGCATTACATGGACAACCTCTAGAGTTCCTTTCAGGTCACAGCATTCTGTCTCTGAGCATGGAGTACGTGGTAGAAAGAGCGTGCTTGGGCATCGGTGCCAGACAGCCCTAGAGGAAGCCTGGGCGCCACGTCTTGCTGCCTGTAAGTTGGTCAAGGTCCGTCATTGCTCCGGAGCTCCATTTTTCCCATCTGTATACGTGGGTATAATAATACCTACCTTACAGTATGGTTGTAAGAACGAGGTGAGAACATTATACGTGCAAGTACCTAGCATGGTCCTAAGCACATGGCAGATCATGAATAAATGAAAGCACCTCTACCCTTTCTCTCCAAAATCACCCAGCAGGGGGACCCAAGTCTCCAGGAACCTCCCAGCGAGCTCTTCCTTAGGGGCCGAGAGCTATGGATGAGGTTTGCCATTGGAGATATGCCCTATGCGACCTGTTACTTAAGCAGCCCCTTGAGATTTTGTTAGGAGGAAGAAGGATGAGAGAAGTCAATGACAGAAACCTAGGGGCTGGACTTTCGGCACCGCTTAGCTGGCTGCTTTGAGGACATCACCCTACGCTATGCCCAGCCAGCCACCTACCCATTCAACAAATACTGATTGAGCAGCAATTGTTAGCATTGCACCTGGGCCTGGCAGACAGCAGCGAAGAATCAGTGACCCCTGCCCTTCAGAGTTCACAGTCCACTGGGAGAGAGACAGACAAAGAAGTTGACAGACAATTCACATACCGTCCTGTGTCATCAGCAGTACAAAATGCCACGGCACGGCAAGAACAAGACGGGTGCTTCCTGAGAGGCTCTTAGCTTGACATTACTTTACATGTATTCAGTGAGGGATAGGGAAAAGTTGATTTTTAAATGGTTTATTAAAAGAATAATATAATAATGGGGCGTCTGGGTAGCTCAGTCGGTTGAGCGGCTGACTCTTCATTTCGGCGCAGGTTGAGATCTCAGGGTCCTGGTATGGAGCCCCACCCCTGGCTCCATGCTCAGCGGGGAGTTTAAGATTCTCACTCTCTGGGGCGCCTGGGTGGCTCAGTCGGTTAAGCGTCTGCCTTCAGCTCAGGTCATGCTCCCAGGGTCCTGGGATCGAGTCCCACATCTGTCTCCCTGCTCAGCAGGGAGTCTGCTTCTCCCTCTGCCTCTGCCCCTCTCCTCCTGTTCGCGCTCTCTCTCGTTCACTCACTCTCTCCCCCTCTCTCTCAAAATAAAGAAATAAAATCTTACAAAATAAAAATTAAAAAATTAAAAAATTAAAGTGTTCCACTCAAAAGTGTTGTTTACTACGGTAGACCCGAAACCAGTTTCCATCTCCCCAGGTATGTAGGAGTTGAGTTTCCAGTGCTGTTTGAGCACACTTTTAGGTGGGCACCCTGGGAAGCTCTGGTTACTAGAGCACATAAGGGGGGTACTTTACCTGGACATAAGGTTTAGGGACGTTTTTCCACCTTGCTGGATGGAAATGTAAAGGATTGGTAGAAACGACTAGATCAACAGTTAGAGGTTGGAATGAGAACAGGCACTATTTCAGGCACAATGAGAGAAGAATCAGAAGTAGGAAAGAGCACAGCATATTTGACTTGGCATTAGGGATTGCTGAGGCATAGAACTGGAGGGGAATTGATAAGGTTTACACTAGAGAAGTCACATAATGCAGGAGACCCTCTGTCCAGGTTTCCTACACTGCAGAATACATTTATGGAAATTAAATAGAGCATGCAAAAGTGCTCGATGGATAGAATTGACAAATTAATGTAGAAATTGAATGTATTAAAACTCTCAGCTTAATTTTCCCCTAATATTCCTGTACAATGCCCCCAATGCACCATATTCGTCATTTATCTTCTTCCTCATTTATCTTGTTCATCGTTATTTAATAAAAGCAAAACTATTAAACTAAAGAATAAATTAAGTACATTACATTACATCCCCTAATGATTCTTGGAAGAATGGCACTTTCGTGTACTGTTTGACTGTGACAGGAAAATGTATTTGACCTCAACTATAACACTAAATACAGTGCTGGAGAATTATGCTGCGGGAGGAGGCTGCATCTAAACAGGGATTCTAGGGGCGCCTGGGTGGCTCAGTTGATTAAGTGTCTGCCTTCAGCTCAGGTCATGGATCCCTGGGTCCTGAGATCCAGTCGCCCTGCCCCCACCCCGCTGTGTGCTTGTGTGTGTTTTCTCTCTCAAATAAATAAATAGAATCTTTAAATAAATAAATAAATAAATAAATAACAGGGATTCTAGGTCAGACTGGCTAGAAGGGCAGTTTTTTTTAAGCAAGACTTTGGGGCCCTCCACTTGGAGCACTGGCCCTACAGAGTACCTGGACAGGGTGGGGGGAGGGGGGAGGGAGCTAGAAAGGAGCAAGCAAGGACACAGAGGAGGTCAGAGCCGGGCACCCTTCCTGTGACAGAAGATCAAAGACCAAACACATGCAAAAAGATTCAGTCCAGTTTAGACCTGCCACTCAAGTTTTGAACAGAAACTGGATCCCCAAGCATGGGCCATATGCAGACCTGCAGCAGGAAGCTAGGCACCTGTTGAAAAATCACGATGAGGATAAGCCAGGTGATTCAAATATCCAAAACGAAGCAAAGGAAACAAGAACTGGAAATCTCTCCTAGAGAGAAGCAGGTCTCTGGCAGTCCCTGGAGGTAGATGGGGGACAGAAGATGGCAGAGCAGAAGCACATGGATTATTCAAGAGACCCGGGAGTAAAGGGGGCTCCGCCGGGTACAGCCTCTAATAGCATCACAAGAGTGCTGGCCGGGCCCCACTCCCCAGACCTTTGTAAGAGCACAAGCCACATGGTCTATACACAGGGGAGACAGTAGTAAACTGTCCCCCCAAGTGCTTGAAAACAAACTTCCCCTCTGAGATGTAAACACATTACATTAATTGCTCAGAGATATGCAGCTCAGAGAGACAAAATGGTTCTGAGGCCAGCACAACACAAAGAGCAGAGGCAGTTCTTGCCTCTCCCGTGTGTGTCACACCAACTACGCTTTCATAGATAACAAAGACCCTCAAGCCATCATCTCCCACCGAACTTGCCCCTTCCGGGCTCCGCGGGCCAGCGGACACCGGGAGCTACCACAAGGTGGCACTGCCTGCCACCCAATAGTTCAGTTCACCCACGTCAACCCGGTTCCTCTGAAGATTCCTGAAATCAAGGCCATATTGGGTTGCCTTTTTCCTTATTACATTATAAAAGTAGTCAAAATTGGAACTTGCCATAAAGGAGAGAATGTGCTGGCAAGAAGGCTCAAGTATCTAGTCCCTTCTGAAGTTACATTTCCTCTGTAAAATAATAGATGATCATTCTTATTAATAACTTTCCATCTTTGTAAAGTTTCAGTAGTATAAGGCACCATGTCTAACTATAACCAACTGACAAGATCACATACAGTCACCTGCAAGGTCAGACCCTGGATCAGGGCAAGTCCATCACATAACCATTCCTCTATCTCTTGGCAGATTTCTGGCTTTTCCTATTTGCAGGACTCTATTTTTTAATCACTGTGTGCTTTTCCATTTGGGGTGTTTTCAAAGAACTTAAAACCACATAGATTTACAGAGTGCAGCATAATCTGACCCTTTGTGTCAACCCCCCCCANCCCCCCCCCCCCCCCCCCCCCCGCCAAGGGAACAGGCTGTCAAGTCAGTGGGGATCATGGGATTGACAAGGACGGGTTTGGGCAATGAATCCAAGGGAGGAGGAGCCAAAAGTCAGCATCTGAAAGATCCAAAGCAAACACCAAAGTCAAGGAAAGCAAGAGGATCACAAGATAAAGGCAAAAGTCGGGAGTGGGACAGGGATGAGTATGAAGAGGAAGCTGTCCAGGAGCTGATGAAGAGGATCTGAGATGATATTCCATTAAGATAGGAGGATTTTTGCACCTTACCTTGGTGAGCTGGCAGGTGTTCGGAGTGTGTATCAAGCTGACTTAAAGCTCTAGGGGCAAGACAGACTGAAATTCCTGACTGACCACGTTCTCGTTGGTTGACTGGGGGGAGGGGGAACACTCTGCCAAAGCTGGGCACTAACTAGGAGTCTCTGTTCTGGGGCTAGGTTGAGGTCAGAAGCTGGCTGATGACTGATCCTTTACTCCTGGGGGCCTGGAGGGGCCAGCTGACTTTAATTCACCCTAAGTAGATAGCTGCGTGCCCTTCTCCAGTTTCCGGCCGAGTGAAAGATACAGCTGCCAGTATCATCAGGGGCAGTCAACGTTGAAAGACTGAACTGAGAATCGATAAAGGGAAAAAGGGAAAATTTGTAGCAGTTGTTGCTTCAGTCCACATAAGACACTCCCTTCCTCCTCTTGGGGTTACAGCACCACCACCTCTTCTGTTGGGGAAATGCTGTCCCTGATTCTAGGGGGTTTTGCCAACCCCAGTCCTCTGCTGAACACCCAGCTGCCCACAAGAGTGGGCACGACCAAGAATGTGCCCATCACAGTACTCACCCCCTGGCCAAATGATTGGCCCAACGAGTAGGCATTTGATTCAAGGTAGACCAGAGTCCTTCTCTAGAATTTTTTGGAGTTCAGGGAAGATCTTTTTCTCTTTCCTTAGATGGAAAGCTGTAAGAATGTCACCGCAGAATGGCTGACAGTCCCATCCCCCACTGGATGCCTGGCCAAGGTTCCCCTTCACTGAAGGACTTGCCCCCACTGTGGGGAGTGTTGTTGGCACACAGCTTTGAATGTCAGCCTTCAGGAATTGTCTCAGCTACAGTGAATCTCCTTGCTCAAGGTCACTCCCTTCCCTGGGCAGCCCACCTCCAAAGACTGAGTGACCCAGGAGTCAGGCCATCTCAATCCGATGTGGGACAATTCTGACGGGCCATTCAAACTCCACTGTTGCTTATGAGGTCAGCTGAGGCTGGCACTGGGTCCCCACCACACCGTGATTTTTCCCTCTGCCCAATCCTGTATCCTGCTTTTCCCTTCCCTACGTATTAATCCCGAGGTACACCTTAATAAACATCCTGAGCATTAAACTCCATATCAGGGTCTTCTCTCCAGCCTGCATCACTTGCGACATTGAGGAACAAATGAAGTCAACACACAAAGAAAATCTGAATTAGAGAGAGAAAACAAGAAAACTGGCTGGACACTATCACCCAGGGGCCAGAGCCAATCCTGACATCCCGCACTTTGACCGTGTGAGTCTATTAATCCACATTTGAGATGTTTTGTTTTAAAACTGGTCTGAGCTGGTTTCCGGTATTTGGAGCAGAAACAGTCCCCAGTAATTCAAAGACCAACTGAACTAACTGCAAGGGTTGTTTTTTAATATGTTAAAAATAGATGACTGAGGGGGGGACTTATATGATATTGTATAAGTTACTCAACCTTTCTGGGCTTTGGTTTCTTCATCTGTAAAATGGATACCATCACCTATATCATTGAACTATTGTGAGGATTAACTAATCACTTAGAACAATGCTGGCACATAAATTATCATAAATTGATGCGACGAGGAGCCTTTCTTTTCCTTCGCTTAAAATCAATGGTACCAGGCCCATGCCAATCCTGAACCAGGATCTACTCATGTAGATTCCTTTTGTGGCTTTGTATGCTAATGATACCGTGGTACAAGACAATGGAGATTATTACCGTACATCTGGGGTTGTAAACTCTGAAGGCTATAAGCACAAGCCAGTAGCCCAAAAGAAGAAAGCCAGCCTTGCGCAAGAATACTAGGGAAAGAAGCAGGGAGAGGTGGGGACTGTGGCAAAATGGAAAACACAGACTTTGTTTGAAGTAGGCAGCCACTCAAGCATAGTTGACTGTTATCACATGCAAATGAGGGCTTGTTACTGACAGATATTCTGATTCTTCAGGGAAGTTTTTTTAAATTGGATTTTCATGCACAATATTACATCTTTGCAATATTGGCCAAAAATACAGTGAAGTTCAAACAAAACACATCTGTCGATCACCACCAGCTCGGGGCTTCAGTCGTATATCTTTAGAGAAGTACATAAGTCATGAAATGTTCTTCCTTAAGATATTTTATTCAAAATAATACATGAGCAGGGTTTTTTCAAAATAGTATAAAGAGCTTACAACGAAAAGCCACAATCCCCTGCTCCGCCTCTCTCAGGCGCCATCCCAAGGGAAAGTTCTGTTTCTTATATAATATCGCTACCTCTTGATTTATCCGTTTTAGACATTACGCATTTAATTCATATCATGATACATGAAGATTAAAGTCACTTACACTTCACATATTTTTTAGATTCAACCAGGGATATCTTCAACTTTCCCCTAGTCATCCGATTTCTTTTTTTTTTTTTAAGATTTTTAATTTATTTATTCAACAGAGATAGAGACAGCCAGAGAGAGAGGGAACACAAGCAGGAGGAGTGGGAGAGGAAGAAGCAGGCTCATAGCAGAAGAGCCTGATGTGGGGCTTGATCCCAGAACGCCAGGATCACACCCAGAGCCGAAGGCAGACGCTTAACCGCTATGCCACCCAGGCGCCCTCCAATTTCTTTTTTAAACACTCTTGAGAGCTGAGTCAGGATTCCATTAAAAACCAGGCAATTATTTGGCCAGAAGGAATCGAATATAAAGACTTGTTGCATATAAAATTAACTGAAAAACGAACAGAGTTTCTGAATGTTGACACTGTTGACACTTCAGACGGAGTAAGTCTTGGTAGTGTGGGCTGTCTTGGGCACTGTGGGACGCTTAGCAGGCCCGCCGGCTCTCTGGCCACTCTTCCCTGGATGCCAGGAGCGCTGCCCCACTTCTGCTGAATCGTGACAACCTAAAATCACTGCAGACAGTGCGGGACGTACGTCTGCGGGCCGACTTCCTCCTGCTTGACAACCACTGCCCTAGGGCAACTACTGCCACTACCAATGGAGGAATGAAGAGGTGAAGCTGGAATCACTCAAACGTAAAAATGCAGGCGCACCTGGGTGGCTCCATCAGTGAAGCGTCTGCCTTCGGCTCAGGTCAGGATCCCTGGGTCCTGGGATCGAGTCCCACGTCGGGCTCCTGCTCAGTGTGGAGCCTGCTTCTCCCTCTGCCTGCTGCTCCTTCTGCTTGTGTGCGTTCTCTCTCTCTCTCTGACAAACAAATAAAATCTTGAAAAAAAAAAGAAAAAAACTTAAAAATGTGGAAAAGGCCACATTTAAGCCCTCAGACATCTGCTGGTGCTGGCCTCTCTGAGGTGGCATGATGAAGCTGGGTCTGCAGATGTTGAAAAACCTGCCAAAGGGATTCGACTGCTGCCAGAGGAGGGACCTGCTACTGTGGAACAATGCTGCGGGAGTGAGGCTCTCGGAGCAGGAGGGACAAGGGGAGGACGGGTCACTTTTGTCTTCCAGCCCAGCCGGCTCCCTCTAGCTCCCCTGTAGGCAGAGCCCAGCAGCAAGCCAGCTGGCAAAGCCCAGAGTCAGCTTCACAAGGCTGATCTAGGCCATTTGGAGCTGAAAGACTCTAACTGGCACAAATGTCAAGCTCTCATGTATGATCCCAGGTGATTCTCAAACTTTGAAGTGCTTATGTGCTCAGATTCCACTGGGAATCTGAGATGAAATTGGAAAAGCAAGCAGGGATAATGGAGGGTCATGGTAATAAGTTTGAACTTACTCCAAAGGACAAGAGAGAACCAATGAAGAGTTTAAGCATGGGAGACAACATACTGGATAATTTTTCCTGATGGCTAATCTTATCCATTGTAAATTGATTCTCTTTTTTTAAAAGATTTATGTAATTATTTAAGAGAGAGAGCAGAGGGGAGGGACAGAGGGAGAAGGAGAGAGAGTCCCAAGAGGACTGTGTGCTGAGCCCTATGTGGGGCTCCATCCCATGACCCATGAGATCACGACCTGAGCCAAAACCAAGAGTCAGACGCCCAACTGTCTGAGCCACCCAGGCGCCCCCCCCCCGCCCGCCCTCGTTGTGAACTGATTCTTACTGGCATCAAAAAGAAAACCACAGGTCCAATATGGAGTCACTTACGTTAGGCCACATCACCAAACCAGGGCTTACTACCTAACCTAATGGCCCTTTCAACCTCCCCCAGAAATGTGGTCTTAACTGGCCAGTCAGGAATTTTCTGGTCAGCACCAGTAACGTCACATGGGCCCTCTCTATGCCCCAAAGAAGTTGAGGTAATTCACCTAATAAGACCCTTTTGTCCCCAGAGGAAGGTGACCTCCCCCAAATAACCTGTTTATGACTTCCTTATCCTGCCTTTAAAAACCATTCGCTCTGTAGCCCTTTAGAGCTCCCCTCTGCTTACTAGATGGGATGATGCCTGATTCATGAATCCCTTAATAAAGCCAATTAGATCTTCAAATTTACTCAGTTGAATTTTGTTTTTTAACACTGGTTTTGCTCTCAGTATTACTTGGTTTCCAATCTTGGACATTTCCCTTAAGCCGCATGCTCTAGGACTGTTATCCCCATCAGAGTTAGTAGCTCCCTTTAATGGGCACTTGGAGCTTGCTATACATGCCTTTTTGTCATTGTTGCTATTGCTTCAGTGTCTGTTTCTCCCACTAGATTGTTAATGCCTCGACAACAATTGTGTTTTATTGATTTTTGGTTGCCTGCTGTCTAACATAATAAGTGTTCCTTAAAGGCTTAATGGAAGGATGAACCGGCAAAAAGGCAAGAAGAAATAAAAATATAAGTGTACTTGGAAACCTACACCTCCTAGAAGCATAATGATTTCTCATGTGACAAAGAAATATTTTAAAACTTCAGACCACAATTATACAGTTAATAATGTAGAATTAGCAGTAAATGGTAGAACAGGTAAGCGAACCCTCTTTTTAATTATACATGGACACTTCCTAATATCTGTGTAATAAATTACTTGGATTGATGGCAACTCTAGAGGATAAAAGTAGATTTTCTTAAGTGACAAAAATACATAATAATTATGGGAAACTGCCGAAGTCACACTTAATTTAGCTCCTTGAAAGATATGTCCACCAGCGACACTCCAGGGCTCACACAGAAGTAATTCTGGGTTGCAGATTAAGAAGAAATTGCTCCACTGTTCACTCCCTCAACTCATGCTTTCTGCCTCTTGCTACCTACGGACTCTCAATGTCAGCCTCCCCACTCTGGCGGAAGAGTTGATTTCTCCAGACTCCCACCTTGACGCCTTTCTTGCTTCCATTACTTCCTCACAGCTCAACCATTCTTTTTTTTTTCTTTCCTTTTTAAAATATTTTATTTATTTATTTGAGAGAGAGAGCGCGCACAAGCAGGGCCAGGGGCAGGGGCAGAGGGAAAAGCAGACTCTCCACTGAGCAGGGAGCTGGTCCCAGGGCTCGATCCTAGGACCCTGTGATCAGGACTGAGCCAAAGGCAGACGCTCGACCAACTGAGCCACCCCCGTACCCCCAGCTCAACCATTCTTAACACCCTCCTGACTTGACCCTAGCACTTGCCTTTCCCCTGCTTCCCACCAGACTGGCCCAGGCTCTGGGTGGCACCCGAACAGGTGAACAGGTAACGTGGCCAGTAGGTTAAGGTGTCATACTGACAAGAGCATAGCTTTGGAGTTAAGTCTACTCGCGTCCCATCCTGCCTCTGCCACTTTCTTAGCTCTGTGACTTTTGGAAATTTATTCAACTGTACTAGTTTGCGGTATTCTTTTCTCTAAAGTGGCAATAATGTCTCTCTTATTAGGTTGTTAGGAAAATTAAAATATACGTTACATTAAAGTACCAAGCATAATGCCTGCTGTCTTAGGTGGGAAACTGGAAACTGGCTCTGAGATGTGCGTGCAGGAGTTTTACTAAGGAATGCCCTTGGGATCAATATGGGGGAGGGAAGAAATAGGAGTGGGCAGAGAAGAAAATTGAACTAGAATGTGGTCACGGTAAGCCCTGAGGCTGGGAAAGTCCTTCCGAGTGGCTCTGCCTTGCACCCCATCGGCCAGTTGACATCCCCCAGGGATGTTATGTGACCTCGGATGAGGTGATTGTCTTCAGCTGAGGGCAATTCCCAGATGCTGAAAGCTGTCAACTGCCAACAGCACTCCCAGCAGTTGAGGGAATGAGGCTCAGATCTGAGTCGGGGATCTGGGCAGCGTGGAGAAACTGACAAATGGTGCTGTGGTGGAAGACAAAACGTCTGCGGTCTTTGTCTCAGGTTCCTGGCACCAAGCTCCTTTAGTTCTTGACATTCGCTGACCGATAAGATGTCTTTTGTTATTCATAACAAGCCCTTTCATTGCGCCTGAGTTTATGCTTACAAGGTAACTTAGGGTGGGACCCCTAGGTCAACTAGATGGGGCTGGTCACTGGAAAGACCAAGTGATTTGAAAATGGCAATTTTGAGCCCACCCCCCTCCCCCCGCCGCCCCAGGGAAGAAGATGGGGGTAGAGATTTGAGCTCTGTACAAACTTTTGAACGAAGTTGGTGAATATTTTCAAGTGCTGGGAGAAAGGTGTGTCTGTGGAGGTCGCAGAAGCTCTGTGGCCCCTCACCCCGAACCCCATATGCATCTTTCACCCACACATCTCTGCCATTGGCTGTCCCTAAGTTGTGACCTTCATGATAAACTGGTAATCATGGATGCAGTGTGTTCCTGGGTTCTGGGAGCCAGTCTAGCGAATGATGGAACCTGAGGAGGGGATCATGAGAATCTCTGATTTATAGCCAGTTGGTCAGATGTACGGGTGGCCCTCAATTTGCAACTGGCTCCTGAAATGGGAATGATCTTGTGGAACTGAGTCCTTACCCTGGGCGGGCTGCTCTAACTCTGAGTAGTCAGTGTCAGAATTGAATTGAACTGTTGGACACACAGCTGCAGTTGGAGACTTGATTGTCAGAAAAGCACCGCAGGTAAATACTTGATAAATGCAGTAGTTCTATAAGTCGAAAGAAAAAGAAAATCAGCACTTACACACAGGGGACAGTCAGTAAATATTTCCTGAAGGAGAGAAGAAGTGCTCACCCTTTGCACCAAAGTCTTGACTAGAGCTGTTAGTGGTGCCGCCCAGTTTCGATCTGCCTTTAACTTTACCTGAGTAGGATTCTTTCATAACTTTATGAAAATAGCAAGAGCATGAACAACTGAACCCTCAAAATGGAATAAGAGCTATATTCTGGCACAGTTTTATGAATATGAGCTAACTTTAAAGTGTGTGTGTGTGTTGTCCGAACTATAAATAACCCCACTCAGGAAAGCATTGGGAGGGGAGCCTGGGGTGGCTCAGTGAATTGAGCGTCTGCCTTCAGCTTAGGTCATGATCCCAGAGTCCTGGCCTGCTTCTCCCACTGCCCCGCCTCTCGCCCCTCCTCTCTCTGGCTCTCTCTCAAAGAAATAAATAAATATCTTAAAAAAAAAAAAAAAAAAAGGAAGGAATGGGTGGGATGGTTAGGTGGGACTGGGCAGGGAGACATCAAGCAAGCCAAGGAGCATAATTAACTCAACTCGACCCCTGCGGTCCGTGGGCCGTGAAAGGAAAACTTGGTCCCTAAGCAGTGCAGATCCTCTTCTCTCTTCAACCAGGTTGAACACCATCTACTCACCCCCTGGGCCTCACTCTCTCCCTGCCAGCTTCTGAATGGCCAACTCCAGCAACAAGGGTCTGTGCACACAGAACAGGATTCTCAGTTTCTGCCGGTGATTTCTCAGAACTCACCCGTCAAGAGCATCGTCGCACTGAACAGATCTCTAGAGAGCTTTGCATTGCTCCGCTGTGTCTTCCTGCGAAGGCCAGCTGCTGCTGCTAGTGTACAAACGGCACACCCCTCTCTTGCTTGCCCATGAGCTCTGCCTCCACGTTGGGTTGCAGGGACGCTGCAGGATTGACAACCGTCCTGTCCTTTGGCTAGCAGGGTAGAGTTTCCTGGCGGCACACGGCCTGCAAATGCTCCTGTTTGGCCCAGATTAAAACAGCTCCTAGGATCCATTGAATAGGTAGCTAATGAGAGATAAGGGAAACACAGCCCAGTGCCAACCGCCTGGCTGGGGCTGGCTGTGATGAGCGAGTAGCAGGTCACGCCTGCATTTTTTTGTCTTCCTTCAGCATCACTGTGAGACTTGAGACTAGGAACAGAGACTGAGAATATTACGGATACACTCGTGTTGGAGGGACTCCCTGGACGTATCAGAAAGCCTGGGGGCATTCAGACTCCATGTTGGTGAGAAATTCCAGATTGAAAGACTGCCCATGTTATCCAGGCTGAATAAAACACTCATGTCTTCAGGAAAGGATCAATATTCCAAGACAAAGGCTTAACTATTGGAGGTGCTAGGGATAAGGTCTATATTGTCCGGAAGATAAATTTCAATATAAAATAATCAGGAATATAAAATAGTAATTTCATATATACATAGTATAAACACATGCTATATTTTATCCATCTCTTTAAAAAATTTTTTTATTTTAGAGATTGAGAGAGAGTGGGAGGGTGGGAGCAGAGGTGGAGGGACAGGCATTTTCCCTGCTGAGCATAGAGCCTGATGCAGAATTTGGTCTCACCACCCTGAGATCAGGACCTGAACAGAAATCAAGAGTTAGACACCCAGGGGCGCCTGGGTGGCACAGCGGTTAAGCGTGTGCCTTCCGCTCAGGGCGTGATCCCGGCGTTATGGGATCGAGCCCCACGTCAGGCTCCTCTGATGAGCCTGCTTCTTCCTCTCCCGCTCCCCCTGCTTGTGTTCCCTCTCTCGCTGGCTGTCTCTATCTCTGTCGAATAAATAAATAAAATCTTTAAAAAAAAAAAAAAAGAGTTAGACACCCAACCAAGGAGCCACCCATTCGCCCTGTTTTTATCCATCTTAAATCTCCTATCTAAAAAGTAAAAATAAAATAAAAATCTTCTCATGAGTGTACTTTCCCTCTAGCTGACGTTCCAAAAAAAAAAACAAAAAACAAAAACAATACTTCCCCAAAAGAACTGTCTACAGGTTGCTCTGATTCCTTGCCTGCTATTCTCTTGTATCCACTCCAATCAGGCCTCACTTTCATCACTCTGATGAGTCAAGGGCACCAACGACCTCTTCCTGGAAATGCTTTCCTCGTTTGGTTTCTAGGACCCTGAACCCACTTGGTTTTGCTTTTATCTCTCTGGTTTCCCCCTAGTCTCTTGCTGGTCCCATCTTTTCTTCTCCACATCTTACTGTTATGGTGCCCTAGGGCTCCATCTATCTCTTCTCCATCCTTTGGCTGTCTCATCTGATCTTGGGCTTTATTTGCCCTATGACTCCCAATTGTGTACCTCCAGCCAGGCTCTCCCCTCAACTCTGGACTTGTATACCCAACTGCCTTCTCATTCCTACTTGTATGTCTAAGAGATGTCTTTGTTCTGCCCTCCCACTCCAGCCCATCTCCCCCACCAAACCCACTCCATCCACAGTCTTCCCCATTTCAAATGATGGTAATTCCATTATTCCTAGTCGTTTAGGCCTCAAAGCTTGTAGTCTTCTTTGACTCTCCTTTCTTTCATGCCCCACATCTAATCCATCAGGAAATCCTATTGTATATACTTTGAAAATATATCCAGAATCTGATTGCTTCTTCCTAGCTTCATTACTAACTCCCTGGTCACCATAATTTCCTCCCTTAGTTGTTGCTCTTGGCTCCTAACAGGTCATGTCACTCCTCTGCTCAAAATCTTTTAGTGGCTGCCTATTTCTCTCTGAATAAAGGCCAGAATACTTTCAGTGACTTACCAAGCCCTATAGGATCTTGCCCAGTTACTACTGATCTCACCTTTTATTTTTCTCCCTCTCACTCACTCTGTTCCAATTTTTTTACTGCTCCTTGAACATAGCAAGCATGCCTCTACCTCAGGGCCTTTGCACTGGCATTCCTTCTGCCTGGAATGTTCTTCCCCATATGTCTGCATAGCTCACTCCCTCAGCCTTTTTGAGTCTCTTCAAATAACATCTTCTCCATGAGGCTTTCCTTGAGAACCCAATTTAAAACTGTTATGCCACACCCCTACTCTCCCCGGCATTCCCAATCCCCCTGCCCTGCTTTACTTTGTCCTTGTACTCCATACCACATTCTAACACACTCAGTACCATAAATTATTTACTGTATATTGTCTCCCCTATTTTGTTCACTGAATACCAGGACCTACAGCAGGGTTGGCAAATATTAGGATTTAAGTATTATTGAATGAATTAGTTATACTAGTTATATAATTATACTTAATTATTAAATTCCAATGCAATTATTTTTACAGAGCCAGTATTTCCATTATTTTTATGGCATAGTTTAAAATTACACACCGTCATTAACAACTACTGATTATTTTCATTAATTCAGTGTCACTTCGCTGAAAATCATATAATCCTCTTCTGTGGATTCCAATGTACCTGTCCTTCCTAAGAATCCACAAGGGAAACTCTCTATCTGTGCCCGAACATTGCCTGTATTCTAAATCATAATAACCAGCCTCTGTGGCTCAAACACTGGAACAATATGGCCACACACAGGGTTGCGGGATCAGGTTGCCATGGTAACCCCTACTCCCATCTTCCCTGAGTTTAATTGTTCAATGTGAAAATTGCACACTCTCAAGTTCAGCACGCTTCGACTGTGCCAGGCCTTAGCTGGCACGAAATTAAGTGACAGTGTTATTATTCACCATAATTACTTGCTAATGATAATTTATATTTAGAAATAGGAGAAAATTAGAGAAAGGATATTTAGGAGAGCTTTTCAATCCACGTAAGGCTGTTTGGTACCAGCTTTGCATGTTCTGGGGACATGATATTTATGTTCCTGGCCCCCAACATGCACCATCCTGCCCCATAATGTATCTCTACCTTTCAGTTTATTGTGTTCCTATGTGAGATAACCGAACTTGCTTCCTTGGTCTCCAGTCCTCTGGGAGACTCAAACAAAGAAAAAAGGTGGGTGGAGAATATATGATTGATAGAGTTTAAGTTGTGGATAGTAAAGACCTAGTAATTAAGAGGAAAGTGAGGCAACAAAAAAATTCTTCAATTTCTTGATTATTCGGGAAAAGTAAGATAATCATCATTTTAAAAAATAACAGATCTGTAGTAGGTCAGGTGGTAAAAATCAGTGGCAACTTTTTTTATATAACCATTTCCATTTCCAGAAACATAACTGTAATCTCTATAACTAAGTACATTCCCTTAATAATGGAATAAAGTTATCTCATTTTATAGTTTAATCTGTATTTTTCAAATCATAGAGGGCTACTGGCTCCACACTTAAGCCGTAACCCTGAGCCTTAACAGATCCAGGGCGCCTGAATCAAGCCATGACAGTGGGCATGGGAAGGGGAGGAATGAAGTCGTGAAAGCATTGATGACATGGAATCGTGTGGAGAGGAGCAAACAGTTCGCTTGTCAGATCTCTGACATGAACAAGTAGGTACAATAGTGGCTTGGCACTGCCAATCTCTGAGTTAAGGCATCTAACCCAGGAAGGCTTTTGCAAGAAGATGGAGGGAGATCCCATGTGGGGCACATGGCCCGCTGGGTGAATATGGCTGGTAGACAGTGGCATGAGCCTGTCGGATGAGAGGCTTGGACCAGAACCGTAGATTGAGAATGAGCCAGGCAGGCCACAGACGCCAGTCCAGTTTCCAGAACTTGTGAGAACGATGACTGGGGATTCAACAAAGACTACTTTTTAGTCTATTTTATTTCCAAACAAACTCTGCAAAGGATATATACGTATTGAGGTTATGTGGACATGTGAGTGCACATGGCCCCCTAGGCGGAGTTCTGGTCCCAGCAGTCCCTAGGTGTGAGGAATCTATGGGTCAAGAGAAGCAGAGTCATGGGGCTCAGGCTGCTGTCTTTTATTCTATTTTAGGCAAAGCTTGGGATAGGGGATGGTGAAGAGAGGGGAGAATAGGTCATCTTTCAAGTGTCCAACTTGTCTCCATATAAGGAATCTCTTGCCGCACCCTAGCAACAGACTTCGGCATCTTATTTCTTGCCATACCACTGGCCTGTTGGAGGTCTCAGTCTATCAGGCCTCCTCCAGGGAGTTATCAGCACATAAATAGTAGCCGAGGCTTTGGGCTTGGAGGAAATCCCAGGAAGGATAGAATGAGAAAAGAAGGGGCCAGAGATGGAATCCTGGGGAACCCCAACATCTAGGACCAGAGAGAGGAACCATAAAGGAAACAAAGAAGAGTTTTCAGAGAAACAGGAAGAAAAATGGGGAGGGTGGGAGGGAGGAAATGGTGTTCTACAAGTCAAGGGACAACGGTTTCAAGTAAGGGAGAGTGTTCCACTGTGCCAAATGCTGCAGAGAGCAGTTAAATAGAGCTGGGACCCTGGGAGCTTTATGCATTTTACTGAGCTCCCAGCACTGGCCTGGCAGAGTGTAGAGTTGCTCAATAAATATCCGTTGAATGAATCAGTATCAAAACATTCACAGGTTAGATGATGGTTATGTTTCTCCCTGGGAAATAAATTTTGTCTCTTCTATTTCCAAGGTGGGTCAGACTGGCCTGAAGGGAGACATGGAGCCAAAGGGAGCCACAATCTGGCATAAGGCTGAAGCTGGCTAAAGCAAAGAGGAATGGAATACACATTCACAAGAGGCCTGCTAGGAAGCCAAGAAGGACCAAAATAAAGCTTCAAGTCCTAGAGACAAGAATGAGAACAACTGAAGTCTGGGGTTTGCAAAATGACACATGACGCAAGTTCAGAGGGAGACATGAAGAGTTCCCATCCCGAGGGCTGAGAGTCTTTGACGGATTCCCAAGGGCAGGTTCCTGAGAATTCAGGGCACCCATGCTGTCCAAATTCCAAAAGGGCCCTTCGAACCCTGAAATCTTATGACCCTAATTAAACAGTACCTGTCAGGTCGGAAAATTGGAACGACTATGAGAAACTGCAAACTTTCATTTCATGAACTGAAACCCCAAATCAGTGAACTGTTGTTATGTTTGTATGTTCCCTGCTTCAAGAATGTACGTAGCTAAGGGGAAAGAGGGCTTGAGATTAATAATAAATTTAATGCCTTATTTAAAGCATATCTTAAGTTTATAATAGCTTCCAAAAATACAGTGTGGAAATATAAGTGTGTTATGTAACCTTCATTTCTAAAACGATTCGGACATGTGATTGATTTAGTACTTAAAATAGTCAGTGGTTCAACATTTCAAAGGTTGATTCTAAACACATTCACGTGTGGCTGCAGATATTGCCTATCTAGATATAAAAACAGAACTCACTAGAGATTGCCAAGGACACATGAAGAA
Organism: Ailuropoda melanoleuca; assembly: GCF_002007445.2. Taxonomy (NCBI): domain Eukaryota; kingdom Metazoa; phylum Chordata; class Mammalia; order Carnivora; family Ursidae; genus Ailuropoda; species Ailuropoda melanoleuca. The sequence goes on from NC_048232.1 coordinate 44,140,362, forward strand.
CATCCCACAGTCTGTAAATTAAGGGACAGTTTGTTTTTATCTTTCTATAGGCATTTACTTTCTCATGAAGATGTCCATTTGACTGCAGTCGTTTGGTAAACCTTGTAAGTAAAGGAAGAAATTAGCAAAGATATTTGAAATAAAGCTTTTGCCATTGTTTGAAAAGGGACAAAAGTATCGAAACTCATTTTTGTGTAAACAGCTAGGAGTGAGAATTCTAAGTGAATTTTGAAAAGGTAATAAGTAATATCATTTCCTGAGACCATCTTTGTATCAACTGTATATCTAATGTCGTGGAATTGAGACAGAGACAGGGTTTTACAGTTTCCAATGGGCTCCAGAAAATGTGCTTCCGAAAAGAAGGATTTTCTCAGTAAGTGTAAATTCTGTTTTTACAAAATGATTTGAAATCAAGGTCGTGAATGAATGAAGGAAACCAAGAAGGATACCCAGGGCAAGTCCTCTAATCAATAGAAACACAACTGTACAAAGAGCCGGTAGGCAATGTCTTCAGACCCTTGAAATAGCTTTCGCAGTATACAGCACACCCAGGCAGGGAAGCTTCCCCCTTCACACCGCAGATCTCCTCTCACAAAAAAAGCTTTCATATCGAATAAATGACAAAAATGGAGTGTGTCTTTCTTCTGCGGGAGCTCCCGGTGTGTGTGGAAATGTGGCCACCGTTGCTTTCCACCCAGCATGAGATGTGACTTGAACCTCTGCTGGGCAGACTGCCTCTGGCACTTCTTTCTGAGCCTGCTGCTTCGCGACTGCCCGAGCCTTTCCCGAGACAGGAACATCCATATTCCACGCTGCTTGTTGCCCGCTCTGCCGCTTTGTCGGCCCCTGGTGGCTTCGCAGTGTGACCAAGCTCCCATCCGGCTTCTTCAGCCTCCTGGCCACGCCAGAGCCCACGGGAATCGGCAGAAGACAATTACCAGCAGCAAAGCCTGGGACTCAGATGTTCTACGCAAACCTCTAGGTAACGTCCCTCATCATCCGCTCCCACGCTAGACACGACTGAAGAATGAGTAATGCAGATGCTGTTGTTACTGAGAATGAGATGGGGAGAAGCCAGACAGAAGTCCTAGACAGGCACCTTAGTAATAGTAGCTCCTTGGTGTGAAAGGGGACACCTGAGCTTAAAGCCTGTTGGGAGCCTCGTGTCCCCCCTAGACCAGCTAGGTGATCTTGGAAAGGTGTAATTTATTCTTCTAAACTGAAGCGCAGCATTGCTGGGAGAGGTCAATGAGACCCCTAGAACTGAGACGGGAGGTGCTTATTTCTAGACCACCTCCCGGTGGCGTTGTGTGGAGCTGCTCCAATTCCAACATCCCCAGGACCCTTCACTCGTCAGGCCTCTCCTAGCTCCCATTTTTGTTACTGGACTTCGTACCTAAAATATTCATGAGCTAATTCAACATAAGCTTTGCGTTCCTATTATGTTCTGGACTGAGCAAAATGGGTACATTCCCTGCACTCATGGAATTTACAAGTCAAATTAGAGAAACAGACATTAATCAAAAAATGATACTGATGAATGAGTCACACGCTTGGGAAAGTGCTATGAAAAAGAAGCGCCATTGGAGAGAATACCAAGGTTTCAAGGAAGGATTTCTCCAGGAAACGATTGCCAGGCAGAGCGCTGAAGGACAAGAAAGAATTAGGTAGATGAAGGGGTACCTGGGGAGGAGGTGGCAAAGGGTGTGGCATGAGGAACTGAAAGAAGCCAGGATGGTTGGTTGGCTTGGAGACCATGTTTGGGATTTGAGCTCTATCCTGAAGACAATGGGGAATCACTAAAGGGTTATAAGAAGGCTGAGAACAGGGGCGCCTGGGTGGCGGTTGAGCGTCTGCCTTCGGCTCAGGGTGTGATCCCGGCATTATGGGATCGAGCCCCACATCAGGCTCCTCTGATGTAAGCCTGCTTCTTCCTCTCCCACTCCCCCTGCTTGTCTTCCCTCTCTCGCTGGCTGTCTCTATCTCATAAATAAATTAAAAAAAAAATCTTAAAAAAAAAAAAAAGAAGGCTGAGAGCAAAACCAGATCTGCATTTTGAAAGACCCACTGTGTGCTGTGTGAAGAGTACATTGTTCAGATGCAAGAGTAGAAGTGGAGAGATTAGTTTGGAGGCTATTGCCATGATCTGGATAAGAACTGATAATAGCCTGGCCTGGAGTGGTGAAAACCACACACAGGGCTGGATACTGGGGTAAACCTACATGCTGGATCTCTCCCTTCATGGAGCTTCTGGGGAAGACATTAAAGTAGTATTCATGGGGGGAGTGAGTACAATAGGGGGTAGAGAGTTCTAGAAGTGCACTGAGCAGAGGTTCTAGAATACTCTGCTGGTACTCCATCTCCTCCTGGGCCTGGAGCTTGGCTTGAAGACAGCTCTTCCAAGGATAGAGCCTATCCTTGAAACCCAAGTTGGTGGCTCATTGATAAATTAGCTAGTTGCTGACTCATGCCTGGATTTCTGACACTTCTTGGATTTTATCTTTTTGAAAATGTGGACACCTGCTAAGCATCAAACTGGTTCCAATCTCTGTACCTTGGTTCTCTCTTTTCCAACCCCAGGTCCGGACTAGAACCGGACTAGCACAGAACACCTAAGGTTGCCAGTTAGGACCTCCACTATCAGGAGATGTGACCAGATCAGTATCCCCAGTGCCTGACCCATGCCAGTATGGGATTCTGTGCGGAATGCTAAACCTTCTTCGGGTTAGACCCCTACCGAGTCCCACTGGTTCCCAAAATAAAGGAGCAGCTCTTTTCTAGCTATTCTTGATGAGGCACTTTAAAAGCACTAAGTTCCATTAAAACACAACAACAACAACAACAACCACAACAAAACAAAACCTTACTTCGAGCCATGGAAACTTCTGGAGAATAGGGAAATTATACAGGGTCATCTTGATAGATTAATGACCAGTTTTGCTGAATTATTTTTATACTGGTGAGAATGTTATAAAAATTTTGTTAATGTACAGAAAAGCAGAAAAGAGGTATTATATTTGAAAAGCACTCATACAAAAATATTTATTGATATGCTTTTCTGAAATAGGTCACTTTCTGAAATGACTGAAACCATTGTGGCTTTCCTTTTAGATTTCAAAGTGTGAAAGAAAAGGAGATCCTGATAAAAATCCTGAGCTCATGAAGCTGAACTGTAAGAAAAGCATGAAAACAGAATTTTAGAACGAGTCGTTAATTATGACTCTTCTACGTATAAAACTCCATACATGATAAAAACAATTGTGCATGTTTAGTTGTGTACTATAGAATGCTAATTTGCATTGATGGTGCATTAACCAATTCAAGCAAACTTAGTAATGACACGCTTTAAGAGGAAATTAAGAGTCTGGCTCAGTTAGAATAATGATTAATTCGCAACTGCAATTAACACCTCGGAAGGTCTCAATAGAGAAACTAGCTGGATGTGCAGCAGTGATGTCATCAGACTGTTTATGTCTGGGTTGAACTGCATCAGTGATGTGGGGCACAGGGTACCAAATCTCTCTCTATTTTTAAAAAAAGAAAAGACAGTTTTTTGAAACTAGGATTGATACAATGATTTGTCTTTATAATGAACTGAATAGATTTTTTTGGTACAGAACTAGGATCCCTGCCTCCCCCCTCAAACATAGTACCACCTCTCTTCTGATTTCTTTGGGAAACTAACAAAAGACGCATGGGGATCCTAAACTATGGCTTCTACTTCCGGCTCTCCCTCCAATCTTCTGTATGATTATAGAGCATTTCATGTAAATAACTTCAATGTCTGAATTCAAATTTGGTTTTTAATTTGTGCTCAAAGGCCAGGAACGTGCAGGTGTTACTGAAATGACTGGTGCGTGACTAACGACTTTTCCACATGAGGCACAAATAAAGGACTGCCCTTTGGTCTTCACAGGACCCTCCTCTGCAGTCCTCCCCTGGGTATCAGTAAGGAGAGCCCTTACCAGTCTGATCGCCTTCTCTGCCCTCGGCCACATGGCCAGCCACACACTGGATCATCATCTGTCCTCAAGACAGACCACCACATGGCTGACTGAGTTAAACATTCATAGCAACTAAGCAAGATCACTGCCAGGCAAGGTAATCAATTGTTGGGTAACTAGCTGCCACAGTGGCAAAACCCAGTAATGATCACATTTGGGTTCATTTGTTGAAACTGGCAGCAGTTTCCGGTTTGGGAAGGGGCAGTGTGGGATGTGCAATAAGGGGTTATTATGGAGTCAGCTCAAACTGGGTTGGAATTTTTACTGAGCCTCCTATCAGCTGGATTGCCTTGGACTGTTTCTTAATCTCTTTGACCTTGAATTTCCTTATCTGTAAAAGGAAGAGTTAAGAAAGCCTACTTTGTACACTGTTGCAAATATTCTGGATAACATATATAAAATTCTATCCCAGAGCCTGGCACATAGTAGGCACTCAGTAAAGGTAGCGAGTTTCTGAGAATCCTTCAATCCATCCTCCCATTGCTGTCAGGTGATACCTTCCTCAAATGCTATTCTTATTTTGCCTTTTTCTATCAGCCATCTCCTATCCAAACACGTCTGCCCGGTCCACTCGCTCCCATACAAATGATCCTTGCTTAGTCTTGCCTGGGTTTTCCCTAGCCTGGAAAGTCCTCCTCTTTTGCCGCTGGTGATCCAAATTGTTCCCGTGTTTTTTATTTGTGTTGTTTTGTTCTGTAAACCCAGCCCAAGTCCTAATTCCTTCTTTAGGGGAAGCCTGACTCATTGACTTCCCACTCTCTTTGGTAATGGTTCCTGTAGGCTGTACTTCACGCTAAGTCATACTGGGATTTCTTCTGTGCCAATCTTTTCGCCAACAGATGGTAAGGTCCTTGGTGCGAGGATAGTATTACAAATTATATCTCTACCTCCCATGGTATTCAGTCTAAAGGTGACCACATACTAGCCTCTCACATTTCTCTGTACAGATACAGCATTATCACCTTCATATGATCACCTTGACGAGTAAGTACCTGTAATATTCATGCGTTTGTTGGACCCAGAAAACAAATTTGAATGAAACAGTAGTCAAATCAGTTTTTAAATCTTTCTTAGAATTCAATTATAGAATCACAGAAACACCCTTTTCAAGCTGTAAGTGTCCTACAAAGTCACCTCAATCTGACCCTTGTTATTTTACCGTTGAGAAAACTGAGACTCATAGAGATGAAATGACTTGTCCACCACAGCCAGTTCATGTGAAAGCCAAAAGGGCAAGTTGGGTTTCTGACTTCCAGGCAGTGACACAAGAAGGGGACAGTCCCAGGAATGTCTAGCACTGAGGTGTACACACAATTAAGTAGGTACTCGTGATGGTTAATTGAATGCGTCAACTTGACTGGGCCACAGGCTGCCCAGGTATTTGGCTAACTATTATTCTGGGTATGTCTGTGAGAGTGTTTCTGAATGAGATTAATATTTGAATTGGTAGAATGAACAAAGCAACTTGACTTCCTCAATGTGGGTGGGTCTCGTCCAACCTGTTGAAGGCCTAAATAGAACAGAAGGTGGAGTAAGGAAGAATTTATTCTCTGCATGGCTGTCTTCAGGCTGGGATGTTGGTCTTCTCTTGACTTTGGGCTTGAACATGGAATGAAACTTGTACCATCCGTCTCTTGGTTCTCAGGTCTTTGGAATCAGGCTGGAACTGCACCATTGGCTCTCCTGGGTCTTCAGCTTGCCAACCACAATCTTGGGACTTCTCAGCCTCCATAACCACAAGAGCCAATTCCTTATAGTAAATCATATATATAATCTCCTATTGGTTCTGTTTCTCTCTGGAGAACCCAGACTAATACAGTACTCGTAATGAATGTGGGGGGTTTACATTTTCACAGTTCAATAGTGAGGAGGCACCAGACTTGTGAATCCTAACACCCTGGAATTGAGTCCTGATTCTGACTCGTGTGTTTTCCACAGAGCCACATAAGCCATCTGAATCTCTGTCCTCCAGTTGTAAAATAGAAAAAGGAAATGGGACTTGATGTGGCTGCAGGAGAGCCCACAGTGGGGAAAATGGCGGGAGAGGAGAAGCCTGAGAAGCTGCAGCAAGCTACAGCCACCAGAGTAACGGAGCGGAAAGCTGCCGTCACAGCACTGAGAAGCAATCCACTGAAGAAGCAGCTGCAGACCTCCCAACATAGCCAACAAAGATCTCCGGGTTTGGATTTGCCATAGGTAGTCACACGACAAAGGATGCTTAGCCATCAAACTTGGATCAAGGAAGCCTCAAGAAACTATTCCAACTCTTGCCCCGAAAACCCTGTCAGTAGAAGCAGCTTTTACTGAAGATGAGGATAGTGAACCAGAGGAAATGCCTCCAGAAGCAAGGAGGAGGATGAATATTGGAAGGTATACATGAACATCAGCAGGACCAAGCTCCTTCAGTAAAGGGAAGCGTGGTTTTTCCGAAATCCAGAAGCTATGGGAGCAAAATATAAAATCTCATCTTGGAAACGTCCATGACCAAGACAATTAAATGATATGTTTTGAAAATGGGGTGTAAGGTGAGTGTAAAGTTAAAAGAAACTGTTTCCTTTTTTAAAGAATGGTAGGAGACTATCTTTGGAGCCACCTTTTTTTTCTTTCCTTTAAGATTGAGTGGTTGGGGTACCTGGGTGCCTCAGTTGGTTAAGCGTCTGACTTCAACTCAGGGCATGATCTCAGGGTCCAGAGATCAAGCCCTGCATCAGGCTCTGTGTTCAGTGGGGAGTCTGCTTGTCCCTCTGCCCCTCCCTTTCCCTCTGCCCCTCCCCCTCCCTCTGCCCCTCCCCCTGCTCATGCGCTCTCTCAAATAAATAAATAAATAAATAAATAAAATCTTTAAAAAAAAGATGAGTGGTACACTAATAAACGAGAGTTTGAAATTAAAAAAGAAAAGAAAAAGAAAAATGAGATGGGATTAGACATATATGCCTTGCCCCTCACCAGGTTGGTATCAGGCTCCAAAGAGATAAAGGATATAAAGATATTTTACACATAAAAATTATTAAGATGTTTTCAGCTTTTCTGAGTGACTTTTAAGATATCACAGGAAGGCCACACATAAATGCCTTTGGCTTCCCAAGCTAGCATCTTTAGGAGAGAACTTAGAAAGCTGGTAGATGGATACTTTACTGGGAAGGATTTTGTAAAATAAAGTAGCGGTTCCTAATTAAGCAGCAAATACAGATCAGATTTGTGGGGCTAAAAAGTATTCTGGTAGCTTGCTTGTTCCATCTATTTTCCTTCAGCAGGAGCACCTGGAAGCCACTTAAGGCCTTAAAAGACGGAAAGAGAGAGAGAAGAGAGAGAGGAATTTAGAGCCTTTTGTGTATAGTAGACTTCCCTTGTCCTGGAGAAGAATACCCACATACACTTCGGACATTTGCCTAAGTGCATAGATAAGCTTTTAGAAAGGGCTGATGCTAAGTCTTCTGCTAGGGTTTTCCTTGTTATTTTAAAGAGATAAGATATTTTTATAGCAATTGGTTTTCATTCTAGTTTATGACATTGCAAGGCATCTCCAAAATCTCTAAACCTACTACTTTTTATTTACTTTATGGTGAAAAAATAAGTAGAGGTCACAGAGTATTTTTAGCAAACAGGTAAGACTGAAGGGTCTCAAGGTCAAACAACTCATTTGTGTGATTCCAAGAATACTGAGGCTTACAGCTCAATATTGACTGAATAACAGTGTGCAATGGAGTGCATACGAAACAGAAACAGCAAGCAATGGAAAGTACCAGACTGAAGTCAAGAGTTTTGGGAAGGACTGAGCTAAGATCTACGACATCTGTGGCTGGTAGAAGTAAAGAATAAGTGAGGGTTCCCTAAATGTCGGTAATCCAGACTTGGCAGGAGAGCAGTTATCTGTGCTCAGAAACTACCAAGTGAGTTCCCAGGAATCAGGTGGCAATAAGGAATGCCATCACCAGAGAAATGGGTGGTGAGTGAGGAATGTCTAGAGCAGTGATTCTCAAATCTGGCTCTACAATGAACCACCTGGGAAGATTTTTTTTAAATCATGATATTAGTCCATCACCTCCTTAGACACTAATTTAATTGTGAGTCCAAGCACTGTGCATGTGTTTGCGTTGTTCTGTTTTAAAGTTTCTCAGTTAATTTTACTGTGTAGCCAGAACCAAGAACCACTGGCCAACGTTAGTTGCAACTCCTAAGAACCAACATGCTTAACCGTCACGGCTACAAGTGTTTAACTGCTGTAACTAGTGTCATCCCTTGTCTAAGCCAATCCCTTTCCCAGTTACTCTAACTAAATAAGTTAATATACAGGTGCTGTTGACTTCACTATGACCTAAATTAAGTACCATCCTTGCACCTGGGCAAGCAGAGCCCTGAAGCTGAGCCCCACACTTCCTCTTTCTTTGTAGCACCTTCCTCAAAACTTTATAGTCCCCATCCAGTGCATGGGACCCAAGGCTAGAGCAGGATTTGTGTGGATCCTAGTCCCCATTTCTATAATTTGGGGCACTTTCCAACACCATACCCCCAAACAGACCCCCAACCAGAGAGCTTGGCCAGGTGCCCCAAAGAGCTCTGGTATCTGTACCTTTGGAGTCACTGTGGAAGCCCATGAATAGTTCCAAGAGGACAGAGAATAACCATATGGCCCCACTGGCCAGCAGGCACCTTTTCCCTTGGAATCACGTGAAATTGGGCCACCGAGTGGTGCTGACACACTGATACCAAATGACTCAAATTGGGCCAAACACAGTGGTCTTGCCCAAGAGAATCTTAACTCATTCCCTTGAAATAAATCCTTGTATCTTCCTGAGTTCCCTTATAGTTTCTCCTTTCCCCAGCTTCCCCCAAAACAAATTCCTTCTGGTACCTCATTCTCTGCAGAGTCTGGATTTCTTGCCTCTAAATCCCAGTGTCCGCATGACTGAGGCACTAATATCAGCTGATGACTATCTTGAATGCCAACTGTATGCAAAGACCTTCCAGATATTGGTGAATTAAGTCCCATTGATTGCCTGTCTTGAGTTCTAGATACCCAGGATTCTGGATTCAGCAGAAACAATTGGCTAATGGTATTTCCATACTTCTCTCTCCCCTCCCATCCCTTTTACCTCCTTCTCCCATGTAAGCTGATGTCCCAAATTCAGTCTTGAACACATGTGTCCTGCCCTGGTTCCCGTGTTCAGATGTGCAGGCTTAACTGTGAATCTGCTTCTTCTGGTCCTGGCCTCCAGTCTATACAGATCGTCCCTACCAAAGACCATAATTATGACAGATGCTGTAAAATTCTTACTAGAGCAGGAAAAAGCATCAGAATATGGACAGTTCTAGATTTCCCAAAGCAGGTAATAAAGGAAAAAATGAAATAACTTTTTTTTCTGAAATAACATATTTGCTGAAGTTATGGCCCAAGGTAGTGATGATTACAGGTAACATTTTTTAGTCATTTACTCAAAAATAATTTCTGACACTAAAAAAAACCCAAAACCAAAAACAACAACCTTAGTATTTACTGAGTGCTTACCATATTCCAAGTACAACCCCATGGGTTGGGCATTTTATCATTATCCCTATTTTTCAGATGAGAAACTAAAGCAAAGAGAGGCTAAATAATTTACCTATGGTCAAACAGACAGTCAGTAGTAGAGCTGAAGTAGGAGACCCATCTGTCTAACACAGAGCCCTGTCTGTTACTTCCTGATGAGATTTACTTTAAAGATTTATTTATTTGAGAGAGGGAGAGAGGGGGCAGAAGGAGAGAAGGTCTTAAGCAGGCTCCGCACTGAGTGATGAGCCCAACGTCAGGCTCTATCTCACGACCCTGAGATCACGACCCTGAGATCATGACCCTGAGATCACGACCTGAGCCCAAACCAAGAGTCAGACACTTAACCGACTGCGCCAACCAGGCGCCCCCTGATCAGTTTTACTTTAAAAAGGCAACTTTTCTAATACTTATACCAAATAAACTGACTATTTGAAGGATGGTGTTTTTCTACTTAAATATGCAAACCCATAGGATCAGTGAAAATTCTCAATCAAGAAAGAGTCTAGAGATACATGCAGAAAAATCGAGAATGAATTGTGCATTTAACTAAGAAAATTTCTGATAAACGCTAGTTTTTTATTATTACACAGAGACTTTTAAATATATACTAATAATTTATTTTTATTTTAATATTAAATTCATTTGTGTGTCAGATGTTTTATTTTTCTGGCAACCGATGCCCACTTAAGACGAAGCTCCCAACTCCCGTCCTGGCAGGCTTATTTCTGATGAAGAAATTCAAGAATGATATTGAAGCATATTCCCATCTTCCTTCTTCCCTTACACCTACTCCCCCATATTATCCTCCCACTTGAACTTGGAATTAATCAAAATGTATTTAAATTCTAAGATCAAGTAGCAATGGAAAATGTGACTTATTTTTCCGAGTCTGAAAGCCTGACGTTTATCTTTATATCCACGGTAGCACATCCGGTCTAAGGCAGACTCCCTCCATGATTTATTTATGTAATTTAAGGATTCCTGGGAATTCCCATTACTGAATAGTCAGGAGTTTGTTATTTTTCCAATCTAAAAAATTCCATAGTGGAACATTTAAACAGACTGAAAGAGAAGAGTTTCACTAAAGAATACTCTGTGGTAGATTTTAGATAATATCATTTGTTTAGTAACATGAATCAGCACAAGAATCACTTTGGACATAGTACAGAGAACAAAAAATGAGCTATTTTCTTGATACAAGAACACAGTAGCAACCAGGACCTAAATAGGTAGGTTAATTATTTCTGAGTGAATATGTAATGTTATATTATTTTATTATGACGTTTATTAGTATGTTATTTTATTATTTTTGATGTAAATGTAAATTTATTAGTTGATGTTTCAAGAAATCTGGTGGATGTCTTTTCGAAGTCATTTGGATGGACGTATCATTTGAGAGGATGATTTTATACACTTCTGGGCTCTGGCCAACATTGATAGGCTGACAACAATTGAAATACTACTTTGATGTGATTGCTAAGCAAGACTTCTTGCGCTGAAGGCAAGCCTTCAGAGACACTCTGTGTCTCTTACTGCCCTCTATCGACTGGAGCAAGAGGTGCCGACTTGGGTGGATTTGTTGATTCGGGGGCCTAAGATGTACGTGCAAGGCACTTCATACAGGTTACCCTCCAGAACGGTTTGGTCTTAAGATTTGGCACTAAGATTAACTGGCACCTACCATAGGGCGTGGTGGTGTGTGAAACCCGTGAAAACATTTCTAGGGGTGAATCCAGAGTACCACCTGCAGATGCGTTGTTTCCTTTCACCAACTCCGATTCTTGTAAGGAGTAGAAGCTAAACTCCACACAAATCTGAGTTCAGAGTTTGGGTTTGTCCCACATCACCATGTTGCTTCACCTTCGTGTAATTAAAGCAGGCATGAGGTCCTCCTACCACCGCATAATTTCTTCTGCCTACAGCTCTTTCACATTCCTAGGTCAGAGAAACAACTTTGGTAACTACTCATCTTTCATAGTGGGATACCATAAATACTTTCAACACTGGTAAAACTACAAATAGGAGATTATATAGAGGTGACAATCAGAAAAATAAAGGGAGCAATAGTTAAAAATGGTTATCTAACGGAGTGGGGCTGGAAATGGGGCGAGAAGGGAGATAAGAGTGTTTTACTTTAATTTTAGACTCTTATGCTGTTTAATTTTTGTACCTGTGTATGTATCAATTTTATAATTATCTTTCTAAACTTTTAAGTCTTTCATAGTTAGTGTAGTCAGAGACACTGAAGAACAATTTCTGTGCCTGGGGAATGGTAAGGTGTTGTGGTTGGTATGTTAGTTAGGGTGAGCTAGCTGCTGTAATAATTAAATCCCCAAATGTATAATGGCCCAAACACCATAGAAGCTTCTTCTCTCTCTCAGAGCAAGGCAACTCCAGGTGGGTGAGGTGGGGCTGGAGGAATGGGAGAAGGAGTAGGGAGAGATGGTGCGTTGCACACAGTCATTCAGGGACCCAGAAGGCACAGGCTCTTTTATCTTCAACATATGGTTTCGAAGGTCGCCTGAGAATCAACATCAAGCCAACAGAAGGGAAAAGAACATGGAAAAGTATGCATGGGAGGATATTTATGGCCAGGCCTGGCAGTGGTACACATTACTTCTGCTCACGTTCCATTGGTTGGAACTCAGTCAGTTGGCCACACCTAACTGAAAGGGAGGCTGGGAAATATAGGCCAGCAGAATGCCCAGGAAGAAAAGAATGTGGATTTTTGGGTGGTGGATGGCAGTTCTGTCACAAAAGATAACCATATTTACTTCTAGGTTTCCTGCTTCTGGGGACCCACAGTCCAGTCTAATGATACTTGGATAAAAGCCTCCCCCCAAAGAGAGGATGTTGAAGAGGGTCTGGGCACATCTCCTTAGCCCACCTCCGATTTCTGCTGAAGTTGAACAGTTCTCACGCTCACTGCCAGTGTCCCACATTGAGTGTCATATAACTCTCAGCTCTTCTGCCTCTGGGGTTTTTCTGAAGCGAGAAGAGTTCCTTTATCCCTTGTGCAGAACAGCCCAAAAGTACAGGGGAATTAACATCCTGGGGACAAACCTCAATCAATGATGGACAGAGTAGGTGGATTCTAAGGCACATACTACATGGATTTTCAGACAGGTTCCCGTGCAGTTGAGCTCCTGTCACTTGGTGGTAACCAGCCCAATAATGAGCCACTTCCTTTTTCCTCCTGTCCTGTGGCACTCTCTGCTTGCTCCTCATTCCTGCTTCCTCAAATCACCATCCAAATAAACTAACTGAACTCAAGTCCTAGTCCAAGGCTTCTGCTTTTGGGGAAGAACAACCCAAATTGAGACCGAAGAGTTAAATGCTTCTCCTGGCTTCTCAAGAAAGGGAACTCTAGGAATTTAAGAACCCACCCTGAGGAAGGACTGGGGAAGGATTTGTTCTCTATTTTAGAGTCCTAGGTTAGAATCTGTAGAAGGCATTGCTGGCACAGCTTGGAAGTGTACATGACAGATACCTGACTCCCCCCAAACACTTGGAAACATTCTCTCAAAGAGGGAATTATACACTTGACAGAATAAGGCCCCTTTGGGACCACAAGAGCCATAGTCTAGGTGATTTGTTTACAAGAAACAGAAACTCTTTCAAGGTGGCTTAAGGAAAGAGTTTCATTATGAGAATTCAAGGGACTTCCAAGGAACTCAATGTGGGAAGTACAGTCAGGCCTATAGTAACCGGAAATCATTGAGCAGCTATTCTCCGTCTTTCTCTGTCTTTCTGGGACAGTGTGTTCTCTCGACTCTGTTGTATGTCCACTTCACTCTCTGAAGTTTGGCTTCTGGGCAAGGCTTTTAGTTTCTACTCCTCCATAGCATCATATTTCTTTTTTTAAAAAAAGATTTATTTATTTATTTATTTATTTATTTGAGAGAAAGAGCGCATGCACACGGTGTGCATGAGCAGGGGGAGGGGCAGAGGGAGAGGAAGCGGGAGAGAGAAGCAGACTCCCCACAGAGCACAGAGGCTGACTCAGGGGTAAGTCCCACAACCCTGAGATATAACCTGAGCCGACACCAAGAGTCAGATGCTCAACCAACTGAGCCACCCAGGTGCCCCCATAGCATCTTATTCCATGTGGCTTTGCATCAAAAAATGCACCAGCCACAGCTCAAGCTCTGCATAACCATGATCGAGTGCCTACCTCTGCAGCTGGGGCTTGGTGTAGATGGAATTCAAACTAGAAAAAGAAGTTGGCCCTGGCAGGGAAATTAAGATGGATATAGTTTTGAGGTGGAAACTTTGAGGCAGAGTGACCTCAGCAGAAGGGATCGATTTTCTTCATTAAAAGCCAAGCCAAGTTGGAAAGCGAGCTAGAGAAGTTGGGAGTGTAAGTGTCTAAGGTGGAAGGCAAAATTAAGGCTAGAGCTGGATAGTGAAAGGAACCAAGGTGAGTTAATAGCACAAGTGTTAGAGCTGTGGGGCCATGCCAAGAAATGTATGTACCTACAGCTACAAGTGAGAGTATGCCCAAGTATGCTTGAACAATAAGTATATTTAATTATGTCACATTAGAAACCTGGAGATGGACTGTTCCAGAACTGGATAATAAAGGAGCTGGAAGGTGTCAGGGCTCTGGGTTGGCTTTTCTGTCATTCTCTGGGTATTACTCTAAGACTGCCTTAATATCAAATACGACATGCTCCCATGTGCAAGGCAGAGTTTTTCTTTGAAAGTCTCCCTTTTATCAAGAAGTAACACCTTTACCAGATGTCTACAGCATGTCTCTTCAGGTACCATTGCCTAGAATGGGGTCATGTACCTAATCTCTTATCAGTTACTTGCAAAGGAAAGTTTCACAACAGCAGGGACTTTACCTGTTTTATTCATTGTTGCATCTCAGAACTGAGAATATGTTTGGTACATAGTAAGGACTCAATAAATATTTATTGAATGAATGGATCACCATGATTGGCTTGGATCAATCTGCAATTCATCTCCTGAGGCCGGGGCCATAGCACATCTTCCCTGAGCATATTCTGTCCCATAACTATTTTGGCTTGGACCCCTGTTTCACACCATGCACAAAAATTACTCTAAGATGGATTGTCCAACTAAATGAAAAGGTAAAGCAATAAAGCTTCTAGAAGAAAATGTAGAAAAATATGTTAATAATGACAATGATGTTTTGATCAACTTGACTAAGCTATAGTCCCCACTCATTCAATCAGACACTAATCTAGATACTGGCATTTTATAGATGTGGTTTAAGTTCAAAATCAGTTGACTTTAAGTAAGAGAGATATCCTAGATAATGTGAATGAGCCTGATTCAATCAGTGGAAGGCCTTAACCAGGACTCGAAAAGCACAATTATAAAAGAAAAAACTTGAAAAATTGTACTTCATTAAAAAATGCCATTAAAAAACAAAAAGACAAGTCACACACTGGGAGAAGATATTCAAAACACATATTTCTGACAAAAGACTTACGTTCAGAATATGTAAATAACTCCTACAAATCAATAAGAAAAGAGGGGTGCCTGCGTGGTGGCTCCATCAGTTAAGCAACCAACTCTTTTTTTTTTTTTAAAGATTTTATTTATTTATTTGACAGAGAGAGAGAGAGACAGATGCGAGAGAGGGAACACAAGCAGGGGGGAGTGGGAGAGGAAGAAGCAGGCTCACAGCGGAAGAGCCTGATGTGGGGCTCGATCCCATAACGCTGGGATCACGCCCTGAGCCGAAGGCAGATGCTTAACTGCTGTGCCACCCAGGTGCCCCAGCAACCAACTCTTGATTTGGGCTCAGGTCATGATCTCAGGGATGTGAGATGGAGCCCTGTGTTGGGGTCTGCGCAGGGCATGGAGCCTGCTTAAGGTTTTCTCTTTTCCTCTGCTCCTCCTCCCCCCAAAAAAAGAAAGAAAAAAGAAAAAAAAAAGAACAACCTAATCAAAAGTGGACATACAACTCGAACAGGCGTTCACAAAATTAGATAACCAAACATCCCATATGCATATGAAAAAGTGCTCAGCAATATTACTTGCTAGGAAAATGTAAATTTAAAACCATAATGAAATACTACCAGACACCAACCAGAATGACTGGATTAAGAGAACTTACAGTGCCAAATGATGGCAAATATGTGGAAGAACTGAGATTCTTTATGTTGCTGATGGGAGCGTAAAATGCTATAACTACTTCATAAGCCAACTTGACAGTTTCTGCTAAAGCTAAACACTGCCAATCCTATGATAGCAATTCCAGTTCTAGGAATTTACTCAAGAGAAATGAGTACTTATGCCCACAGAACATGCATAAGAATGTCCATCACAGCTTTACTTGTATTAGCCAAAGTGGAAACAACTCAATGCCAATCAACAGAAGAATAAATAAGTTGTGGTATATGCATGAAATAAAATAACCACACAGCGATTTAAAAAAGAGAACAGACTACTGGTACATGCAACAACATGAAGAATCTCATAAATATTAAACTGAGTGAAAGAAGCCAAATTTAAGAGAATACATACTTGTATGTTTCCACTTTTACAAAGTTTAAAAACAGTCAAAACTAGTCAATAATGATAGAACTGAGAATAATGATTACCTCCCCATGGTTTGGGGTACAAACTGGGAAGAAGTAAGAAGGAATCTTTTGAGGTCCTGGGAATTTTCTACAGCTTGATCTGTGTGATGGTGACACAAGTGGACATGTGTACAATAATTCATTGAGCTATGCACTTAGGATTGGTGCTTTTGGTGTATACGTATTGTCCCTCCATAAAAGTTACAAAAAAAAAAAAAAAAAGGAAAAGAAAAACCCACTGGGAGTTCTATTCCCAAGGAACCATTGGGTAAACAATGAGTACACCCACTCTAGGCGGTCTGAGAACAGAGGTTCCTCCTCTTCCTACAATACCTCAAGTACATTCCCCACTGAGTCGCCAAAAAGGGGGGGTTTCGGGAGCACTCTCTTAGGACATCTATCTGGAAGGCTGGTGGAGTTAGAGTTCTGGGAGCTCAGAATTCTAGTTAATATTCCTCTGATCGTTACTCGGGTTGGTGCAGTGGTGTATAAAAGGAATGCAGAAGGACCAGATAGGATTTCTTCAAATTTAAACCAGTGCCTAAAATTCAATTTCACGAACATTGGAGGGGGCCTGGGTTTTTACTGTCAGAGCCAGTAAAGACGATAGATCTGGAGACATAATTATTTATGGTCAGCACAAATACACACAAATCTCAGCTGATAACTGGGAGGCCTCCCTTTCTTCCTGCTAGTCTCATCCTAAGACTACACTGAAATTTATAGTTTCTAGGGTTGCTACCCAGGAACATCTCCTCATGTATTCCATTTGGCTAGAAGGCTTAATTTAAATAAAGCAGCAGGTAAAGAGTTTCTGCTATCAAAATTATGCAAAGCCTGTTCTAAATTACTTCCTCCAAAATATAGAGCCATCTGTTTGTTCAACATTCCATTTAAACTTTATGCCTATTTCTTCCCTAAAATATGCCAGACTGAGGATTTCTGGATTGATACTTTACACAAGATTCAATAGAGTTACAAGCACAAATACTCTACTACTACTTAACGGAAAAAAATTATCAAAAATAATAGGTGAGGGGCGCCTGGGTGGCTCAGTGATTAAGCGTCTGCCTTCAGCTCAGTTCATGATCCCAGGGTGCTGCGATTGAGCCCCATGTCAGGCTCCCTGCTCAGCGGGAGGTCTGCTTCTCCCTCTCCCACTCGCCCTGTTTGTGTTCTGTCTCTCACTGTCTCTCTCTCTGTGTCAAATAAGTAAATAAAATCTGTAAAAAAAAAAAAAAAAGTGAAAGGGATTAAGAGTACACTCATTGTGATGAGCACTGAGGAATGTATAGAATTGTTGAATCACTATATTGTACATCTGAAGCTAATATAACACTGTATGTTAATTATACTCAAATAAAAAGTATATATATAATAGATTATTAGTGACCTCAGGTTCGTGAAATTAAGTGGATATGACGTTAAAACTTAAATAAATGAATTACAGAGTTGGTTTTTCCTGTTTGTTTTTAACTTACCTCTTCTCTGCCTTTACTCCTTTACTCTAGGCAAAGCTTCCTGAACACAGTATTTAATTCCTAGTTACTGGTCCTTATACAAAAGGTGTATTTTAACATCTTAGCAAGAGTCAGTATCTGTCTTCAGATAGATCTATCTCCTGGAAAACCAAAGAACTATATTGAAGGACTAAAGCAGGACTATATTCTCCCCCCTTCCCACACTTTCCTTTTCACTGCTCTTTGAATGATAGAAAACTATTGGGTGGTCCAGCTGCATTCCCTCCCTACTGGAGACGTGAACTAGGAATGGCTTTCATGTGCAAAACTGGGCTTGCCTTGGGAGCATTATGCAGTTTTTTTCTATGTCTGTGGTAAGTGATTGGAAAAAGCTTATTTGAAAATTTTCCATGCTAAAAAAACAAAAAACAAAAAACTTGAAAGACTTCCATTTATTCACTTATTGAAGGCTCAGAATGGGGTCCTTAAGAAAAATCCTGTCTTGGTTACAGGTACTCCCTTGCTGGACCTTTGAAATGAGGAGGGTGTGGCAGATTGTATCTTACAAAAATGGCTGCAACAATATTTCTGGCCCCACATGCTCTTCCAAACACTGCCATTTCCCCATCAATGTCTCCTGGAGTCTATTTCTCCCTCCTCTTGAAACTGGGCAGATTTTTGTGCATGCCTCAATGAATAGAATGTTGTAGAAATGACAGTGCATGACTGACCTCCAAGGCTAGGTCCAAAAAAGATAATATGACTTCCATCTGGTTCTCTCTCTCCTTCTCTCTCCCTCTTCCTGAGCCCCTGTGTAGGAAGTCCAGCTATCCTGAACCCATGTTGTGGGGAAAACATGTGCAGAGACCACATAGAGTTGCTCAAGGAGCCCCCAGCTGATCAAGTCTTCTTAATCTGGTGCCACATGTATGAGTGAGCAGGCTTCAGATGATCCCAGCCCCAGCCACTATCTATAACTGCATGAGAAAAGCTGAGCAGGAACTGACTAGTTGAGCCCAGTCAAACCCTATAACCATGAAAGATAATAATAATGGTCATCGTTGTTTTAAGCCACTAAGTTTGAAGATAGTTTGCTAGGCAGCAATAGATAACTGGAACAGAGGGTAGCTAGTCATCCATCCTGAAGGTTTTGGTTAGATGCCTCAATTTTCATAAAAACTTGTAAAAAAAAAATCTCATCTGATGATGATAGTATGTGTTGCTACTCTAAATGAATGACATAGAACAAGGAACTTTCAGGCCCTGAGAGAAGATATAACCTCCAATGATCTGCGCCCAACCCTTATGAAAGGTCTGGTTCAGGAGGAGATCTCAATGGGGAAGTGTTGAAGGACTTGCAATCCTCTGGGTTTCCTAGATTTTTTTTTTTTATTTAGCTAAAATTTTAGAAAGTTTCAGTCTTAAACCATATTTCCTTGGTCTCCTATAAAATTACTTCTGTGAGTTGCACTATAGGACAAGCCTCAGGTTTTCATGCTATAAGACACAACTTTAAAAAAAGCCAATAGGATTTGCTGTAAGAATATCATTGAGGGGGGCGCCTGGGTAGCACAGCAGTTAAGCGTCTGCCTTCAGCTCAGGGCGTGATCCCGGCATTGTGGGATCGAGCCCCACATCAGGCTCCTCTGCTATGAGCCTGCTTCTTCCTCTCCCACTCCCCCTGCTTGTGTTCCCTCTCTCGCTGGCTGTCTCTATCTCTGTCGAATAAATAAATAAAATCTTAAAAAAAAAAAAAAAAAAGAATATCATTGAGGGGCGCCTGGGTGGCTCAGTCAGTTGGGCATCTGCCTTCAGCTCGGTCATGATCTTGGGGTCCTGGGATGGAGCCTCATGTCAGGCCCCCTACTCAACGGGGAGTCTAATTCTCCCTCTGCCCCTCCCCAGCTCATGCACTCTGTCTCTCTCTCTCAAATAAATAAATAAAATCTTAAAAAAAAAAAAGAATATCATTGAGGACACCGTTTACTACATCACTCGATGTCCCAGATATAAAGCTCCACACCAGAAATTTATTTTAAAACTAAGTTCCAGGAAAAGCTTGAGAAACTAGAATGTTTTGCCTTTGTAGTCAAGAGAATCATTTTTGGCCTTCATTTTTTTCAGCAGAAAACTCAGACCTGAATCTGTGGCTCAGATAATTATGTGGAACCCTATTGCTTGCATAACTCATTCTACTCCACTGACTCGTCTTTGCCAAATGCATGTTTCTAATGATCCTAGCTTTATTTATTATTTATATTTTCTATTTGATAGTATGTAATCTTGGAAGCTTTTTCAAATCCCTTGTGGAACAAGACATAATAGAAATAAAGTGAGAAGTAAATGAATATATAAGTAAATTACCCTCCTGAGATATCACCAAATTATAAACCTCCCACAGGTCTGGCTTAATGATTCACGCATTTACTTCACAAATATGGATTAAGTATCGACTATTAGCCAGGCATTGTATTAGGGAGGGTCAGAGGTGAAAAGATTTTTAATTTTTTAGAAGATTTATTTATTTATTTGAAAGAGAGAGAGAGAGAAAGAGGGAACGGCAGGGAGAGGGAGGGGCAGAGGGAGAGGGAGAGAATCTCACGCAGACTCTGAGCTGAGCACGGAGCCTGACTCAGGGCTCAATCTCAAGATCCTGAGATTATGACCTGAGCCAAAACCGACAGTCGGTCACTTAACCAAATATGCCACTCAGGTGCACCAAAAAGATTTTTTAAAAACCACAGTCCTTGCCCTCAGGGAAACAAAATGCCTAAGGCGTTCAGAAATTTGGGGCCCAGTAGCAGCAGGCAGCAATTTCAAATAGTGACCTCTTTGAGGTTCCATTAGTCATCATATAGCCAGAGCTCCCAAGTGCTTTGGTAAATAAGTCCAGGGGGCTGGGCGGTGTGGGGGAAGGGAGGGCTTTGGGAGGGTAGAGAATAATTGCATACTCACCTTTAGGTTCCTGGCCAGGAACTTCAAGACACTACCATCTCAAAAACTCCTTCCAGTTTTGGAGAAATGGTTTGCCACGTTTGCCCCTCAGACCCCGATTGCCACTTCTACACTAACAGATTCATTTCTCCCCTGTGAGACCAACACTTGTAACTCTGTTTTGTTACTCCACTGCTGGTTCTCTGCTACCTACTCAGGTCATCTATCTTAGTTTGTACCAGTTGGCTAAACTTTTCCACCTGTCTCTCGGGACACACCAAGTTCCTCCAACTCTGCAAATTCTTGGCTTCTCCTGCCAAGGATGGCAATAAATCTGATCTGCCTTGTCAACCTTAAACCTTCACTTTCTGACCCCTCATTATTTCCGACAGCACTACGTGAATGCTTCATTTTGGTCTGTCCTTTCTTGCCAGCAGGGGGCTCTGTACTCTCGTGTCCAGGAGTCTTCCTACCCCTTGGGATATTTTGCCGTCTTTTTCTAAGAGAGCCACCACCCCTCCCTATCCCAACGGTGGCAAATGCGGTTACTAATCCTATTACCCTAGAATCTAGATTCCAAAGAAGATGCTTGATTTGCTAATGCAAATATTTATAAATATTTTATAATTAAATAATAAATCCCTTCTGGCTTCATGAAACTCCCAGTTCTGGGTACTTAACAATGAAAATAAGCCTGATTTTCTACAGGCCCTTCTCTATGGAGTTTGAACAAACTGTAGTACACTGAGCTAAATTTAAATAGGTTAAAATCTGCTTTTTTGAAATATTCATATGCCATCTTCCATTTATCTAATAACAGATAATGTGACCTCAGCTAATTTCCCAGGCAAATTGCTTGTCAAAAAGTGTGAGTGTGGGGTGCCTGGGTGACTTAGTCGGTTAAGCGTCTCCTTCGGTTCAGGTCATGATCCCGGGATCCTGGGATCGAGCCCTGCATAGGCTCCCTGATCAGCGGGGAGTCTACTTCTCCCTCTCCCTCTGCTGCTCTCCTTGCTTGTACTCTCTCTCTCTAATTAATTAATTAATTAATTTTTTAAAAAGTGTGAGTGCTCTTCCTGGCAAAGGGTCTTCATGACTGCCATTTTTTTTTCTCAGTGGAATAGGAAATGGAAAAAAGATTCCCCTTCCACATGTAAAAAAATCATTTAGGGGTGACTTAAGTAACTGTCTACATCCGGCCACTGAGCACTCTTTGTGTAATGATTACTTGAAGAGTCAGCTGCAGAATGAAATCACAGTTCGGTGATGATGGCCCCATGACTTCAACACAGAACCTGAAGATTGAAGTCATCCCTCATCAATATGGTACATTTCATCTTGCCCTGGGCCTCCATTAACACCATCTATCTTCCCCCCTCTAAAATTTTGTCAAAGAAATACCTACCTGTAAGAATCACTCACACCAGTTTGGCCGCTGTTTTGAAGGATATGCTTTGAAAAGACATTATTTTACATCCTCCTGTCTATCTGGTTGTGTGTATAAAGTTTTAGAGCAAGACCTCCATGTTGTGCTTCTGCAGAGAATAACTAGGCCTATCTCATAATCAAAGCATATTTTATTCACAATTCACTGCATTTCTTCACCCAGAACACATTCCTTCGCAGCTGGTTCCACTTTTGCTATTTACCCATACCTTTAAGCACCACGATCACCCCCACCCCACCTCACCACCACCCACTCTCCCCACCACCCTCCACCCCATGGCCAACGGGCCAGTACCTGTAGAAGCTGTGAGAGAAGCTTGCAGAAAATCTACCCATCTGCCAAAAAGCAACATTTTACTGCTAGTGAACACCAAAGAAATATATTAAGGGGAGGACAGCATCTAGTTAATTTTCTTAGGTAAATACATCACCTGCTCAGCTAAAACTGAGATGACCAGCACTGGGCTTCCTCCAAGTCTTGAAAAACATTGGACACATGGCCGATTCTTATCAGTCAGAATGCTTTGTATTGCAAGTGATGGAAAATGATTTAAACGATTTTAATGATTTAAACAACAAAGGCAAATTAGCTCATAACTCATGTAACTCAGAGGTCCAGAGTGAGGCTGGCTTGAAGAGGCTTGAAACTGCAGTGCAAACCATGTCACTAAGGACTGGGTTTCTCTCCATGTCTCCTCCACTCAGTGTTTGCTTCATTCTCTGTCTCTACATCAGGGCCCTAGGGTAGTTCTAGAATCCTCTCATGATAACGAAATGACTGCAACAGTTCCAGCACATTCCATCACACTACACCTTCCAGGCAGATGCAAATAGTTCCTGAAGAAAGAGGCTTTCCTAGAAGTCCCAGCAAACATTCCTTGGGTCTCATCAGCTGTGACTACAATACATGACCAAACCTGAACAAATGACGTATCTAGAAAATGAGATTAGAGCTGAGGAAAGAAAATAAGATGAGGACTGAATTTGGGGGTGACGGAAACAATGTCCATGAAAGCTTCCTACACATACGCATTTACCTTGTTTTCCGTAACTCCCCACACTACTTCACACCAGTGAAAGAAAATTTTGCTCATCTTAAACTGATGCAATTTTTCTGTTTTCAACTCAGGTGACCACTCTCCCTAGGTTATCTCATCCGCTGCCAAGGCCTTAAATATCTTCCACATGAGAGTTGTCTCTCAAAGCAGTACCTTCGGGCCAGGAACTTTCTCTTGAATGTCAAAGAGAGATGTTCAACTCAACTGGATATCTACATATGTTTTGCTCAAAAACATTTCAAACTCTTATTTTTTTTAAAAAAAATCCTTATCTTTTAGAGATACATACTGAAATAGTTACAGAAGAGATGATCTGACATTTGGGATTTGCTTCCAGGTCGTCCAGTGGAGACAGGAGGAAGCTCGGGTTGAGCTGAATTAAGAGGAAATGGTAGTTGTTGAAGCCAAAGGTGAGTATGCATGAAATTATTGTACTATTCTTTCTGCTTCTGTGTGTGTTTGACNTTTTTTTTTCTCAGTGGAATAGGAAATGGAAAAAAGATTCCCCTTCCACATGTAAAAAAATCATTTAGGGGTGACTTAAGTAACTGTCTACATCATCGGCCACTGAGCACTCTTTGTGTAATGATTACTTGAAGAGTCAGCTGCAGAATGAAATCACAGTTCGGTGATGATGGCCCCATGACTTCAACACAGAACCTGAAGATTGAAGTCATCCCTCATCAATATGGTACATTTCATCTTGCCCTGGGCCTCCATTAACACCATCTATCTTCCCCCCTCTAAAATTTTGTCAAAGAAATACCTACCTGTAAGAATCACTCACACCAGTTTGGCCGCTGTTTTGAAGGATATGCTTTGAAAAGACATTATTTTACATCCTCCTGTCTATCTGGTTGTGTGTATAAAGTTTTAGAGCAAGACCTCCATGTTGTGCTTCTGCAGAGAATAACTAGGCCTATCTCATAATCAAAGCATATTTTATTCACAATTCACTGCATTTCTTCACCCAGAACACATTCCTTCGCAGCTGGTTCCACTTTTGCTATTTACCCATACCTTTAAGCACCACGATCACCCCCACCCCACCTCACCACCACCCACTCTCCCCACCACCCTCCACCCCATGGCCAACGGGCCAGTACCTGTAGAAGCTGTGAGAGAAGCTTGCAGAAAATCTACCCATCTGCCAAAAAGCAACATTTTACTGCTAGTGAACACCAAAGAAATATATTAAGGGGAGGACAGCATCTAGTTAATTTTCTTAGGTAAATACATCACCTGCTCAGCTAAAACTGAGATGACCAGCACTGGGCTTCCTCCAAGTCTTGAAAAACATTGGACACATGGCCGATTCTTATCAGTCAGAATGCTTTGTATTGCAAGTGATGGAAAATGATTTAAACGATTTTAATGATTTAAACAACAAAGGCAAATTAGCTCATAACTCATGTAACTCAGAGGTCCAGAGTGAGGCTGGCTTGAAGAGGCTTGAAACTGCAGTGCAAACCATGTCACTAAGGACTGGGTTTCTCTCCATGTCTCCTCCACTCAGTGTTTGCTTCATTCTCTGTCTCTACATCAGGGCCCTAGGGTAGTTCTAGAATCCTCTCATGATAACGAAATGACTGCAACAGTTCCAGCACATTCCATCACACTACACCTTCCAGGCAGATGCAAATAGTTCCTGAAGAAAGAGGCTTTCCTAGAAGTCCCAGCAAACATTCCTTGGGTCTCATCAGCTGTGACTACAATACATGACCAAACCTGAACAAATGACGTATCTAGAAAATGAGATTAGAGCTGAGGAAAGAAAATAAGATGAGGACTGAATTTGGGGGTGACGGAAACAATGTCCATGAAAGCTTCCTACACATACGCATTTACCTTGTTTTCCGTAACTCCCCACACTACTTCACACCAGTGAAAGAAAATTTTGCTCATCTTAAACTGATGCAATTTTTCTGTTTTCAACTCAGGTGACCACTCTCCCTAGGTTATCTCATCCGCTGCCAAGGCCTTAAATATCTTCCACATGAGAGTTGTCTCTCAAAGCAGTACCTTCGGGCCAGGAACTTTCTCTTGAATGTCAAAGAGAGATGTTCAACTCAACTGGATATCTACATATGTTTTGCTCAAAAACATTTCAAACTCTTATTTTTTTTAAAAAAAATCCTTATCTTTTAGAGATACATACTGAAATAGTTACAGAAGAGATGATCTGACATTTGGGATTTGCTTCCAGGTCGTCCAGTGGAGACAGGAGGAAGCTCGGGTTGAGCTGAATTAAGAGGAAATGGTAGTTGTTGAAGCCAAAGGTGAGTATGCATGAAATTATTGTACTATTCTTTCTGCTTCTGTGTGTGTTTGACACTTTTCATAAGACACTTTCTAGAGGTACCTCGAATTCAACCTGTTTGTGAACGTTAAGATATAGATTCAGTCACACAAATAGAGACTGAAAATAGTACTGGCTCTACAGGAGAAAGGATACTTCTCTTTCATGTAGAAGTCTGGTATATCACTCCACAGTGTCTGGGGCCCAAGCTCCTTCCATCTCATTGCTCCATTATCCATCTGCACGGTGTTGTTTTGGTTTCCATGGTCCCATGTGCCTCAATGTCATCACATTTTGAGCAGCAAAACGGGAAAGAGAAAGAGAGCATGCCACTCCTTTAAGAGTGCAACCCAGATGGGGCACCTTAGTGGCTCAGTCAGTTAAGCCTCTGACTCTTGGTTTTGGCTCAGGTCATGATCTTAGGGCCATGAGATGGACCCCCTCCTTGGGCCCAGGTCAGGCTCCGTGCTCAGCGGGGAGTCTGCTTCTCTCCCTCTCCCTCTGCCCCTCCCCATGCACATGCGCTCTCGCTCTCTCTCTCTCATAAATAAATAAATAAATAAATAAATAAATCTTTAAAAAAAAAAAAAAGGAGTGCAACCCAGAAGTCACAAACATTACTCCCACTCAGATCCCATTGCCCAGGACTTAATCATATGAATAATTGAGCTGCAAGCAAGGCTGGGAAATATATTGTCTTTCTGGGTAGCCATGTGCCAAGCTAAAGACTTCTAATACTAAGAAAGAAGAAACAAGATATTGAGGGGCAGGTAACAGCTTCTGGCCCATTTTTCCCACTGAGTCATCCAAATATCCATGTGTACTCTTCCTCCCATTCATTTATTTCCTCTTTGGGGGAAGAAACCACCAAAGTCCCAACCAGCTTCTGCAACTGGCTCAAAGTTCACAATCTCTGGGTAATTTTCAGTCCTATTTATAATGTCCATATATAATTCATCATGGTCTGGTAGCCTATAAACTAGAAGACAAGAGATCCGCCCTCCAATCTTCCTGTTATAAATTGTAGAGTAGGAATGGGGTAGCCAAAATACACATATACTTTGAATCTGTTTGAAAAAAGGAAGAATGGGAATAAAACAATAGCCTCTAGTTCATAGCAATCATCAAATCCCACAGAGCAGTAATTGCAAAGACCTCCTGCCCTGTTAGTGGAGTTAAGTTCCTAGGTTATCCCATTTGGCAGTTGGTTTTCTTGTTGCTTGGGGGCGGGGGTGGGGGTGGGGGGGGCAGTGGAGACCTCTCTCCTGAATCCTTGTCCCTTCCTCTCCTTGACCCCAGTTTTTGTCCTATGGGAGTTTTGTCTTGTCCATTTGTTTCCACAGCCACATCTGAAGTAGGCTTTGCAAAATGTGCCCTACTTAGGGCTGCTTAGTTTTCAAAAGGGACTTCTGTGTACAGGCATGGAGGCCTTTGTGCAGTAATCCAACAGCCCTTGGTTTCTTCTAGACATTTGTTTTAGTCTGAAGACTGATCTTTTACGGAAAAGTCATGGAAATAGACTCTTTCTTAAAGCCTCCAGAAAAGAACCCTGCCCTGCCAACACCCTGATTTTAGGCCAGGCAGACCCATTTCAGACTTCAGACTTCCAAAACTAGAAGATAATACATTTGTGCTGTTTTAAGCCACTAGGTTTGTGGTCATTTGTTATAGCAGCCGTAGGAAATAATACACGAGCCTTCTACCTGTTAACATAGGGAAGCTGTGATTCTGCTGAACTTAAAGAAGGATATGAGCTGGAGGGGCAAGAAGGGCATGTTGGTGATACCTGACTCTTGGTATCCTAACTCTCTGAACACACCCTCTTGGGCCATATGGAGGTATATGCAATAAAGCGAGCAGTAACAGTTTCCAACCAGGTATATAGACAGGCCCAGACTGCAGACTCTTCATCAGATCTGTCTTTTTTCTCCACTCTTCTGTCCCTGGCTTTTCAATGCCTGGCACAATTCTCTGACTTCTAATATCTGTCTCTGACCCTCACCTTCAGTCTGAAGATCCAGAATTCTCTTCTGCAGCTCTCTCAGCTCAGCAATCCATATACCTCTGTGTTTGGCATGCTCCCTTGATTCCTGTGACATTTACAATTTCAGGCAACAGACCTCCCCCACCAGCCCAGCTGGCCCTTATGACTTAGGCAAGCAGGGATTCAGGAAAGAACAATGTTGTGATTAGGGTATCATGTTATAAAAGACCTTGTATCAAACAAATCACAAATTTGACCCATTAAATATTTTTTTAAAAAATAAAC